>NW_017731361.1:6291934-6297214 GCF_001890085.2 Hipposideros armiger
GTTTATGTGGATGCAAAAAAGTTTACAGGACCCCTTCCACCCAAGGGGCCCAAGGGAACTCAGGGGTGGCTGCAGGGCCCCCCAAAGGGGCTTTGAAGACATTCCTTTTGTGTAGTGTCCCCTCAGGCATTTGCCAGGCTCTGGGCTGTAATCTTATGCTAATACTTTGCTTTAGGTGTTACTCTTATTATGTAGCTGCAGCCCTCTAGACTTCAGTAGCAGATTTTCATCCCTTGCATGGAAAAAATGTCTGTGGTTCATTGTAAAATTAAAATAAAAGTTTGCAGAACCATATATGTGGCATCAGTCCATTTTTGTAAAACTGCAAAAATATTTAGCTGGTGGTCTATGTACCGAAAAACTGAAAGCTGTGTCTACTAAAAGATTAACTGGTAGATAAAAAAATTCTTGTTTTAACTTTGCATTTTGTCTTTTAAAGTATACACGTCTAGCCTACAGAATTCTAGTTACTCATTTTGATCTGAATTTCACATTCATGCCTTGATAATAACAGTGTCTCGCCTGAAGAAGAGATGAGTCCTTAGACATGAGAGGTGACTTTAGGAGCCCCTGTGCCACAGCAATGCACCCTTTTTATCTTTGTATTTTTAATTTTTTTATGAGTTTCAGGTATATAAAACAACACAACAGACATTTACACCCCTCACAAAGTGATAACCTTCCTAGTCACCCTCTTTATCATTATCCTTTCATTCTTTTCTAAGTGTTGGAGAATGCACATGCCCTGAAAAGAGGATGATTACTATTATGGTTATTAGAACAGGTTACTGTATCTTAACTGTAATACTGTTCAGGTACTTAGATAAGACTTGTTATTACAACTACTGATCATGATACCAATTAAATGCTTTTTTATAATGATGATTTTGTTTTAAAACATGAGGCATGTGAAATCAAATAGGATTTTTCATTAAATTCTACAAATTTGGATCTGGAAGTCAAAGACATACATTTTTGCCTTTTGATTTTACATTAAGCAGTCAAGATGTTTTTGGCTCTTCTCCAGCAGTCCTAAATTTGCAGAATTCAATGAAATTCACAAATCCCCTACTGTCTGAGACAATGAATTTTTCCCTCTGGAGGTAAATATAAACATATCTTGATTCTTGCTAAGATTTTATTTTAAAAAGATTAACATCCTTTAAAAGAATAGTTGATTTTAAGTTCATGAATATCTTTTTTTTTTTTTCCTGGACTTTCTCTAAAAGCTCTTCCTGTTAACTCCAAAACTGACTTCTGTACTAAATGTTAACATACTCGCCTCGTCTCCCTGGAAATTAAATGTCAGCTTCGCATTAAAATTGGGGGAGGGCCCTAGGAGATTAGCCTGAATTCACTGAGATATCTCGAGTGAACAAAAATAGACTAGTCTTCACAGACAAATCAGGGCATCAAGTGCCTCAGAAAATGACCAAAGTACCTCTCCTTTGACTGGCTTCAGGTAATGAGAATTAGAGAATTAAAACGGACAAGAACCTCGAGATCATTCGTTCCCCACCTTCTGACTTTACAAATGAGGACCTGAGGCCAACAGACATAAAGAGATGTATTCCAAAACCTAGCTTTCAAGTGCTGCCTCGATATTCCTGACCCTCACAGGCCCCCCAAAGCCACCCCAAGCATGAGCTCCTCTGCTCTTGCCAAATGTGCCCCTACCCACTGGGAAAGGCTCCCCATCAAGCTAGTTCCCCATCAGCCACACAAGCTACACTCCTCCTGGGGTCCTCAGCCTAATTGATTTTACCTTCCTATAAGCTGCTGAAATTATTCAATCAAATCATATCCTCCCATGGGAACCAGGGACCACCCCATCTTGTTGATACTATACTACAAAGTCTGCCTTCCATGACCCCTGCTGGCCTGCTGTGGTCCAGAGGGCAACCTCCACGTAGCCCTGCATGGCTTGTGATGGCTTGTGAAGGGCTGTGAGTATGTAATTAATGAACTGCTGCCAATCTCATCTGTCCAGTGTCAGGTGTCATGTTCAGTCAATCCCTCCTTCACCAACAGGGTGAATAGAAGGTGATCAGAACAAGGGATTGGACCAATTTTACTAAGATGGCTAGTGTCAGATTCATCGTTATCTTTTNAAAATTGTTACCGTGATTAAATCTTCCACATTGTTTGGCTTTGAAACATAAGCCAAGTTATCCTGCAGAAGCCCCTCGGGGATCAGTTAATTCCGTGGCTAGTCAGGTAGGCCTTTGTTGTGGAAATTTTTTTTTTTTTGGTGTTGGCGCCTCTCTCGCCCCAGGGCAGGCTCCCTGGGGCTCCGGCAAGTTAAAGTAAAGGAAACTGGAGTACTTGGTAAATGCACTCCTGACCTGTTATTAAAGTCATTGAGCTGGCTTTATTAGAAGTAGAAAGCCTCAACCAGGTAGAGATGACGGAACATGAAGTGGGCTTGTAACAGCTGCCCAGTCCTTCCCTGGAACCTAATATGTCACCAAACTTGTAACAAAAAAAGAACATTTCAATCACGAGTAATATCTTTTAATTACAATCATGCTAGTATGCATGCTAACACTTTTATGTACTTCACAAATGCAAAAATACTTTTTTGTATAGGATGGCAGTGAAATTGTACATAAATATCTTAGAATTGCCTTTTTTGACCTCTGTTTTATTGTAAATATGTCATAGGGAATTGTGCCTAAAAATTATGGTTCCAACATGGGTAGTTTTCCCCTACTTTCAGCTATATCCACAAGCACAAAATAAGGTGAGAATTTGGCAGCTGTAAGCGTGTAATGTCAAGTTCCACAATGAAACCTGATTAATTATGGTAAAAACCATTGTACGTGCCCAAGATCTATTTTTACTTCCCCTGAATAGTAATTATGTAATCCCATATCCCAAATATGACAATTATGTTTCCCCCAAATTACCCTGTATTCCTTAGGAAGTTTTCTCATCAGATTCTGCTTCTGTTATTTCAGTTGTTTTACTTTGAACAATAAATTATTTGGGGAAGGCAGATTTGCCTGTAACAGCATTGGATGCTTTTGAACAGAACTGGTTTTTAAAAGGCAAAGAAATTTACCCCAATTTAATAATTATTCTTGGGACTTTGTCTTCAGTATTGCAAGTGCTTCACGTTGTTAAAAAAATAAAATAAAAATCTTGTAAAGATAATTTTTAAAGCAATGCTGTATTTTCATTGTAGAGATCACAAGTACCCTCTTAAATAACAAATAAAGACATTTCTGATGTTGGGTGAATAGATACTGTGGTTTGGAATTAGAATTTCAGTGACAGTACTGGAAGTCCTATATCAAATAACTTAGAAGGAATACTATAAAAAACAGTATCAGAGGACTGGGCTCTGGTGATGGCAGAGCCTTTCTTGCTGAAGGTAGAAGTGAAGCATTTGAAAAGCATAACACCCATGTATACTTACCGTATTTCCCCATGTATAAGATGCACCCTTTTAAAAAATTTGGGGTCTAAAAACTGGGTGCATCTTATACAGTGGTTGTAGTTTTTTTACTTGAATTTCCTGCTTTTTTCGCGCTTGTTTTTGCGCTCACACAACCACTGTGTGAGACGCACCCAGTTTTTAGACCCCAAATTTTTCAAAAAGGGTGTGTCTTATACATGGGGAAGTACGGTAGTAAGTGGGACGCACTTCTCTAAGCACGTTGCACCTTTTAACTCAGTTACTTTTCCTAACAACCCAGTAAGGTTGGTATATATTTGACACATGATGAAACTGAGGACAGAATCGTTAAATAACTTCTCAAACATCATTAAGCTAGGAAATACTAGACCTGAGATTTGAACCCAGACTGTCTGGCTCCTGAGTCCTCATGGTAAGCCTCTAGACTGCATTGTTAATGTGTGACATGGTGTGAATATAGAAAAAGGCAGTATTTCTAAAGAACACACTACCTAACACGTGATTTATATACGTATGTGTGTGTGTGTACTCATATATATTATTATATATATTTAATATATATTTACATATATATTTTTATTTATACATAACATGTGATGTATAGATACCCATGAAAATTGCAGTTAGTTGATAATTGTATCTACGTCCCCAAATGTGTATATATTCAAGTTGATTTAAAAGAAAAATGTTTTCGTAATCTTCTCATTGGGCACATGACAAATCGCCTAACGTTCAAGCTTACCTCATATTAGTCATGTAACTTAATTAATAAGGGGAAGTGGTTAAGGGTGCATGTTCTGGAGGCCCTGCCTGGATTTACATTCTCCACCACTTACCAGCCGTGGATCTTCAGTAAGTCACTTCAAGTCTTCCGTGCCTCACGATTCTTATGTGTAAGAGCAAGATAATGACAGCATTCATCTCATGTGGTTGCGAGGAGGCTTGTGTGAGATAATGCATGGAAGTCTCTCAATGCCTGAGTACTGAGTATTCAGTGAACGTTGGCACTTAATCATTGTTGCCGAATCTATACAGCTACAAGAGCAGTAGGATTTTGGTAGCAACCAAAACGAACCTGTAAAAACGATAATGATTGAACTTGAACAAACTGTCAATTACACACATGCACTCTGATGCTTCCCTGCAGATTCTGTATTATTATTTGCCTTTTGATACAGTGGAGTGTATTAAAAATATGCTTTCTTTATCTTCTGTCCCAGATTTCCCAAATTGGGCTTGTCTGCGCTGTAAATTTTAGTCTCACAAATATCTTTTGGTATCAGACACCATAAGTTAAGAACCACTCATATGTTAGAGCAGTTGTACTTGAAAATTGTGAACAGTGCTATGTATATTTGATTTTTCTTGGTGTGCCTTATATTATTTCAAACACTAAAGAAAATGTGCTCATCTTGACGCTTTATCTCCCTTTCTCTCTTCTTTTTCCCCCAACACGTGGGATTTAGTTTACCAGGAGACAGTGCATAAGATGAATTATGTTGTGGAAAATGTTTATTTGCAAAGAAAGAAAACGGCAGTGTCCTAGCCATGTAAAACAATTGTCATAGAAATTTTAATATATAATGTTTCTAAAAAATCATACAGGGATCAGGTGTCATTATACTTAATGAGAGAGCGGCCTAGACAGTACTACAAGTGTGTAAGTTATTACACTTCCTTTAGGCAGTTTACCTTGTATATTTTTTTTATTCAATTCTTCATGACCCTCACTGTTACAGACACTCCAGGCTACCACTGCTGATCATTAGGGTTTAACTCTTTGCTGTTATAATTGTCATGTTAAACTCTGTGTTATTAGAAGACAGTATTTCTAGGGCTAGACATTGCTCTGAGACCTT
>NW_017731361.1:6300679-6319162 GCF_001890085.2 Hipposideros armiger
CTCTGTTCCCCAGAGCTTCAGCTCAGGACTTGAAGGCCAGGTATCAGAGTCATTGGAAACCTTGCTCATTTACATGTCTGGTTATTGATGCTGGCTGCAGGTCGGACCTTAGCTGACACCTATATGTGGCCTCCATGTGGCATGGGCTTCCTCAAAGAACAGTGGCTGGATTCTGAGGAAGAACATCCTAATAGAGAGTCAGCCAGAAGCTGTATCATCACTTCTATACCATCCTTGAAAGCCACACAGCATCACTTGTGATGTATTCTATTGGCTAGAAGCAACCCACTAAAGCTGGTCCATATTCAAAGAAAAAGGAATTAGACTCCAACTTTTCATAAAAGATGGTCAAAGTTTTTTACATGTTTTAAAAACTACCATTTCCCAATGGAGATGCAAGTGAAAAAAAAAATGTTTTCTTTTGTAATCAGATTGATACACATTAATAACAATGAAGAAATGAAGTGAAACAGAATGAAGGAATTCTAAATATCTATTAGATATTCTGAGATGTGAGTAAAGGGCTACTTCCAGACTGGGTGCGTTGGTTGGTGTTTCATGGCTCTGTAGACACAGTCGTCATTATATGCATCTAGACATGCCATTCAATTACTAATGAAGTACGTATTCTGCTACTTACATGTCATTATTTCTTGGAAAACAAATGACCGCTAAAACAAATACTTTATTCATAGACTAAAGCACATTTGGATAACTATTCTGTAGAGCTCTTACCTTACCTACAATGATACACAACATTTGCTGTTTACTTATTTTTTTCATGATGCAAAAGGATGACTTTCATTTCTAGAATGTCACGTCAGTAGGATGCTTCTGCCATGCTCATTTTGCCCCCTAGTGGCTTATGCCCTCATTCCATAGTTACATTTCATTTTCAAATCTTTTGGAATGTAAGAAGGAAAAGTGCCACTTTGTCCCCGCTGTCACATGCATCTCATTTTACAGACGAGGACATGAAGGGCCAGAAAACTTGTGGGACTTGTCTGATGTCACACATCCAGCCAGAACTGGGAATTCAGTAATTCTTTCCCATTTCACTAGAAATAAGCCCCATTAGGGCAGGACTATCATGTTCATTGATGGACAAGAGAAGTGCTTGGCAAATCAAAGGTGCTCAGTAAATATTTGATACGTGATAAAAACAAAGGAATTAATGAATCAAGACTAGAACAAATATCTATGTCTTTTCATGCTCATCATAAATCTTTCACATAGCACTAGACACTTGATTCCATTTTACTCCACAAATATTTCAACTCCTTGAACCACCTTACCCTTTACCTGCTTTGTCATTAAGTTTATTACCTTATTATTCATTTATTCATTCAATGTTAGTACCAGCTGCCTAGATGCCATGCTACCCATAGGGCTACAAAAAAGTACTTCAAAAAGCTTTTTATTTAAAGTTTTATTTTTAATTATAGTAAAATACATATAAAATTTATCATCTTAGCCATTTATAAGTATACAGTTCGGTAGTGTTACATATATTCACATTCTTGAGCAACCAATTTCCAGGACTTTTTTTTTTTTTAAGATTTTATTGGGGAAGGGGAACAGCCAAGTTGTCCTTCAATCTTAGTTGCAGAGGGTGAAGCTAGCTCAGCTCCAAGTCCAGTCACCATCCGGCTGCCCGTCAGCAACTCGCGGCCACTCAGCTCAAGGTGCCGAGTTCAATCTTAGTTGCGGGTGGGCGTAGCCCACCATCCCATGCGGGAGTTGAACCAGCAACCTTGTTGCAAAGAGTGCATGCTCTAATCACTGAGCCATCCGGCCACCCGTTTGCAGCTCAGGGCAGCTGGGATCAAAGTGCCATGTTCAATTTTAGTTGCAGGCGGGCATAGCCCACCATCCCATGCAGGAGTCGAACCGGCAACCTTGTGTTAGGAGCACGTGCTCTCACCAGCTGAGCCATCCTGCCACCTGTTGGCAGCTCAGACACAGCTCAGCTCTGGGCGCAGCTCACTGGCCCATGTGGGAAACGAACCAGCGACCCTGTTGCTCAGAGCTCTCATTCTTAACCAGCTGAGCCACTTAGCTGGCCCCCAAAAAGGCACTTTTAATTCATCAGTTGCTTCCTCTGTAAACAGGAAAATCTCAGCTAGCAACGTAAGAGGCATTTCCTCTTCTTTTTCTTTGATACGCTATATCACCATTTATTTAAGATCTGAATAATAATAAAATAGTAACTAACACATTACATCTGCACCTGTTAGGTGGCGTGCTAGGCATGGCTCTAAGTGCCTTACTGCCGGGAGCCGGCTGCGCCTCAGTATCTGACATGGCCAAACACACTGCAATTGTGACAAATTCTGAAGCTCTGACTGAGAAACAGATACTGCTTTATATCTTAAAAAATGTAAATTCCCCTTCTAATAGATATATCACAATAATTATATTTTATACACTAAAGACAATTTTAGTCACACTACTAGTCTCTTAGTAAAGGTCAAAGTACACACCCTGTAAATCTTAAGATCCTGCTTAGACAATATTTTTAGAATAGTTGTTGGGTGGTCATGGCAACCATCCTTTAGGCGATTTTGTAGAAGCTCAGGTCTAGGTCGAAGTCATTGAGGGTGGAGGGATTTGGGAAGTCAGTGAGGGTGGAGGGATTTGGGCGTAGTTGGGATAAGTTAGTCTTTAGCATAGAAAAGGTCTAGCTGTGCCCTGGAGCATAAGAATTATGAGGAAGTAAAACCCTGATACTAATGGAACAATGGTTAAACTGCCCGGTATAAAAAGGGGCATGCTGTAAAAATAAAGTGTGACACTTCTTCTTGAAAAAATGCTCTTGTGTCTCCGGGGATTTTTTTCCTCGCCGGACTCCACCTCCACCTGAGGGAACCCCTGGACCTGCGGGAGTCTTCTGCACCTTACATCATTAACTTATTTACTCTTTAAAACGTCTGTATGAGGTGGATACTATTCCTATCCTCAGTTCACAGAGGATGACTTGGAGGCAGAAAGAGGTAAGTGACTCGTCCAAAGCCACATGGCTGCTGAGCAGTAGAGCCGGGCTTTGCACCTGAGCAGTTGGCTTCAGAGTCTGTGCACTTCATTATTTTGTCTCCCTGACACCACTCAATCTTTATATCACCTTTCAAAATATCACCTACATCTTTTTTGTGATGTATCCCTGGACACCTCTTCTGGTAAGTTTGGATAAGTTTGGGTTGCAGATGACAAAACATTAAATGCAAATTGATTGCCTTGTAAGAACGAATTCATTACCACCATGGATGGTAAATCTAGGATACAACTAGCTTCAGGTCTATTTGAATCCAGTGGCTTAAACAATTTTATACCTCCCAATGATCTCAGCAAGCATCCTCAAGTCACATCTCTTTGGCTTTGATTGAGCCCCCTGCCCATTGCTGAAATAACCCATTGCAGGGAGTCTGAATGCTCTGTGAGTCACAGGCCCACGTTTAGAACAAGGTTGGCATCAATATGATCCGAACCACAGAAACTTAGAGTGGGGGTGGGGTGGTCCCCATGCAGTATGACTAGATACCCATTCACGTTTATTGGTTTATTGGGGGGGTGGGCAGGGGAGGATGGAGGCTGTTTTTCTCCCTTTGGGAACAAATATGCAAGCAAAATGTTTTCAAAAACTTTTTGCTTATAACGGTCTGAGTAATAAAAAGGATAACATTGATTTAGTGCTTACTCTTGGGTTGTCGGAAAAGTCATGTCATATTTTTTCTATGTTTTTCATCGCAAAAATGCATCATGACTTTTCCGACAACCCAATATATTGTTCAATTAATCTCACAAAAACTCTGTGGGGCAAATGTTATTATCATCCCATTTTACTGATGAGAAAACTGAGGTGCAGAAGTGCCTGAGTGTACCTGGAAGGGACTGCAGTGACTCACCCTCAGTGACCCGGTTTATAAGTGATACACCCAAAATTCTCACCCAGGCAGAACATCTTCCCCAACTGCATTGTAAGAGAGGTTGTTTGTCATGTATAGAAACTGAAGCCCACAAAAGAAACACAAGAATTTATCACTTATCTCAAAGCCTGATGGTCATGTTCAGGAAAAGCACCGGGGGCCCTCCTTTGACCAACCCACCTTATACTTACTTAATAATTAGGGCTAACACTAGCATCTAAAGTTTATAGATAAGGAAAATGTATAAATATGTAGTCTATTGATTCAAGTTTGTGCTAGACACTAATATTAAAGAAAAAAAAAAAGGAACGGCCAACAGTCCCTGTTCAGAGTCTAAGGTACTGTGATTAAAAGTTAAAAAAAATATTTCCATGTTATCAGTCAGAATTATTCATCATCATATGCATTGGCTATTTTATTTATAAGAGCTTTGTAACATTCTAGTTTTGCAGGTAAAACAACATAGCTGCAAAGAGTCTCTAAAAACTTTTCAACAAAAGCAGAAGGGGTTTTTAACTAATTTGCTGGAGCAAGTACCAAGCCCTTTTCCAAGTGTCCACATTTTCTCTTCAAGGCATTCCCAATAAACAGAAAAAGCTTAAAAGGCAATATGCCAAAGATATATTAAAGTTTTAATATCTTGCTAAAACATTAAAAGATTTTTTAAATAACCTCTTAGAATCGTCATACTTTAATGTAGTGATAAAAAAAAATTTGCACAAGTTGGCAGCTCTTGTTAATGACTTGGAAGGAGGCAGAGGATCGTTCCAGAGCCAATTTTATCACTAGATGTGTGATATTAGCCTTTTAGCTTTTCTTGGCTTCAATTTCCTCAACTGGAAAATGAAGAAAAAACTGGAATTGAGATGTATCAATTCATCCATTCATTCAACAACTCTTTATTGAACGCCTCTTATGTGCTAGGCACTGAGCCCGATCCTGGGGAGGGATTACGATGATGAACAAAAATACGAGGTTGGACAATGAAGTTCGTGAACCTGTTGCAACAATGTTGCTAACCCTTTTTTGATATCAGAGGGATTATTCATTATGAATTTGTACCAACTGGACAAACAGTTATCCAAGTTTACTATTTGGAAGTGCTGAAAAGGCTGCGTGAAAAAATTAAACAACCTGAACTTTTTGCCAACAATTCATGGCTCTTGCATCACGACAATGCACCAGCTCACAGGGCTCTGTCTGTGAGGGAGTTTTTAGCCAGTAAACAAATAGCTGTGTTGGAACACCCTCCCTACTCACCTGATCTGGCAGCCAATGACTTCTCTTTACCTGAAGGTAAAGGAAATATTGGAAAGAAGACATTTTGATGACATTTAGGACATTACATTTAGTAATACGATGACAGCTCTGATGGCCATTCCGGAAAAAGAGTTCCAAAATTGCTTTGAAGGGTGGACTAGGCGCTGGCATCAGTGCACAGCTTCCCAAGGGGAGTACTTCGAAGGTGACCATAGTGATACTCAGCAATGAGATATGCAGCACTTTTTCTAGGATGAGGTCGCAAACTTAATTGTCAGACCTCGTAGATGTGAATCTTGTCCTTGCAGAGGGTACAATGTCATTGGAGTAGACAACCCTGATTCAAATAATCACTTATCAAAGGACCCCTTCAGACTTTTCAGTTCCTAAATTCCAAGTATGCATAAACGTAAAAGAATAGTTTATAGAACACAGATTGTCTTATGTGTTTATTTGAGAGGTCTGATAATTCTCATTTCATTGCTTAGACTCTTGTTTTCCCCAGAATGTTAGCCATGGATATTGCAATCCACTCATGACAATTTTCTACCTGTGAATGGTATAATATATTGTGTCCTGGCTCGTTATTGTGATAATAGTTACTATGCATATTGAATGCATAATTTCAGATAATATTTAAGTCTTCATTTTCATCTTTTTCTTAAAACTTCTCTTTTTTTCTAATAGGGAGAGATTGAAAATTAATAGTGTCCTATCCTGAAGTATATAATAGTAGTTGTGATATCAATTATGTTTTCATCAAATAAAATTAGTTTCAAAGATGAGAGAGAGAGAGAGAGAGAGAGAGAGAGAGAGAGAGAGAGAGAGAGAAAGAGGTGTTTTTAATACTTATAGCTTTAATACAATATCCCTTGTTTCCCCATTCCTTCAGATTTAAATTTTGTTGATAGAACATGAAGCTGTAAAGTGAAATGTCTTCACTGGTTCATTGATAACCCAAGGCTAACAAGAGGTAGACATTGTAATTGCTTATTGTTTATTGGCTTTCTTCTTTGGCAGTTGATCTCTGGATTGCTTCATATACCACAAGTCAGGTTATTAATTAAATCTTCTGTAAGAGTTTTGGTTTAACCTGTAAAATCTACCTTACAGTTTCCACATGTGTCTAAGTTAGGCTGAGGGGATGTGACTATTGAGTGCCAGCCAGTAGCCCTGTTTATAATATTTTGCCAGCAGCTATTCTACCCTAGGCTGTGATTTCATGAAAACGTATTTGCACAAGTCGTTGCACATGTCACTACCTCTCCATCCATGCTGGAATTGGGTGTGGTTATTTTAGTAGACAGCAATCTTCCTTCTGTGTCTAGTTTATGCATACTGCTGGACTGAGAAATTATGTATCTGGAGCCATTTTTCATGAGGGTAGGCATGTAGCCTGCAGCCATTATAGCTTTCTTGCTCCTTGTCACAGCAGCAAGGCTGCTTCTATGTAGAACAAGTTAGGCAAATGTTTTGGTTGATCGTGAACTTGTCAAAATCTTAAGATTTCATCTGAGTTCCTCTGGTGACATGATCCTTCTCTGCAAATTTCCATTTGGCACTTCTGAAAAGCTAATAATAGTTGCCTTGAACCACTCCCAGACTTGCTGTTATTTAGAGAATAATGTTATTTAGAGAACAGTAGTAGAAAAATCATCAAGGGCAAATTCTCATCTTAGATTTACTTTTTTTTCTTACTCGGTTCAATAGAAGGTCCGTGAGAACAGGAAGTTAGTTTTAACAGCCCATTTTTTTGGGTGGATTTTAGAGCTATGCATCTGGAGGTGAGCTTTCTAATTCTAAACTTTCCTTAATCCCTCAAGGACACTAAAAGCGGCCAGACCGATGGTTAATAGGCAGGCCGTTTCAACCTCCAGCAAATTTATCAACCGGCAGCCTCAATAAAGGGCTGGAATAGAGGTTGGGGGTGCAGAAGGGATAGATAGGAGGGTGTATGTAGCTTGAAAACACCAGATGGGGATTAATACTGTCCTTCCCAATCAAATGCTCATCCTCATCCTCCCCTTCACCCTCCTCCCCCACACACGTACACAGGTTGAGAACCAATACTGATCTACAGCCTTGAAAAGCTAGTCCTCCTGCCCAGAAGTGCCAAAAGGAAGATAAAAAGTCATCTATACACAACATAATCAAAGACAAGCCCCGAAGTCATGTCACGGCTTTATACTCATGTGTGGGGACCTGATAAAGAACAATGGTATCAAAGCATTCACTTAGACTTTTCCGACTTCTAAATTATGCCAGACTCTATATTATACTGATATCTATTGGAGTAACAGCTCTGAAAGTATTTAATGCATAGCTCTTAACCTACTTGGGGCACACGGACTGTTTTGAAATTTGCGTGAACTATGGAGTCTCTAGGGAATGTATAACAGGTACATAGAGGTTTACACACACTTTCAGGGGATTCAGGAATTTCATGAAGTCCATACGCGGCCCTAGGTTAAGAACTTGATGTTTAAAGCACATGATGCTAGGTCGTGAGGACTTGATGGACTACAGTTTTCCTGGCTGAGTGACTGTGGTCAGCCACACTGCACACGGCCACGGGTTTTTTCAGGTGGGCTGCCCCTTTCTCTTCGATTGTGATAGGGCTCAGGTCACTGCGTTAATTCACCTGGTTGTCACATTCCTCACCATCTTGTGAGGGTAGTTAAGGGAGCTTGCTCTCTGGTTGTTTTCCTTCCTTTTCCAGAATGGCTCTCCAGACTTGATGTGGGCCTGTGGCAGAACTGCTTACTGCACACAGGATGAGGCTGGCTAACCACAACCCGTGAAGACAGACTGGGGAAATCCACCGGAAAGAGGCTTGAACTGTAGGCCCAGAGAGAGCAATGAATTACATAAACACAAATGAATATGTCTGCATCTGATGACCCCCCTACCCCACCCACAGGCAGGCACTTAGCCACTCTTTTGTCTGTGTCTCCTTGACTGTTATACCTCGATTATAGCTCCTACCACTGCACTGGAATAGTTTGTTTACGAGTCTGTCTCTCTAACTAGACTATGAGCAATTCCAAGACAGAGTGCATAACTTATTTATCTCTGTACCCCAATCCAGTGTCTGGGTTAAGAGGGCAGGCTTTGGAGTCAGGCTGTCTGTGTTCAAATCCATGCTCTACGTATATGAGTAGGATCAGTTGGGCAAGCTACTTAACTTATCTAAACCTTGGTTCCTTCCTCCCTCCCTCTCTCCCTCCCTTCCTTCCTTCCTTCCTTCCTTTTTTTCAGTTTCATTTACACCTAAAACTATCACACTAATAATGAGATAGGAAAAATCATAGGCAGTCAGGGAAATTGCCATGGTAGAGGGGATCAAGGTGGAAACCATAACAAAGCCAGGGAAATAATTTATTAGCTGACACACAGGGTTAAGTCACAGGACCTGCCAGAGTGACAAACTCAGGTGGGGGAGGAGGAAGTCCTCTTTTTCCAAATCAGGGATCCCCAGGTAGAATGCATATCTTCAAAGAGGTTATTTAACATAAGATAAGACTGTCAGGAGTCCTTTCTTCAAAGCCGGTCTCATTAACATGCTCCTCTCAGAGCAGAGACCTTGATTAAGCTGATTAAGCTCTAAGGAAATTAGAAAGTTTCGAGAAAACGCCTCCTCCGGGGCTAAACAACAATGTAAATCTGATAATAGTGCCAAGAGGCACCAGGCAGCCCCTCTCTGCAGACATACAAAAGGCATAACAACCAAAGCTGTTGCCCTAACCAGTGGGCACCCCAGTCGGTATCCCCGCTCGTTTTGAGAGCTGTTACTTTCTACTCTAATAAACTGTCCTCTGTTACAAACTTTACCTCTTTGGTCCGTGTCTCCATTCTTCGGCGCTACGAGACCACGAATCCCAGTGTATACATATACGTACACACACACACACACACACACACACACAACACATGCATCAAAAAAATTCTGCATCAATAACCTTTTTGGTTTATTATGAAGAATAAATGAAATAATTCTTAGCATAGTGACAGCCTAGGAACTGTCACTAGCCAGTATCTATTATAGACAGTGTTCATTATTTATCATCCATACAAATCGATTATTGAATATATTTCCTTACTCTGGTTCACTTGCCCCCCAAAATTCCTATTAGGCTTAATCTCCTAAACAGCACACATTCCTCTCACCTCTTTCCTTTGCCCGTTTTGCTGCTAATACCCTTCTCCAGCGATGTGGTCTTTGACATCCTCCTCACTCTACTTTATTTTTCACACTTGTACATGTTATGATCTAACATCCGATACCTTTATTTGCTTACTGTCTAGGATGTAAGCTCCATGCAGGTAGGGCCTTTGACTATTTTGGGTTCACTGCTCTATATCCCTAATACCTAGAATGGTTCTTGGCACATAGAATATGTTCAACAAANGTTTTTCTCACGTTTAATAAGCATATTGCAGATGTTTATATGCGCCGTCAAATGAATTTCTTTGAGTTCATATGGAACCCAAATATCGAGTTTGTTTACGTACCCCAGCTTCTTCAGGTGGTCGTGAACGCTTGAATGATGGATGTTCAATGTTCCTGCAATCTCTCATGCTGTGTAATGTGGGTTTGACTCAATCAATGCCTTTATTTTGTCATCATCAACGTCGGTGGGCCTCCCTGACCAAGGACCGTAGTTGAGATAAAAATCACCAGCATGGAATTTCGTGAACCGTCGTTGGCACTGACGTTCTTGTAGAGCATTGTCACCATAAACTTTATGCAACTTTTCACAAGCTTGACGCGTGTTCTTCCCTTTATGGAAGTAAAACAGTAAAATATGGCAAAAATGCAGTTTGGTCTGCCATCTTCGACTTGTTGTAAAATCTCCAAATCTCAAACAAATCACTCATTTTTGTTTTAGAATGAAGCAGAACTGTCAGCTGTCAAATGACATAGCAATAACATAGATGTGAATGACTCTAGTACTTCCAAAAATGAACTAGTGCCATCTGTTGCAAACATGCGTCATGACTTTCCCAAAGACCCAATATTTTTTTCTTCATCGGCCAATCCATTTTATGAAATAGAGTCTGTGTTTCAGTGGCTTAGGTTCCATACTGATGAGATCTTAGTTTCAAAACACATGTGTGTATTGGCTTTACCCAACTTCATGGCCAAATCGTGCCCTCCTAACTTTGAACACTTGTTCCAGAAGCTTCCTTGTTTGGAAGAGACGCCTAAAAGGTGACTGCACATCTGTGTCTACTACAGAAATGTGTGCATTCCCTCCTCACACACACATAAAAAAATCGTAGACCCTCCTAAACAGTTGATAATATCATCTTCATACCGGAAGAGCAGTACCTTTTTTCAGATCATCATAAAAGTCATTAAAAGCCCAGATCTGAAAATGGCTGTTCTCTCGAAAGAATTTTATTCTGCAGACTTCCTTTCAGGGGCATCACGGGATGTGAACAGCTTTCACTACTATTCGTATTTTATGACAGTAGAGTTCAAGAGTATTTTCAGGGAGAGACTGTAAGAGAACTGGCCAAGCTGAGTGTTAGCTATTACCTTTAGGTGTGACGTAGGATTGTATGTGTGTGTGTGTGTGTGTGTGTGTGTGTGTGTGTGTGTGTGTGCTCCTGTGCATGTGGACCGGGATCGGGATCTCGTGGAACTAAAGAATGGAGGCACGGACCAGAGAGGTAAGCTTTACAGAAAAGGACAGTTTATTAAAGCAGAGAGTAACAGCTCTCAAAGCGAAAGAGGGTACCTGACTGGGATTCCCACTAGCTAAAGCAAAAGTTTTTGTTTTAATGCCTTATTTTGTATGCCTGGGGAGAAGAGCTGGCTGATGCTTTTTGGTACTATTATCAGATTTGTTTAGCCTGGAGGGGGCTTTTGTGTAATAGCCCATTTGTCTTGGAACAAATTGGGCTGGGATGTGTTATCTCAGGACTAGCCCAGCTGTCAGAATTGGTGTTTCTGTTCTGGCTGGAGTGTGTTATATTAAGGCAGGCCTATGCTTTGAAGATATGCATTTTACCTGGGGATTCCTGACAGCCTTATGTTATGCTAACTAACCTGTCTGATGTTAGGCTAACTCACCTGTCTTAATCCCCCTTTTGAAGATGAAAAAAACCTTTTCTCCTTCACCACCTGAGTTTGTCACTCTGGCGGGTCCTGTGACTTAAACCTGCCAGCTGTTAAAATTCTTTCTCCAGGCTCTGTGATGGTTTCTGCCCTAATTTCCTGCGGGAGCTGGTCCAGGGTTTCCNAGTCAGTGAGTACTTTTCTACTGCATTATCAGCTTGTTGAGGGTGAATCTCATGTCTGATAAGTCATTGATTCCCTACAGTGTCTGACACAGTTCTTTGTACAAATAGATATGTAAATGTTTGGTAAATGAATAATGATAAGAGACATGGAGAGGAAGAGGGGTTTTGAAGAGCTCAAAGCTTCTTTTTTTGGACTCCCTCAACCTTAGTTGCTACTACTAATTGGAGGAGGACTGTGTAGTGACCTGATTAGCCACTGGCACTGCAGGTAAACTTTTGGAAAGGGGTAGTTATTACTGTGAAGCTCTTATGATCTCCATGTGGACTTCATCGGTCATGTTCATTGGGCAGTGATTTTCTTTCTTTCTTTATACTTATAGGCACAACTGTCCTTGGGCAAAATGGCATTAAAATGAGTGCATTTTCTTAACTCTTTTGGTGCAAATAAGAAGTCCATCACGTCTCTATCTCTAGCCCATTTATCTAGTTTTTCATCTTAATTTATGATTGTATTTAATGTTCTATCTAGGGATAATCTTACCCTCTGTATCCAGTATAATGGCACTTCAACAACATAGATATACGTAACTACTCTCAAGATCTCATTTAAATATGTAAAAATTTCAAGGGGATGGTCAAGACACACCAGGTTGATTCTAGTTCGTATCAGACACATAAACCTTTTTTGGGTCACTTCATTCATTCATAGGCATTTTTTTCCTGATGAATGGCGACCAGATTTATCAGTAAGATATACGACACTGGCTCCATTTTAAACAGTTGCCTGATGTCCTCTGGAAGCCAATGGAACTATGCTTTGCAACCCAGCCTGTTATTATGAGAGACCATAAGGTAATTGTGACACGTGCTTGAGGCTCAAATCATCGTCCATAAGGTAATGTGCAATTTCCTTGGCAGAGCTGTGTGAATCTGCATTGTACAGCAAAAGGGTGATTTGAATTGTGTGTTTTGGCCCCTTAAGCCTTGTGTCCAGTATGTGTGTCTGTATAGGTCAATCATGAGCTGAATCTTTCCATTTATTATCTGGTTTTTGCCTTTCTCTCTTCCAGCTGTTTCCCATGTGCAGATGCCACTGGTAAGATTCATTTCAACCTATGACTATGACATATTTGGATTTAGTTGTGAAAAATACCTTCCACAAACAATCGCTACACCTAACTGACTGTGCTGAATCATTGTAAAATGATGTGAGATGTTTTGAATGAGCCAGCCTGTACATTCACTTTCTTCCGTTCATCAACCTTTGAAAGGTACAGCTACTGTCTAGGGCAGGAGAGTGCATTTTTAAATGAAGTCGTTATCCATCTCCAAGGACAAATGTGCCCAGAGTTCCCGTATCCTTTTCTTTTCTCCTATTCCCCTCCCAGCAGGGAGAAGCAGACTTTCAGAAAGAAGACCAGTCCCATCACCGGCATGAATGAGTAATGTGGAGCCCCTCCATTCACTCATTCACAAAAACCCACGAGTTATGGGTAGGGAGTGGAGGAAGAGAGACAGAGGAGGTGATGGAGCTGAGCATAAATATAATCACATTGCCCATTACTTATTGAACATGTGCTATGTGCCAAGCACTTTGAGAACATTATCTCTAATCCTTACATCAGTCCTGCAAAGCGGATGTTTTTACTTCTTATAGTATATACCATCCTCAGAAAGGTAAAGTGATTTAGCTCCTGATCATATACCCTTTTAAAGCCCTACTCTGCCTGGACCAAAACCTGCTCCTTTTCATTATAACCAGGACTTTCAAACTCTATTTCCTACAAGTTGATTGGGGAAGGGGGTTCCATAAATTCCACTTGTACGTATATAAAACTATTTAGGGAAAAAAATGCACTCATGAGATCACTGACATATTATTGCAATTTCTGAGAGATTGTTTTTTAAATAAAGGCGTTTGAACTTAACACCTAAACTTATTCTGACTTGATATTGCTTGTATGTGTTGCATATTTTGGAATGACGACAAAGATGTCATTTGAAGAATGGGTTTCTTAGGTAGGAGATAAAGGTTGACAATTACTGGTCTACAAATTACACTACTCCTTTACCAAGAGATGTATTTCATAATATATAGCAAACAGAATAAGTACCATATCAACTTGTATAAGACAACATAGGTAACAAGCATCATACAGTGAATAATACAAAATAGTGAAGCAGGTTGCTAGCAGAAAAACTGTATGGGGGTGTGGTGGGGGGGGGGCAGGGAAAACCTCTTTTGTTTTTTATAACTATTCCTAAAATACTGTTTGTGTATTTGCTGGAACCAATTGTTTGATTGTTGGGCAACTACATTTCTATTGGGTCTTCGGAAAAGTCATGACGTATTTTGTCTATGTTTTTCAAAGGTCATTTATTTATATAAAGAACAAACAGCAATCAATGATATAGTGCCCGTTTTGTTCGATAACCTTTTGACATCTTTCAGTGAGCTTCATAATTCCTCGTTCATAGAAAAGACCTGTCTTTATTTGTGAAAAACTGAACAANACACACACACACACACACTTTTTCAACTGATTTTTTTCCTTCTGCAAAGAACCTTAGCTTCTGTTTTTCTAGATTCTATTGCTCTTCAAGGTGCAATTACGACATTGTCTCGCCAGGATATTTCCTGTCATTCCTCTCCCATTCTACCATTAAACTCTGAAGATAGCCAGCTGAGCTCTTCCTCAGATCCCTTGAAAAGTTTTTACCTCTCTTTTGGGGGTGATTACCAGCCTTTCTCTGCATACAGCTCTCTCTAGACATGTCTGTTACATTGTCTCAAGGGCTAGGACCGTTTCCTTTTTTTTTTTTTATGTAGAACCAGGCATTCTGCAAATGTTTTTGAGTAAGTCTCTGGATATATAGCTGCATATATTCATTTTTCTAGTGGTACAGAAAAAAATCTCTAGGGCCTGACCCATCATAATACGTTAAATATAGAATATTTTTTCTCATATGGTTAGTACAGGTGAATTTCTTTCACCATCCATTCTGCAAAAGGCAAAAACAATTAATAACTAATGTAAACATAGAGGTAGGCTTTATTGTATTTCTTAAGACTGCAGTGAGAAGGGTCATTTTCTCACAAGGCTTGGCAGGGCACATCAGGGTGGTAGACCAAGAATGGGACTCATTGCTAACGTTGTTTGGGGGCTTAAGACTTAACCAGTGAAAAGAAAACAAGCAATAAAACTGAGACTTCCGGATCTTGAGTAAATGAACAGTTTTGCTCTGCATAACTTTCCATTTTCTTCTTCAAGTCGATGCAAGAGACTGTGATAACACTGCCCCCTTCTGTTCCTGTGGATTGTTAACACCAGTGACTTCTCAAGTCTGATTTGATGATCCTGACATGAATTTTCAGTTTCCAGTAAATGCGCGTTTAAGGAAGAGAGAAAAAGAAACTACATATTCAACGTGAGGCATGATTTTATCCTATCAAGCTCTATTTTATAGTGAACTTGACCATTACATTTTGTTGTTAGGTATTAGTTCAATTGCACTATAATTGGATATTACATTTCAGAGAAATGGATGACGTCAAGGATCATAATAAAATTAACCAATTCATTGATTTGTGTGTGTCCTGAGGGTTTACTTAATTTCTTCTAGTGACGAGAACGTCCCTTGGATGTTAAAGCATAACCACTGGTTGATGCATTGGGGCTTTTTCATTTAGGACAGAACCTCTCAGATTAAAAGCAGCTAAAGAACTGTGAATGCTGTTTCTTTACTTATCAAAAGCCACTATCACTTTCTGTGAATAGCACTGTCTGGGAAATGACAAATGACGTATCTCAGAACTTTTGAATGGCTTTGTAACTATTTTTTCCTTTCCTTATAAGTCCTTTATATGCATCTCTAAAATTGTTGAGGCCAGATAGCACAGGGCGTTGAATCTACACATAACAGGGGAGCCAATTAAGATACTTGGGCAAAGGATGGCATCTTTAGAAGGATGACGCTTTCAGCTTTGTGTTGAATGAACTGAGATGAAAAAGCTTGGAAAGAGGGAGAACATTAGCAGATCCATATAGCAATACTGTCACCAGTATCTCCACAATGCATCCAAAATCCTCACCAGTTTTTCTTCATTTATCTTTTCTCAACCCTAGTTTAAGCCACCAGCATCTATCTCTTGGATCCTTGTAACATTCTCCTCCCTGGTTGCCCTACAACCAATCTCGCTCCCCTACAATTCATTGTCCCCACAACAGCCAAATCCAACTTTAAAATACAAGTAAACTAGAGCATGTCACTTCTAACTTGAAATGCACCAATGACTGCCCATCATACTTAGAATGAAATTCACACCCACTCTGATCAACACGAGGCCCACCATGGTTTGATCCCTGTCTGCTTCTCAGACCTACAGTCTTACTTCTACTCACTGAGCTCCAATTCACTGCCTTTCTTGGCTCCTTGAACCAGCCAAACTCAGTCTGAGCTTTTGTTCTTGCCATTCCATCTGCCTAAAACACACTGTTCCCAGAATTTCACACGGCTGGCTTCTTGCCTCAGCTTAAATACTACTACCTCACAGAGTGGTATCCTGTCGTACTCCATCCTCTTTTTCTCCCCACCCCCAGCTGAAAACATGCTCTTCATATCACCTGGTTCTATTTTATTCATAGCCTACATCATTATTTGAAATGATTGTGCTCATTTATTTGTTTACTTATTTAAAAATCTGTGTTCCTTGCCTAGAATGGAAGTTGTATGAGGGCAAGAATCTTGTCTACCTTGTTCATTTCTGGGTCTCCGACATGTAGAGCTTACACCTGGCCCATGGGAAATGCTCAGTAATTATTGGTTGAATATATGAATCTGGGTAAAAGTGAAAGAACAAAAGTAGGACAAATGGAAATGGAAGAGAATACATATAATTCCTGAAAGAACTGTAGTAGAGATAAAGTGGATTGATTTGATTATTAGGTACCAGGAGTTGATTATTAGATAAGGGAGGAATCAGATGATGGGTTTTTATTTGGACAGTAGAAAAAGGCCAGTGATGCCATTAACTCAGAGACAAGTTGGTGGAATATAATGGATGGGAGTGGCAAACGGATATTTGGCTTTGGACTTGAGTGTGAGATGCTGGTAGGTTCATATAAAGCAACCCAGCAGGTATATAGATGTTGGAAAGAGGCCAAAGCCAAACATTTATAGTTTGGGGCCGCTTTCATAATGATGATAGTCCACAGATACTGAATCAGGTCAGCAAGGGAGAGCATGTACTGGGGAAGGAGAGAACTTTAAAATGTGCAGATGTTTTGTCCAAACGTTCTTGTGTACAAGAAACCATGAGTGATATCTAACAAATGAGGGGCAAGGGCTAAAGCTTCATGGGGCCAGAGATGATGACATGACAATTTGAAAGGTAGAGAGTGTATTATCCAGACCAGGAATATTCTAACACTGCCATATGGTATCCTATGACCGGCCGAAAGCACTCTCAGTAGGGAGCTCTGCATCCCGAGGGGTATCTGTGTGATTGCTCTGCTTCCATCCCTTCAAATATGTGAGGGGTCCAGAGTGAGGAGTGGCTAAGGTGAACGATGTAGCTCTACCCTCTTATCTAAGGAGCAAATAATCTCAAGCAGTTTAGAGAAAAAAAATGCATTAAAAAAAAAGCTACATTTGTTAAGCACTCACTTTGGGCTTGGTGACGAACTAAGCACTCAGTGTGCACTCTCTTATTTAGTTCTCACAAGACCTCTATAAAGAACTACAATTATTACCCATTTTGCAGATGAGAAAACTGTGGCTAGAGAGGTAATGTAACTTTCCCAGATGGTAAATAATGGAGCTGAGATTCGGTTCCAGAACGGCCAACCCCAAAGCCCATACTTTTCACCATGATGCCCAAATGCTTCCCTGCACAGGAAATAATCATTTTTAGTACTTAAATTTTCTTTCAGTGTTTCTTTGTATGGTTCTTTCCATCCCAAAGTTGTGGATATTATGTTAATAAATCAGGCAAACTTTATTAGCAGTAATGAAAGGTGACTACAATTACTCATAAGGTTGTCCTTTTATGCCAACAAAAATAACCCTTGTCCTTTTATTAGCTCTCCTCAGTGTTACACAGTTGCCTTAAAGAACTGCTATTGCTTACGAAAAGTCAACTTCCCCAAGCCCTCTGCATATCCTTAATTATAGGGATCTTAGGGTATCCGAAATAGAAGTAGTGTTTTGGATCCTCCTACATCTCCACCCTCTTGCCTTAAATTATAGGCATACCCCGTTTATTGTGGGAATTTGTTCCTGGAAATGATCACATTAACTAAATTGGTGCTATACGGATTATTGCAGCATGATACCATGGAGATATGCTACTGATGTCATACTTTGGCAATTGTCCTTATTTCTCTTCCCAGTCTTCTGAAGGTGTGATATGCCTCTGGCCATAGATTTCTTCTATTTGTCCTTCGTACCGCTGTTAGTCAATCTTTCTGGGCTGCAGTGAGGCTTATGCTGCCCTTCCAAATGTCAAAGGATTTCTACCAAACAACAAGCCTGCTAATGTGGGTTTCTTAGACCCGCTCCTTGGAGGCATTTAGAGCTGTTGCAATGAATTCTGTTTGCTACCATCCAGTATCTTCCTTGATCTTTGTAGAACCCCCGGCACTATCATTAGCATACCTTTTGTCAGCCATCTTTGAAAAACCAAAGTGTTCACTGGCACACAAGCAATGGCAGAAAGAGGGACCTGGTGGAATAAATAAATGATTGGGAAGGGCCACTCAAAAGCCATTTAGTCCTCACTGGCTGAGAACCAAATATGGATTAGATGTACGAATTAGTACAGTAATAGGTATATACATGCCCAGTAAAAGTGTAGTGATGCATGGTGGCACTTTCTTTAGTCCATCAATAATTTATTCATGGGCACTTTGGGCTAGGCATGATGTTCCTTAGATCCTCAAAGAATGACTTTGTTTTGGTTAGCTCTATGCCTCTCTCATTGAGCTTTTTCCAGCTCCTTTAGTGGCAATCACCACTTTCTTCTGTGCATCAGGTATCTACCCACTCTCCC
>NW_017731361.1:6324602-6345872 GCF_001890085.2 Hipposideros armiger
TAGTAGTGTGACTAAAATTGCCTTTAGTGTATAAAATATAATTATTGTGATATATCTATTAGAAGGAGAATTTAAATTTTTTAAGATATAAAGCAGTATCTGTTTCTCAGTCAGAGCTTCAGAATTTGTCACAATTGCAGTGCGCTTGGCCATGTCAGATACTGAGGCGCAGCCGGCTCCCAGCAATTTCCTCTACTGTGGCCATTTCCCTGACTGCCTATAGTTTTTCTATCTCAGGTGGACCTGAGGCTGCAGTGGGTGACCTCTAAGGCTCTCTCCTTTTAACTTTAAGATTACACAAGCCTACTCCAAAGTCTTCCTTGTAAGGCTTTATGTTAACAAGAAAGATCATGGTTTGCTGCCTTCTTCCTGTTTTTTACCTAGCAAATTACTTCCTGGTATGTCTCCGAAGATCTGACAGCTATATTTTATCTCTATTTTGCCATCAGTCACAGTATCTCTATAAAGGGAGACAACTTTATTTTATAGATATGGAGGCAGAGGCCATCTGAGGTTAAGTGCTTTGTCCAAATCATATATGACCTATGTAGGACCAAAAGCTGAACACAGCGGCAGGCATCTTTCTGCAAACAAGAGACAGGGCTCAAAAATCAAGAAAGTTTCAATCTTTGTCTTTCATTGGTATGGTTTTGAGTATGAGTGTGTGTTCGTATGTGAGTGTTTGAGTTCAGAGATTGTATAGAACTCAATTTTGCATTTTAAGTACCCAGCACTGTGCTGAATACGACATAGGTACTTCATCCATTCATGTGTACCAGGAATGTAACCTTCTCTAGCAGAAGATAGGGGCATTTTCATTTTTAACCTTGTGGAACTGATTATTCTCAGTTCCTCTGTTGCCACTCACCTCCCCCACCAAAGCCTGAAATCTCCCCATTATTACCAAATACATCTATAGAACGCCATTATCTTTACCTGAAGCTGCATTGTGGGAAGAGCAAGGATTTTGGAAGTAGAACTGCATTTTAATTTTGGGGTATCTTTTCTAACTTTTTTATGCTTCCATTGAGTCTCACAACAACAAATACAGCCACTGCTACCATTATTACGGATGCTACTAGTATTTATTAAGCACTCACCTAGAGCCAGGGAATGTGTTAGGATCCTGCATGCATCATAGTATTGAATCTGCACTACATACCTGGAAGGCAGGTCTCATTATTGCCATTTTATCCTGGCTCAGAGACATTGAGTCTCCTGTCCAATGTCACACAGCCAGAGCTGGGAGAGGGGTAATGAGCACTTCATGGTCAGCCCTCCATCAACAGTGGTTATTAAGATAATGCAGGAGGGCTTGGGGGCACATAACACACTGAGTGCAAAGAGTCTTAATAGCAGTAAGTTTATGGGATTCATTTCCTCCCTCTCTGATAACAAAGACAGCATAAAGGTTGTCTCTGCTTGAGGGGCTAGGAAACTTAAGAATGGGTTATGGGTGAGGATTTGGGAAGTGATCACATTGTTCCGAAATTAAAATTGTCCCTTTTGAGAATGTACTCTAACATTCAGCTATGGGTGTGTATGACAGTGAGGAACACGAAACAGACTAAGACACGTTTTACCAATTTCACAATTTACCCATGGTGTATCCCGATGTGCTATATAGGCTTGACTATTACAAAGAACAGGATAGAACATTCTTCCTTGCTCTGCCCTTAAGAGAAATGTGTTGCTGTATCCCCAGCCTTCGGGCGAGTGTAGCATCCTGCGAGGTTTCAGCGGACAGCTGCCAGAGAGAATCATTAACACCAGCGGTGTTATCTGCTGACACGAAGGACAGGAAGACACTTACAGCCTAGACTTGGCTTCTGGCCTCTTGTTCAGGCACAGCCGGGCAACCTCCCTGAGACACTCTCGCTTACTCTAGCACTATTTAAATCTCTAGTGTGTTGCTGTTGCCTTCAAGTCTATTCTCTCTCTAATCTCATTTCTCATTTGTTTACCTCTCAGGAACTGAAGGAACAAGAAAGGGTATAGAGCAGGGGGTGTTAACCAATCTTGAACCAAATGTCTGATCTCTCAGAAAGGTGAGAGAAAGACTCCGACCCTCTCAATTTCTTGAGGCTTCAGGTAGATTAAAAAGTGAAGTACTGTATGCCTAAAGGAGGCTAGCAAAACGTTTGCTTATTTATTTATTTTTTAACAACTTACTATAATAAACGAACATTTTAGCACAAAAGAATATAAAGTAATACAGCTGTGCAAAGAATAGGATATTTGCAGTGTAGTGTTTATTAAAAAATGCAAATTCAGAGTGCTCTTTTCAGGTCGTGTGGTCTAACCATGAGTCACAGGCTAGGGCTGTCTGGTGAATGCTTTATTTTTTCAATCCTCAGAGTGCTATCTCTGCGAGTGTAGGTGTAATCTCATTTCACAAAGAAGGTTTATAGTCAAAATGAGCGGATTGCTGGGAATGTGAGTCCCGGCCCTGTGGCCTCCCTGGTTCCTCTCTTTACTCAGCCTTGCTAAGAGGCTCTGCCCCTAACATGGAATGCAAACCTTTATGCTTGTGTGTTCATTTTCTAGATTTTCTAAGATTCTCCAAGCAGTCCACTCTCTAAAAAAGGTTGTGAACTATTTGTCTCGAAAAATAGCTTAACCTATAAAACCCAAACCAATGTACAGAGCTCCTGATTTTTTGATATTCAGAATACTCCTTTTTTAAATTGTAAAATTCTTTAGGCTTGCAATGTAACTTAATATTAAAAACTCTTTTAAATGACTTGATGTTTTTTGTTTTCAGATGTGTAGTAATTTTGAAATTCTTCTTCTCTCCCTAGCCCAGAATATGTAAGGTTATAAACAGGACAATGATCATACTGAACAAGCAGTGGTCTAAACCTCACCCTGCTGCTCCATGGCTCTGTGACTCCTTTGAAATGCTTTCCCTCTCTGGTCCTCAGTTTCTGTAAGATGAGATGACGATTTCCGTTTCTCAAGTTCCTTTTATCTTTTAAAAGGCAATGGTTTTTCTTACTCCCATTCTCTACTTCATGCCAAACTGTCCCCAGAATATTTTAACATCTATTTTCCAAAGCTATTGTCATGGTGCACTGGCCTACTCTGTTAGAAAAAAAAATTTGCTTATTTATTTATTTTTTATTAGTTTCAGGTGTACAAAGCAATGCAATAGTTATCCTTTTCACCCCTACATTTGCTTATTTTTAACTACAACCAAACCCAATACTTAATAAATTCAGACTTATTTTTTTCCCTTTACCTGGTGGCAACTAAGTGTTTATTTTGTCATTATGGTGAAGAGCGTGTTTCCGGTAATACGCAAGCCACTATAGAAACTTTAAAGAAAAAAGATCTAACTTGCGGCTAAGATAAGTTGCTGGATACAGATCTGCACTGATAGCTTGGGGACAGTAGATGGCGATATAAGTGCATCAAATAACAAACATTTCCTTGCTTGGTCCTGCATTAAGATCCCAATGATTGAGGCCAGAACAGGTTAATACGTTGGTTAAAGAAACAAAGTCAAATATAATCAGGTGTTGGACTGATAGCTAATACTCCGAATGTGTTCGGTAACCTGATACTTTATTGAAAGAAAAGATTGATAAACTAGAAATTCATTTATCCTACTGCTGAGTCTATCGTCAAGCTAATTCTTAGAGGTGGGGAATTGGCAATAAACACATGTATCCCATAAAATGTATCTAATTCATACTTTCCATTTTTTGGTTTTTATTTTTTTTTAATAGCAATTGTTTGGGATGGAGTGTGCCTCACATATATTATTTATAGATGAAGTACTATATTCCTATTAGGGATGTGAGTCCTAAGACACTGGTGTTTTAAAGGGGAAATAGCTGACTTACTGTAAACTGTTGGCTGGGCCATTATTGACTGGCAGGATCAACTGGAAGCACTTTGTTAGTGGATTAGGTTGCCCTGGAAATGCCTTCCTGAAACTCTAATGATGCACTTAAGGGAGTCTGCTGGGGCAGGAGTAAAATGTCTCTTAGCAGGCGTGCCTTCCACCAGAGTCCCCTTGGGATGAGTGGGGAGGGGGTGGGGCACACCCAAGGAGATGCTCAGTAAGGCAACAGCCCCAGAAAAAGGTTGCAGGTTACAGTTCCTTACAGGTAAGTGAAGATAATGGAGATAACGACTAACTGGTGTAAACTGTGGGCTTTCTGAGGGTACCAGTGCTTCATATAGTCTTTTGAAAGAGCGTTATCAATTCCAGGGAGACTGTATTTATTTATCATTTATTTCTTTGCGGGAGTGGGGTTGGCAGAGGGATGAAGAAGGAAGGGGAAAAAAAGAGGGCATTTGAGAGAACATGGTTTAATCCCCTTTGATTAAAAAAAGCTCCTTTGTAGCTTACACGTTGGGGTCATTCGGTGTGCTTTTTATTTATTTATTTATTTATTTATACACGCTTTAGAGAGGAAATTTGCCCTTCAGCAGAAATTCAGTGCATGTGCAAAGGGTTTGTTTGTAGATTTTTCAAGTGAAAAATCACTTGGGTTTATCTCACCACTGGGTTGGGGGGTTGTTTCTGGGGAGGTGGGGGTGGGGATGGGGGGGTCTCGAGACCAGAGGAAAAAGAGCAAAGCGAAGGCCCTTGGAAACTCCAGACTTCCGGACAGGGCAGGGAGGGAAGTGGCTGCCCGGTGCCGCGTCCCTGCCCCGCCCCAGGACCAGAGCGCCCCGGAGTCTCGTGTCCACGGCTGGCGCGCGGCGTCCCCGTGCTGTCCTGGCGACCTGTCACTGAGGAGGACGTGACTCGGAGCTGCCTCCGCTTTCTCCAAGCTATATTCCTTTAAGATGATGTAATAGTCATTTCCCTGGATGGTTTCTTGCCTGCACTGCTGAAACAACAGCAGCCCAACTGCGCTGGGAGCTGTGGAACCACCCAGCTCCGCCGTCCGCCGAAGCCGAGCCGAGCCCCCGCCGGCATCCCTGCGCTGCGGCGGCGCCGGCTCCTACCAGCGCCCACCGGCTCCCACCTGGCTGGGAACATGGGAGCCCGTTCGCTCTTGCTGGCAGGTGGGGTGGCTACCTGGGACCCCAGCAGGGCACCTCTGTCTTCCTTTCTGCTTCTGGGCTTTCTGAAAAGCTTCTAAGTCCCGGTACCTCTGGAAACTCTCTTCCGTTTTAAGGATTCTTGCGAAAGGTTTGATTTTTTTTTTTTCCTGGCGACGCTTTGGTTGAATATTTTCTCAGCTTTGCTTCTTCAACCCAATCACCTGTCATCACGGTTTAACTTTTTTGTGACTTGTTTTAACTTGAGACTGGCAGTGAATATATACATACATACACACATACACACACATATACATACAAGTATACACTTATATAAGTATATATAATATTATTTTCTAAGAGCAATCTTTCCGGCACTTTTCATTGATACCTCTGTCCTTTACCTCTTTGGGATTTGACAAGCTCAAGGCTCAGTGTGGCTGTGGATTCAGACTGCTTTGCAAATGGGTATTTCTTCACAAGACTGGGTTGCCAGCGCTCATTAAGGTAAGTTGTGAGGCTTGTCGATTTTCCTGTTCAGCTGGGGGAGGAAAAATCCCTTTTTAGAAGTTGAAAATTGCATATTCCTTTTAAATGCAGAAATGCAAACGAAAATGTTTTTAATCCTAATTTCTGGCGGCAGGGACATATGGATAAACATGTAGACACAAAATAGCTTGCGAGAAGCTAGGATTTAGTTGAATAACGGCTGAAATCAGTAATTCCAGGGCTGCTTATGTAAAATAATCTCTCCCTCCCTCCCTCGCTCCCTCCCACCCTCCTTCCTTCCTTCCTTCCTTCCTTCCTTCTCAGTCCCTTTCCTCTCTCCAGTGCTCTCTCTTTTTCTGACTCATGCTGGGTTTGAGGAAATAATTTTCTTTCTTTTCCTTCAGACAGACCTCTGAGTAACTGGGGACTTGGCCTGCCTTGTCTACTGAGCCTGGGGGAAGATCGAATGGAGATGAGTTGATTATATTCCATGAAGTAATAGCTCACCACCACCCGCCAGGGTTTAAACTACTTCACCTGTGGACTCTTCTCAATTTTGCTTTCTTGGGGGGGAAAAAAACCCCCAAAAAACTGGGGTCAGAGGAGGTCATTTTTAACAAGTTAGCATCCTTCTCCCTCCCTGACAAGTTGATGCAAAGGATAAGGCTGTGACTCCACTGGATTGCACCTTCATAGCAAAATAGGAAGAGAAGAAAGGGACAATGGCTCTGAGTGGAAACTGTAGTCGTTATTATCCTCGAGAACAAGGGGCTGCAGTTCCCAACCACTTCCCTGAGGTCGTGGAGCTGAACGTGGGGGGTCAAGTTTATTTCACTCGCCATTCCACATTAATAAGCATCCCTCATTCCTTCCTGTGGAAAATGTTTTCCCCAAAGAGAGACACGGCTAATGATCTAGCCAAGGACTCCAAGGGCAGGTTTTTCATTGACAGAGATGGATTCTTGTTCCGTTACATTCTGGACTATCTCAGGGACAGGCAGGTGGTCCTGCCCGATCACTTCCCAGAAAGAGGAAGACTGAAAAGGGAAGCTGAGTACTTCCAGCTCCCAGACTTGGTCAAACTCCTGACTCCTGATGAAATCAAGCAAAGCCCCGAGGAATTCTGCCATAGTGACTTTGAAGATGCCTCCCAAGGAAGCGACACGAGAATCTGTCCCCCTTCCTCGCTGCTCCCTGTGGACCGCAAGTGGGGCTTTATTACTGTGGGCTACAGGGGGTCCTGTACCATGGGCAGAGAGGGGCAGGCAGATGCCAAGTTTCGGAGAGTTCCCCGGATTTTGGTTTGTGGAAGGATTTCCTTGGCAAAGGAGGTCTTTGGAGAAACTTTGAATGAGAGCAGAGACCCTGATCGAGCCCCAGAACGATACACCTCCAGATTCTATCTCAAATTCAAGCATCTGGAAAGGGCTTTTGATATGTTGTCAGAGTGTGGATTCCACATGGTGGCCTGTAACTCCTCAGTGACAGCATCTTTTGTCAACCAATATACAGATGACAAGGTCTGGTCAAGCTACACTGAATATGTCTTCTACCGTAAGTGCAAAGGGCTCTTTTTATTTTTCGTGTGTATTGATTCTCTTTACAGATGCATATGGTCTGCATGTTCAGTTGATGTCTAAGGAATGCTATTTTGGGATTTTCTTTTTTTTTTTTAACCCTTGAGGTATAGAGCATTAGAGGTTATAATTCAGCTCTCATGTCTTACCTAAGGCAACTTTTATCTGCTTTTCCAGTGAAGTCAAGGAATATTAAAAGGCCTCAAAAATCACAAGATGCAAATGATATTGGTATAGGTGATATGTGTGGAATGAAAGTAGACAGGTATGTCTGTTTGCCAAATATTGGATTGTGACGATAAGGCAATTAGAATTGGGCTGTTGGTCCACGGAGTTTGGTAGATTCAGAGTGGATGAAGGGCTGCTGTCTTATTTTATCTGAACTTTGGGGTCTATGAAGCTGGTTGCTGAAGACGTGCTTTCATCGGGGGCTTTGAAAACACAAGTGGATGTTGTACTGAGTGACGTGATCTTGGCTAGATGGCAGTAGAGACTGACGAAAGACCCCCTTCTTCCCCGACTCCCCAACCCGAGTCTGAAATGTGCTTTTATAGGCTTTACGAATCAGCTGTTGGAGCCTTTAGCATTTTGTACTGAGACTTGAGTTGCACTGCAGACTTAATTAAGCTGAGCTTCATTTAAGATCCATCTAAAAAGAGCTAGATCCTTAAGAATTGTCAATCACATGCGAACATCTAGACAGCTGAGGTGATAGAATTGCTGACATAAAAGGTAACCAGGAGGAAAGAAGGAAAGGAAACTATTGTACAGAAGCTTTTTGAGTAAGGGTTTCTTAGAGGTCAGTCCACTTGCTTAAATGACAATTTATGGTACAGATTGCCTGTTTTTTCGAAATGGCATTATTCTAGACAAACTATAATCCATTGACCTGTGAACACAGACCAGTAAATCAGTCTGTAAAGTTTAGGGCTTGGTTTAACTGCTGATATTCAACAGGCCTGGGAATTGGGATGCGAATCCCTTAAGACATATTTTTCCAGTATTAACCTTTGACTCCTTCTATTCTTATTTTAAGGCAGACCTATACAGTTAGGGGGTTAAAATGTCTAAATTTCTTTAAACATCAAGGTACAAATGAATTTCTCAGACTGATTTTTGCCTACGGTCGTGCTGATTCCTTTGGAGATGGTGCCAGGAACTTGGTGAACTGGCCAGTGGGAAGCAACTTATTCCGTACTGGGTTACCCCACGTTGGGGTTTAGAAGTGAAGACACATGGACTGTGTAGGAAGGACAGCCTAGGGAGAAAAACAAAATCAGCTACTTGTTCAGGAGCATATCGATGTGTGGTAACAAGCATGATTTGGCCCAATGACCCTATCCGTGGCCTTTATCTATAATCTATATCTTCCCGTGTGCTGTAGCTCAGTCACAGATACTGCTTTCTTCCTTCTGGCGAATTTCCCACTTGCATAGAGATAAGACTCTAGCTTTTTAGCCTTTTGTAAAGGAATCTGACTTTATCTGTGATTCCATAGAACAAATATCTTTTCCTCACTTTTTGGAAACAATAAAATGCACCATAGGGAGAGTTCCAATCTAGCTTTGTGATATTTACCTTGTTCTCCTATTTCTAATATTTGAAAAAACTTCAGTCAAATAAATGAGAACATACCAACCCCCCCCCACCCTTCCACCCCCCAAAAAAGACCACACTACATTTCTAATCACTTGCTTACCTAAGTGAGACCCAGAACCTGACATGCCTCAGTGATATTTCTGGCTTTATCAAAGACTTATGTGTCTAACACTGTGCCCCCTGGAGGGGCTGTGTTCTCCTGATGGGGTGACTGCTCCCTTCTTTGTTGGACTGCTGAGAGGTTGCAGAGGGGCAGCTTGCCCTCCATCCCTCTATGGACAGGCTGGCATAAACGCACAGCAACTTCATATCGCACAGCATATATGCTGCATACGATAAGCTTCCCCTCTGTGCCCAGCATCTATGGCTCAGTGTTAACTCTTCCTCTGTCTTAGGACCAATAAAACCGACAGCTGGCTTTCTAGGGTGCATAACAGCTTCTGTGCAGCTGCTTAGCCATAATTATTTAATTAGAAGCTGCCAACTGTGCCTATATAAGCATTAATTCGTCAAAATGTTGTGCCTGGGTTAACGGGCCAAAACTATGGGAGGCGCTCTAAAGCGGCAGCGGACTGCCTGCCGATCTTTGGCGAGCGAGCGAGCGAGCGCTAGCCCCACTGCGTGCAGCCCAGAGCCACGGAGTCCCCAGCCACTATGTGCAGTGTGGAGCAGAGTGCTCAGAGGGTAGGAGCTGCAGCCTGTCGGACTCTAAGGAGCAGCACACAGCTCCAGGAGTGTGCCTGCAGCCTCCAAAACCAACCAACCAACCAACCAACCAACCAACCAACCAACCAACCAACAATAAAAAGGATGTTCGGTGCATTGGAACTCAGCTTCCTCCTAGTTTAAAAAAAAAAAAAAAAAAAATATATATATATATATATATATATATATATATGTGAGAGAGATAGATATGGGGGGGAGGGGACTCCATAGATCCAAGAAATTAACTCCAAGCAATTACACTCTTCTAATAACCCAGGGATAATGCAGTCGCTTTCCCTGGATCCATATCACAGTAAAAAAATAAATAGCAAGAAGTTAATACATTGCATATGGTGGTTGACAGTCGTAGGGAGAGACCACTTCTTCCCGTTTGCCTAAGTTTGTTTTTCAAGCTTTCCAAGGGGAAATTGGGAAACTGAAATCTCTCCATCAAGTATTAAGTGATTAGAGTCTTGCCTCATTTCATCTTCATGTAGACCTAGAATTGATGATCACCCTCAGGTAGTTTGGACTGAATGTTTAGTTACCATGAACCATGAACAATTAAAGTCAACAGGTGTCTGTATGTATTTAAGAGGGCAGTAAGAACTGTGTCTGTCTATATGGCTTACACATCAAAATATGGTATGTGAGATACTATGGATTATGATTCACTTAGTAGCAACCAAGAAAATGTGAGTGATACAGGAACACAGGAAAGAAATGCCTGTCCTGGGAGTACCTCACAAATGGTATTTTAGCTATGTCGTTCGTTTCAATTTCAGTCAATGAGAAGGTACCTTTCCTTCTTTCCCACCCAACTAGCTAAATAATTATCTCTCTTCAAGTGTTGTATGGAGAAGGCAATGACATAAACATCAGAGAATGCCTTCTTGATTCACCTCTGAATGAAACGGGGAGCTAAGTAATTTGGAAAAGAGAAGTTCCGATCCAGACTCAATAGCTATTCACACCACTTAGAAACAAAATCACAGGTGCATGGAAATAAATGAACCACTTATTTAGAGCCATTTCCCAATGCCTGAGAAAGTGGGGAGAGAATTATGCACATTTCCTCAATCCTACTCATGAGTGAGTTGCTTCAGACAAGTGCCTGAAAGCACTCCGATTGAAAGGCATTTGCCTCTAATAAAACTGTGATAACATGTCCACAAGTAGGGAGTTTAATTCATAGGATGCTTATTTTGAGTTCTGTGGATTACAGATAGAGATGCCAATTCATCGCTTTTTCAACAAATGGCTGCATGTAGGTGTGTTTGAACCTTTCTTCTCTTTACCTCATGTCCTTACATTGAAAGGGCTGTTGCCACAAAAGTCTCTAAATTGCTTTATGTCCACAGTATATATCTTCAGGGCTATTGACTGAAATGGGGTGATGGAGAAAAGCAAATTGGGAAATGATTTATTACATAGAATTTGGCTGCGTGACTTTGGATTGAGAAGGGATGTTTGGGTCTGGCCACTGTGAATAACTTACCCAACATGGACTTCAAAAACTTCAGTAAGTGAGTGTTGTTTTTATAGGAGAACAGGCGGGAATGCATCTATCCTGAAATGGTTCCAGCTCTGTTTCTCCTGGTTACTTTGAAAGGTACCAATGAAAACATCAATCGTTATTGCGCATAGAGCTATGGTGTTGGTACATTCAAAATGAAGCAACGGGACGGTATTGTCAAAATGGAAGGTTTGGTCTTTAGCACCGCCGCCATCTCCTTTTTCTGTGCTGATTCTCTGTCTTATCTGCCTTGGATGTACTCTTTCCCTCCTGTTTTAGTCATTCCTGCTTTCAACTTCTTTTCCTCTGTATTATAATCAAGACCTGTTGTCAGTAAAAACTCTGTTCTGTGATTATATTTAGAATACTTTTAAGGCACGGCGTTACTTTTCTCAGGGGTTTTTGTACAGAAGGAACCTTTGAATAGTTGTGGCTCAGGAGACTTTGTATCCTGAAAGTAGTGTTCTTAGACTTGAGGTGTCTTAATTTATAACTAAAAAAACATATAGCACAACTTAAGTGTAAGGCTTTCTCATGAAGTCAATTTAGACCCATGTTTGGGCAGATATTGGATGGTGATGGTGATGGTGATGATAAAGGGCAGTGGTGGTGGATGGAATATTTTCTTATCCCTTGAAGATGCTGTGCTCTGAGCCTTGGGCTCAATACAACGGTGGTATAGCATGTTAGTAAAATATTGTTTGCTTTTTCATGCCAAGCAAGATGTGTTGACTGAGCCCAATCTCTTGTGGAAGGCAATTCAAGTAGCCTCTTCCTAGGTTTGTGGCCTCACTGAATGATTTTGGCAGCAAGAGAAGTGTCAATATATGGACAGAAAGGGATGTCTCTGAGATTGCCCCCAAATGCCTTGATATGTTAAAAAATATATATATATGTACAACTGGAAAGAGAAGACCAAATGTTACTGACAGTCGAATGAGGTTTGGATCTTATCAAAGGAATTAGAAATGGAAATAGCAGATAATGTGCCACAAAGCTCCATTTGGAACCCCTCCAAACACAAACGATGGAGAGGAGTAAGTGTTAGGAGACAGTGCCAGTCCAAGGCGCAGAAAGCAGCTCCTTCATAAATTGATAGATGAATGCTCAGTTTCTGCATTGTAACTGTTGCTCTTTTTCTTTGGTCTTTGCTATAACTTTCCTCAAATACTGGATTTCTTGGCAAGTCAGTTAAACATTTTTAGTACAGAAATTTTCAAATGCATCCAAGTGTCGAGACACCCAGCTCCAATAATTACAATTATCATTACAAGACCAATCTTGTTCCATATATATTCCTGCCTACTTTCCCTCTGTCTGCACTGGATTATTTTGAAGCAAATTTCAGACATCATTGATTTCATTCATCCGTGAATGCCAAGCTATATGTTTCTAAAATATAGTATACTATTGGGTCGTCGGGAAAGTCATAACGTATTTTTCTATGCAAAAATGTGTCATGAGTTTCCAGACAATGCAATACATTTGAGCTAAAAAAATAAACTAAATGAACTAAAAACATAACACAGTGCAGTTGTCACATACAAAATTAATATGTAATTCCTGAACATTGTAGATAGGTTCTGTGACTTTAGGCAAAACTTTGTATAACGAAACCAGTTTTACCATAGGCTAGTTGATAAAATCAATAATTGAGTTTCTATGGCATCTTATCAATGTTATAACGAAATGACGTTGAATAAACGACATTATTCGAGGACTTGCTGTAATTCTTTAATATAATTTAATATGTAGTTGGTGTTCAAACTGCTTTGATTTTTCTCACAATATTTTCTTAAAGTTGATTCGTATGCGTCAAGGTCCAAATGAGGTCCATTCATTACCTTTGGTTTCTATTTCTATTCTCTTTCAAAATTAAAGAAGAAAAATTCATGTAACTTACATGCAACAAAGTGGCAAAATGCATATCTTAATTACATTCTCCTTCCCTCCCTCCCTCCTTCTCTCCTCTCTTGCTCTCTCTTTTTTCCCAATTTGAAGAAACCAAGTTATTTGTTATGTTAAATGTCCCACATTCTGAGTTTTGCTTCTCCATCTCTATGATCTCTGTGATGTCATAAACACATTTGTTTTCCCGACCCCTCTATTTCTGTAAATTTGTAAGATTTAGACTTGAGATTCTAGAGACCTGATCAGATTCAAGTTCAGTATTTCTGGCAAGAAATCATCCTAAGTGATGGCAAATCCACATTTAATTTGCTTTGACAGATTGAAATGCTATATGCTGTGAAGGCAAGGGAAGGGCATCTTTTTGTTGTTAGTTTTTCATATATATCATATAGATGAATGACAATTGGGATCTATTTTATATAGCAGATCCCTATTTTTCATTCAAGCCATGCAAGAACTATCTAGTATTCCACTGATGTTCTCATCATTAGACTGGGTGGGCTACCATCAGGGGTGCAGTGAGCCTACCCAGATGTACATCGGGTCCTGGGGGGAGGGTCCTATGTGGCTGGGGGAAGGAATCCTTCTGGGTGGGAAAAGTCTTCTCCAGGCTGTTCTAATTTTGTATTTTTGGATTCTTTCAACTGTGCTGAAGCTTCACTGTACTCATCATCTGTGTTTCCCAAATTTCTTTTCTCCCTGTGTTCCTTATCTCAGGAAATGGCAATTCCATCATCACCCCATTGCCCAAGGAAGAATGAAATCTTGGTGTCGTCCTTGACTGTTCCATCTCCCTAACCCCTCGGTCCAATCTGACTAGTCCGATTGGTTCTTCTTTATCTCTCTCAAGTCCATCCATTTCTTTTCATCTCCACAGATGCTGCTTTGGCCCAGACCACCAGCATTGCTATTCTAGACCACTGCAAAGACACTTAAATTGTCCTCCCCACTCTATGTTTGGTGTTGTCCCCTTTGGATCTAGTCTCTCTGCTGCTAACATGGTGAGATTTCTAACCTGTGATTTTGACCCTTACTCCTCTGCTTAAAGCTCTTCGTCCTTTGCAGTTGTCCTTATAGTTACATACGAATTCCTTGCCCTTCATGAAATGACCTCTGAAATACTGTCATACACTTGCTTCTTCAGTTTGGTCCGTGACGTTCCATCTGCCTGGAACTCTGCCTCCACTTGCTTTGATTAACCAAAGACTTTCGGTCCCAATCTAGAGGTTACTTTTGCTGAGAAGCCTTTCCTAACCCACCGTATCTGGATTAGGTACTCCTTATCTTTGCCCGATGGGATCCTATTTTTCTTTACTATGGCACAAATAATACTGTATCTTACTTGCTTATTTAACGATCTCTTCAGCATTAAGACTATAAGTTCTGTGAAGTTAGGAACTGTGTCTGTCAGGTTCATCATAACACCTGGCATACTACCTGGCAAAACTATAGGTACTCCATAAATATTTCTCAAAGGAAACCAAAAATCAATGCCCACTGCAGAGTTCTATTATGGTCATGATGCCACTCTCTTGACTATGAGACCATTACATTGTCTCTTAACAGAACTGGAGAGAAGTGATGGTGTGATGGTGCTTGAAATAATAATAGTGGCATTTCCTACTTCCACTGAGTACTTTAGGTCCCAGGCTAAGCACTTTACATACAAATTGGAATTCTCACTGAAAGATGCTCTCTCTGCTCTTAGCACCTGCACAGAGATTGTAGCCTGTGGGAGCTGAGAAAACACTTCCCAGCAGCAAAATCTTCTGTGGTTTCCTGTTAGTCGGTTCACCCAAGCAGGAGCATGTTGAAGCTGGGGTGAGGCCCGGGTTTAAGGAATGACATGGGAGGGATTCAGAATTCAGAAAAGTGCGACAAAATTGAGAAAAAAAAACCCCAATGGGAAAAGAAGTCTACTAGGCTGCAAGGTGTGCTGTGGGAGTGACCAGGTGGCCTTCGTTTTATTACTGCTAAGTGTTCCATTTCCTTCTTCCCTCCCTTCCCATAATCATTAATGATCATTCCTTGATGCCCGAGGCATTAATGATGGTAAAGAGCCTGCGCTTTGGAGCCCAGACTGCTTGAGCTGGAATCCCTAGCTATTTGATCATTGGCAAATTACTTTACTTCTATGCCTCAGTTTCCTCACCTGTAAAATGGAAATGACAACAGTAGTACTTGCCTCATGGGGTTGTTAGGACATCAAATGGGTTGATAGGTATAGAGTGCTCAAGACAGTGCCTGGGACCTAGTCCATGCCATGGGAGTGTTAGTAAATAATTACAAGGACCAATAAAAAAAAATTAATTACAAGGACCTCTGGGATTACCAGATGACACACAGGTGCTTCCTCTAAATAATTCGCCTGATTCTTTCTAATGGTTCTTGCGGACACTTTGCCCAGTCTGTTGAGTCTATGAATGTTCAAACAAGCAAACAAACAAAACAAACAGAAAAACATCTAGAAGTGGCTTTTTAAGAGAAAATTCCAGCTATTTATTTAATTAAATCTGAATAAACATAAAGTAAACCTCTCCAACATCTTCAAATTCTCGTAATTCTTTTCTTTCCCCTGGTTATTTCACAATGGAAGTCATTAATAGTGGCTTCCTCCCACCCCCACCCCCACCTTGTTTTCAAATTGTGTTTTTTTTCAGAACCTAGGAGAATATGTGGCAGAATTGAAAATTAAGAATCACAATTTAAATTACATATTCAGTCACTGCAGCATTCGAATCACCTTTTGAAACTTAGCCTCGAGAGCAGTCTCTTTTATGGTGACAGAGAAGGATTATTCAGTATGGCGCTGACAATAGAATCATTAAAATTGTTGCAGAAATGAAAACAAGACATTTTGCTTCACTCTGTGAGTTGCTGTGCTGGGTGACATTAAAAGGAAATAGGAGTGCTAATGGGGACTATTACCATGTGACCCATCCCAAAGCGGCCCCATGTATGAAATTCAGACTTTTCAACTTTTATTCACTAATCCCATTCCCAAGCAGAAAATTCTAGTAATTTCCCCACCCGAATTTATAGAGATCTTGTATTCTGAGTATATCTGATATAATATGATTGTGAACTAATTACATGGATGAAAATAGGGGACAACCCGATTTTACATAAGTCAGTGGCACATTTCAGAGACTTGCAGACAGCTGTATATTGTGTTTTAGATAATACTGTAGACCGTCCAGATCAACACTACTAGGCAGTTAGAGACGAGGATATCTAGGCTCCGGTAATGGTGACTTTTCTGTAAAGGGGACCTTGGAGCAGCAGGGAAATTTTAGTGACAGGGATAAGGGACATGGGCAAATGGATGTCATAGCGTGGCAGAGGCATAACATTAAGCCCAAGGGAATACTCCAGACTTCGAGAAGTGTTGCAGAGTTCTGAAAATACCCCAAACAGAAAGAGCTGGCCTACAACACAAAGCACATTAAGCACTGGTCAAGCATCATGGTTAATTTTCTTATAGCTTAAGCATTCAGTTACATCAGGTGGGGACATTTTCCTCTGGGCATGTGCCTGCACATTTACACTGTAATGCAAATAGAATATAGAATTCATTTTTCATTAATTTGCTTTCTAGTCAACGGGGTAAAGTATCTTGTTTTCTTTAAACAGAGGGATACCTGTGTGTGGAGTTGTACAGTTTGTCAAGCTGCAATGAAACAGAAAGGCATTAATTTCTATTTGCATAAGAAAAATATGCCTTAGAAAATGAGTGGTTTTCCTTGGCTTTTTTGGATAAGTAGGTGCTCCTGTGGCATGGAGCAGTAATGACTGACGTCATACATGTGATACTTTCAACAGTTTAAAGGCCATTTTTAGGCCCTTGGATGCTCAATAATGTAAAATATTTGTTTGAAAAAATCTGACTGCTTCACACTTATGGGGGACCTGACTTATATAAAGTAACTTTTTTTTTTTTTAGGATTGTCCAATTGAGATGTGTAGAAAATATCATATCTGTATGCAAAGAATCAAGATCTTGATTCACAAAGCCCTTATGTTAATGATTTCCGAGTACTTCTCAACAGTCTGCCAGGGAAGTGATTCACAATGTGCGTAGACCTCATTGATTGGAAACTGCAGGCACTTCACACCTTCCTTCATCTCTACCCTTTCTCTCTCTCTCTCTCTCTCTCTCTCTCTCTCATATCTCTATTCACTACCTCCTGGTCACGAGTAAATGCCAGGCACTGTGACCCTGCTATACCCTTTGCTTATGTGTGTGTTAAGTTCCTAGACATTTTTGCAATGATCGGCTCATCCACTCCTTCTAGAAATATTTATTGAACGCCTACTGTGCACCTGAGACAATTTCAGGGTCACCTGGGAACAAGAAGCATGCGGTCAGTGGAGCATATTGTTTTGGAAGAAATTCGACTAGTGAGTGGGCAATTTCTATCTAGTATGATGGGAAGTGTAAGTTCATATGAATAGAGAGGAAGCTCATCTTCTGAACTTGGGGAGTCAGAAAATTAAACTAGAATTTATATTAATGCTTAGAGAGAAGAAAATGCTTAAATCTTTAATGCATTTGTTGGCTGTAAGATACTAGCTGGCCGATGGAGTCATAAAAGTTATATCCTAGGATGGCTTAGGATAACCTTAAGAAAATTAGCAATCATTTCATTTCTTGTTTAATTAGATTTTTTCCAGAGATAGCTGTGTGAATGATTTAGTTACTCCAGGAACCAATGCCTCCCTTTTTAACCTCTTCAGTTCTCTCTTCCATTTGAACTTTGGTCTTGTGAAAGTACATATGCAAAAGCAGAAGGCAAGTGATGGCCTTAGGTGACCAGTCGTCTTAAAGGTACTTTATAATTATGTCTGCAGTCTCCTTGTATAATGATTCTCAGAATGGTATGTGTCATTTTATTATTTTAACTTTAACTGAGGATTCCTGATTCACCTTAGTCTCATGCACAACTCATTCTCAGTTACTACCACAGTACTGAACACATAGGGACTGCTTAACAAACATTTGTTGAATGTGTGCCTACATTCATAGCACCACATTGTAGAGAAAATGGGAAATGTAAAATGAATGCAGTGCGCCTCAGTTTTACTTATTTTTTACTTTTGAGCATGGATGCACCCTGTGAGCGAGAGTGAAGACATGGTTCAGTACACTAACAACATCAGATTGATCTGGGTAAAAACCTCAGTTTTTGTCACTCCCTACCAGGGCCTATGTGGACAAGTGTCTTAGCCTCTTTTTACATCAGGACGCTCATCGGTGAAAGGGAACGAGGAAGCTTCTTGCATGGCAGTGTTGTGAAGATTAAGCCAAGGCCATGCCACTTTGTTAGCTCGTCTCATCAACAGCCAGGCACTTCCTGTTCAGGCTCATTTAGTTCATCTTACAAATGGGTGTATTTGGACCTGGAAAGAGAAACTGAGAGACTAAAGACCCGATAGAGGTGACCCTCCCAGTATTGAAACAAAACTCACCCTACTGCCCACTGGATTTATTCTGACCTGTTACTATGCACAGTTCATGACCTTGAGAAAGTAAGAACACATCACAGAACATGCATTCCTGTAGTTCCGTCTGTATGCTCTCCTCTCTCGCCCCTTCTGAAGGCACTCATCTACCCACAGCGCTCCGTCACACCACCCTTTTGACAGTTCTTACAATAGGCTGCACTTGTGTTCCCTCCCCCCACAGCACTCTTCCTTCCACTCCTAGTCTTTGAGTCCTTCTCATCCTTCACAGTTAGGCTCTAATAGGTTTTCCTTGGACAGGCCTTCTGTTGCCGTCTTAGCTGAAGCAGCCAGTGTCTTCTTGGTTATTCTCGATTCATCACCATACTTCCGGCATAGATAGCACTGTTCACATGTGTAATTATCTGTGTGATTTACTTGCTTTTTCTCTCTCTGTTTCTCTCTCTCTCTCTCTCAACTCTAAGCTTCATGGGTACAAGGATGCAGGAGCTATATTTGTCCTCCTGTCTTATATTTCCAGTACAATGCTTGGCACATAGTAATACTCAACAAGTGATTTCTTTTCTATCCTCCTCACCCCATCTTGTAAAATTATAATACTAGGATTCCCTCTCATGGTGAAGGCAACTGCTTATAGATATAGATATAGATATAGATATAGATAAGCTCTGGCTAGTATAGTAGAAATAAATGAGGGAAAGGATAAAAGATGTAACCAAGAGTGGGGAAACTTGCTTTGATGAATCACTTAGCCTCTCTAATCCTCAGTACTTCAATTGTATAACAGAAATAGTGAACCTATTTAATTGCCTCATAGGACACTGAGTAGCAAATAATATGACATATATAAAGTGACGGTGTTGCTTGATTAGATGTCTGCTCTTAAGGCAGAGTTTATCGTAGGTTGAGTGATCACCCAGAGACATCTTAAGGAAAGGTAACTACACCCAAGAAGAGAGATTAAACCTGCTCATTTAGAAAGTAGTTAAAGCATTTAGATACCGATCGTCCCAATAAGCAAACATGGGACTACAGCTCCAGCACTATTATTAGATAAGATTGAGTAGTATACAATCAAAAATATGTTGGGTAGGGGCCGGCCGAGTGGCGCCGGCCGAGTGGCGCGATGGTTAAGAACTGGCTTGGGATGCCAGAGGGCCCCGGTTCGGATCCCACATATGAGGGCCAGTGACACTGCCCTCCACAGCTAAGATGCTGAACAACAGCTCAACCTGGAGCTGGGGTGCCATGAATCGCCGGCGACGGCATAGGCTGCAGCCCCCTGTGGCAGTGGGTTGCCATGGGCTACCATATGTAGCCAGCAGCCAGCGTGAGCGGCCAGCAGCCGCAGTGAGTGGCCGTCCAGAAGCCGGCGACTGATGTGCCTCGCCCGGGAAGAGCGCAATGATGGTGCCAACTTGGGCCAGTGAAGCAACGTCCTCCACAACTAGACTGAAGAACAAAACGACAGCAACTTGTCTGTTCCCCTTCCCCCAATTCTCCAGCACTGTTCCCATCCCCCCAGCTCCCCAATAAAAAGTCTTTAAAAAAAAATATGTTGGGTATATTTCGGTCTCCTCTACTTGTGTGATGATCATACACTTATGGTGTGAAGGTACTGGCCAAATGGATAAAAACGAATATCTTATTGGAGCCCCATAGGCTGTAATGCTGCATGGGAGCGTGAAGCACATCTTTTCTGATAGAGTTCCAACTTGATTTATAAAATCAGCACCCTGGGAGGTGGGGGGAATCTCAGGATTGCATGATTGTTTCCTGTCTTTGAGTCCTCAGGCTTTAAATGAAGGCTTAGATAGAAGCCAACTTACATAAGCTATTAAAGTAGTGTAGCTTTTGATTGAAGTGGGAATTGGGTGTGAGTAAAATGTTTTTCCTTATTCCTCCTTTCTTCCTATTTTTCTGGTGGTCCTTGGGTAAATTCCAGGAACCCTAGGGCTCCGTGTTACTGTTTGAAAAACCCAAAACCAGACATTCTAAACAAATGGTGAATTTCTGCCTTTTTACATTTTTGGTGAGGCTCTTAGCTGTGTATTCCTTCCCCCTTTTATTTTCATTTGAATTACATTTGGTATGCGGGACAAGATTAAATGAAGGATGAACTGGAGGCAATTATTAGAAAAAAGTAAAGAGCAAAATTAAATTAATTTTGCCTACATCTTTGGTATGTTATAGAGAAAGTTACATTAATTACACTTTAGTTTTTTTTTTTTTGGTAACAACACAAGCAATGGGAATTATTGCTATTGAAAGGAAGCATGGAAAATGGTCTTTACAACCGACTTTATATACTTTCTACTTAGTAGTTTGGCATTGTTTTCTATACTGTGAATAAAGCCTAAGGTTAGTATATTAGTCTGTTAGATCAATATAATGTATATTTCCTCCACAGAGCTTAAGGGGCTGTGATAAAATCTATGGTTGAAATGGTACTTTCTATCCTGACATGAAGAATTAATTGTAAACAAAAAAATCTATTCTGGGGGTGTTTGCAAATAATCCCTCATACCAGCCATATTCTTCCGTATAAAAACAGCAGGAACACTTTCTTTTTATCATAGCTATATTTTTATATTGTTTACAGCCTGTGATTTGCCTTGGTAATTGGCTTCCTTTTATGGGAAAACAAGTTTTCTTCCAAACAAGCCGACACAATGTAATCAAATAATTGCTATTGTAATTTGCTGCCGAAGTCCTCCTAAGCATACAGAAATAAAATCTAGGTATGCAGGGGCCTATATTTAAACTGAGTTGTGAACGATAACCATAGCTAGCCTTTATTGAACTCTTTGTCAGGTATCACGTCAAGTGTTTCTCATTTAACCCTCATGAAACCTCTACACCAGCGGTTCTCAACCTTCCTAATGCCGCGACCCCTTAATACAGTTCCTCAAGTTGTGGTGACCCCCAACCATAAAATTATTTTCGTTGCTACTCTATAACTGTAATTTTGTTACTGTTATGAATCGTCATGTAAATATCTTTTTGTTT
>NW_017731361.1:6348087-6354803 GCF_001890085.2 Hipposideros armiger
GACGCTGATGGTAACCACTTTGAGCACCTCTTGTAATTGCAGAAGTCAATGTGACTTGTATTCATCTTTTGTTATCAGTATATATCGAGTATTACAATTTTAATACAGTTTTCCTTTCTTAAAATGTGTATACATTTGTTTGGCACCGTGTGTGTGTGTGTGTGTGTGTGTGTGTGTGTGTATACATATATTCTATTACTGCTTGTTTGATATATGTATGTATATCAAAGAATATATATGCATACATACATATATCAAACAAGCCGTAATAGAACATATGTGTATAGTCACAGTTTGTATGCTTTGGTGGGAGCTGGTTGATGCTGCCTTTAAATTGCTTCTATTCGGTAAAACAAGCTGAAAGACTGAGAATGGAGAAGGGAGTATTTGAGCTCTGGAGAGAGAAAAGACAGTTTCCTAGATAACTATAAAATAGTTATCTAGGACTGTGGGAGAGTGAATGAACTAGGGAAATGTATTATTGGCCGGAAACATTAAGGGCTCATTTGAAGCAAGTGGCCATAAATTTAACATTAGATCATTCAGCGTGATTGTACATTTTTCTCCAGCCACGTCCAGCCTCATGGATACAGGTGGGGAGCAGGCCTAGATTTGATCCTAACAACTTTTGGCAAAGTAGGAACAGAAGAGTTGACGATGTATCCAAGAAGAGTTATTAAAATATTGACCATGGAATTTAAATGAGGAAACAAATATGGTGAGGACATGAAGGAGATGAAGGATAAGAAAAAGGTGCAGGATGAGTGGATTAAAGGTCCCTGTGGAGTCAGAGGGCTTTGGAATCTAGTCCTGGAGAAAAACAGTTGGAAAGATAGGAGGAGATGGTGGGATGTTTGAAACTGAGCTCACAGACGGTCAAGCAAGTAATAATGACACAGTCCAGGGTGTCACCATGAAAGTTAATGACTAAGGGACGGTAGAGGACGTGACCATTGGAAGACAGGCATTGGGAGTATTCAAAAATCATCTGTGCAGATGTTGGAAGCAGCAAGAATTATGTTATTTCACCTTCATACCAATTCTGTTATCCTCAGTTTCAAATGGAAATTTGAGGCTAAGAGTTGGTAAATAAGTCCAAGACCCCAAAGGTAGGAGGCATCAGCACTGAAATTTGAACCCGGTTTATAAGACTCCTTCCCCTCTTACCCACCGTGCACAGTGGCTTCTGTGTATGCTGTGTTTTGCTCTCCCTAAGCCATGTCTAGTTCAAAGGGGTTAGGGGACTTTCAAATGCTTTGTGTCATTTGCCTGGGAAGCCTGTCATTCACCAACACAGATTTATTAAGCACCTACTAAACCCCAGCGCACGGCACTGTTCCATGTTTCAGGGCTACAAGGATGAAAAGGATTGTATGGAATTGCCGTTGCGAATTCAGTTCCAGCTGCATTATCATCTTTGTCAGTATGAGCATGTTTGAATAATTATTTGAATATTTTATTGCATCTTGCCCTTATTAGCTTATAAAAAATGAGTAGAGAATAGAAAGTGAAAGTGCTGATACTGGTGATAACAAGCATCTATCTCATAAACTTAATATAATTGAGACAAAGATGGAAATCTTTCAGCATGCTGAAAAAGCCAAATTTTTAGCCTCAAGTGGATACCATTGGATTTAAGCCTGTTGAGTAAGTTTTCAATTAGGAAGGGGAAAAAAAAAATCATAGTTAAAAAAAAATGTATGAAATATAGGAACTCTATTTTAAAGATACTGTCTAAAATGGGAGGTGTAATTAGGCATGTTATTATTATTATTATTATTATTATTATTATTGTTATTATTTCTTATTTAGCAGTGCCTATCATATAAAGTGTAAATCTACTTTTTAATTTATGCAACTAGATCTTTATACGTAACTTAAGGACTATATTACATATGAATATATGGAACACTTTTATAACATAGAAATGATAAAGGTATTGGAAAAAATAGAAAAGGACATAATTTGGTGGAATAATTAGGGATGCCTTTCCTAAGGTGGCTGTTCTTAAGCAAAGTCTAAGCAATGAGGAGTTTATCAGGCAGACAATACAAAGAAGAGTGTTAACGGCAGTCAGACAAGCAGGTGCCAAGGCGTGGAAATGAGGTTGAGTATGGCTTGTTTTCTGAACCTCATGGTTAGCATTTCGAGGCAGGGAGCAGCTGAAAGCTCTGTCTAGAGAGCTCCGTAGAGAGCAGATGGTGAAGGGGCGTATAGGACGTGCTCAGCTACTGGATTTTATCTGCGATGGTGAGGAGACTTGTAGGCACCTATTAACCACAACGCATGCTTATCAGTGCCTTCCTTCTGTTTTCACTGCTAATGTAGTGTAGCTCACTTCACGTCACTGTTCAACGCTTATGTAGCACCTTGTGATATCTGACTATGATTTGTGGCACGCTTTTCTATATTTATATATACTTATTGAGCACCTATTTTCTACCAGGTATGTTCTAAGTCCTAGGGACTCCGGGAGAACAAAGTTTCTGCTCTCATGCAGCTTACATTCCAGTGGGGGATGTAGATTGATGGACAAATTCACATACAAATTATGTTCTCTTAAATTGCTATTTCATGCTAATGTAATTCTTTTTCAGTGTCTCATCTTTCTAACTAGGTTTTAATCTAGTGTTATAGTCTATCGTATTTATTCCCACTCTGGAGGTTAGAGGAGCCAACACAGTATAAGCCTAAATCACTATCCAGAAATACTGCTTATGGGATTTGCATTAGGTGGAACTAGGTAGCAGTTGACAAAGTCACTCCCCACCCTCTGTTAAACCTTTGCTCTATACATTAGTGTCAAGAGTATTCCAGAGCTCAGTTGGTTAAGAGTTCGCTCAAGAGTGCGAGCTCTGAGCAACAGCCGTTCGAGTCCTGGCCCAAGCTGAGCAGCTGCTGAGCTGCCAACAGGTGGCAGGATGGCTCAGCTAAAAAAAAAACAAAACAAAACACGAGTATTCCAGAAATAGAAGCACCACAGGAAGAAAAGACAAACGTTTTCAGTCATATCTAGCTCTTCATTAAGAAGAGGCAGCTATTCCCAAGTCTTGAAATGTTCTTGCGACTTGATGGTTTGCCAAAGGCTAGATGGTTATTTCCTTGCAGATTCATATGTACGGCCAATTTTCTTACACATGAATTTTTTAAAATTCATGTTTGGAATTTCAGATAATCTAATAATGTTCAAATCACAAAACTTTTGCTAGTGATTACAACATTAGTAATAGCTTATATATTCTGGACGCTTACATGCTTAATATATTAGATCCACTATCCGAACACTCAAAAGAATGAGCTCAGAATGGGTAAGCAACTTGCCCCAGGTCACACAGCTAGTAAAAAGCAAAGCTGGGATTCAGACCTGAGCTGTGGGTTTCTAGAGCCTGGGCTCGCAACCTCTACGTGATATGTGACCATAATGCTAGAAGGTCAAGCTACCAAACGGTCTTTTCTTTCTGGCAACTGAATGCCTTTTGAAGGAATCTAAAGTAGATTCCTCCTTAAGGCAGAGTCTGCAGCCTGTAGAGCAACACTCGTCAATAGAAACATTAAATGAGCCGTGCATGTGATTTTAAATTTTATATTATAGTAGCCACATGAAAAAAAAAGAGAAAAGAGTAAAATTAATTTGAACAAAATATTTTATCATACCTAATATATCAAAAGGTTATTTCAATATATTTCTAAATATTTTCCATTGCTTCAGTTTTTAAATTTAAAATCATTAAAACTAAATAAAATTTAATAATCGAGTCCTTCAGTCACACTTGCCATATTTCAAGTGCTCAGTAGCCACCTGGCTACTGTCTTAGAAACTGAGGCCTTAGAGGGTCCCATTTTTAAAGAGCCTCAAGTTCATCTCTGACATCGTCTATAGATTCATCAGTAGACCCTGAGATATTGTAGTTATTTTTTAATGCAAAATTGGAAACATGGAACCTTTGTTTCAGGCCGAACAATTGATTTTCAGTCATAGTAGAACTGTCACCTAGATTTTGAGAAGTGCTTTGCAGGTACCTGCCATAATTCCAGCTTGAGTGGGCTTCCAGTTTCATAAAGGAAGCCATATCAACTGTTAAATCAAAGAAAGTGACATTGATTGTGAAAGTTAATGGTTTTGTTGTTGTTCTTGTAGACACAGGTGGAGATGAAAGCTGTGATCTTTGTCGTTTTCCCTCAATCACAGGTGAAAATTTGATTCTGTCATTTTAAATTCATTACCTTATAATGTGAAAGTCTACATTGTGAGGGCTTGATACCATCAAGGTCAACTCTGTTTCCATCTGAATTTTACAACCAATAGGGAGTCTAACCTATCAGCGCTTTCTTTCTAAGCCTGGGAGAGAGAAAAAGAAGAAGAAAGGAAAAAGATTGAAGATTACATGCTAGCCTTCCTCAAAGTTCTTGTTTCTTTTCTCCATCTCACCCCATTTTTATTTTATTTTATTGTAAAAGACAATAAATTTAGTGCTAATGGCTTCAGGTTCTGCCCATCATTGTCCCATCCATAAAGGATCGTGCTGTTACATTATTTGCACTTTAAGTGGAATCCATTGTTACCATTGGGTTTTTCTTGTTTTACACCCTTTAGATCTTCTATAAACAGGACAGATACTAAACATAAAAGAACCCAGCTTACCTGGGGAGATAAGGCAGCATTGCCCAGGTGTTGCAATTGTGCTGACCGGTTTTATCTGGTTGTGATAAACCCTCTCCTGTCCTGGCAGTCAGTCCTAGGGAAGGGGAGGGAGAAGAGGAAGAATTAAAAAGCACTAATTAGTACTCTCCATTTAATTTCTGCAGTCTCTGCTTTGCACCTAGGAAACCGTAGTACTTATTAGACAAAAGCCTCCAAGGCGTAAAACACAATCGTAATATTTTCTGCTTAGGCAGAAAATAAACAACAGCAGAAGAAGATGGTCTATTGTAAGGAATATAATCTTCAATTACTATATTTTGCTTTTGTACAGTAGCATTTGCATTCCAAGTCATCTGATGCCAAACAGGTGCCTTATTAGCAGCCAAGTTTCAGTAATGGGGAGGAAATGAGTTATTTTTGCTTTTGATGTTGCCTCTGAATGTTCCAAATTCAAAAGTCAAGATGAATTGTTCAAACCTGCCTATTTGGTGGAATCTCTGGCCATTTACCTGTAAAGCTGTGTTCCCCAGCCTCACTCTGCAAGAGAAAGTGCCGATTTTAACTCTCTTGTGAAAGTGTAATATATAAAACTTCACACCTTTTTTTTATTATTATTTTTTTTATGTTGATAAACCTTTATTTACATTCCAATTTTAACAAATTATATCCATGTTCATGTTTCCATACAATATTAAAAACACTAAAATTTAAATGAGAACTTTAAAATAGACATCAGCTANACCAGATTGGACTGAAATCTGCAAATCTGTCCTTAGTTACCCACACAGAACTTCTGGGATACAATCTCTTCTCCCAGAAACTCCTACACAGAATTATTTTTGAGAATTTGATTTCCTAGGTACCACAGATGCAAAAAGTCATAAGATTTCATAGTATAAAAAAAAAATGTCAAGAAATATTTGAAATGGAATGGGAAAGGTTTTTCCTGGTCTTCCTCTACTCCACCAAATGCCTGAGAAAAAAAGTAATATAAAGAAAAAAATAAATTACAAAGGTATATTAGCAGTTTCTAGTTCTAGAATCAGTAAGTAGCAAAGCTGAGATGAGTGAAGTAGTCTTTTTTTAAATTTTATTTTATCTTATTGTTATTTTTTAATTAGTTTCAGGTGTGAAGTAGTCTTAAACAAGAATAATACAGATACCCTGACAAGCGTTGTTGGTCCCCAGAGAAAAGGTATATTTAAGCATGAATCTGTGACTAACTGCAAACTCTGTTTAAATAACCAAATATACCAAAAATGAGCTCCTCTTTTAGAAGCTTGTCTAGGTTTAAGTTTGGGGAGAGTTACTTAAGAATATAATTTTGGTATAAGTATTTTATGTTACTTTAGAATTACCTTTCTATGACCGTAGAGGCATAGCTATATCAATAACAAGGCTACAGTAACCAAAACTAAAATGAAAAATTGATTCTTGGATTTTAAAACCAATTGACCCTCTCAACCCCCTTCCCTTCTGAATCTTAATAAAAATCATAGAAGATGGAGAAAAATAGACTCTTGTTCCCTCCCCCCATTTCTTATGTTTTGTTTTTCTTAACTGTTTCCTTTTTCCTGATATTAATGATAAATGCCACTGATTGAGTGCAAATCACATGGCAGACACTGTGTTTTGTAGGTACTAGTGTTCTCTCTTCAGAACAACCTTAGATGAGGGTTATTTTCCCCATTTTAGAGATGAGAAAACTGAGAATTAGGGAGATTCTTACCCAAGTTCACAGCTAATAAATCATAAAATCAGGATTCAGACTTTGGTCAAGTGTGTCTGACTCTGAAGATTGTAAAGTCTTTTTAATTGCTAAATGACATCGGACTGTTCATAGATAACAGATATTTTCTATAAAGTGAAGTATAGAAATTAGAAATATAGAAATTGAGATCAAAAGCGGAACTTTTTAAAGATGGTAGAAGAAATAGCATCTTTGTATGCTGATAGGAGGGCACCAGGAGGTGGGGGGAAACTGACAATACAGAGGAGAGAAAAGGAGGTAGCTGGAGTGGTCTCCTTGGATAATAAGAAACAATGGACTCGAGCGCATCAAGAGTTTATTCTT
>NW_017731361.1:6360473-6378057 GCF_001890085.2 Hipposideros armiger
CACTCGGCCGGCCCAAGTCAAAACTTTTTTAATGAATGTTTAAGGAAAGTGTTAGTAAACTACATCAATTTTCATATACAAATACAAACACACCTCCATAGAACATTAACTTCCCTCTGACACATGGCAGTGCTTTCAAAATTCTAGTAGAACTGGCTTGGTTGCTTTAAAAAGTCAGTGTCACAAGGTAAAAAACACAGGTGGACCTTTTAGATTTGACTTAAAGAAACATAATAACCAAATGAAATGCATAAGCCATGATTGAGTCCTGGTTCAAAAACAATTAGACATTTTTGGATGTGGGACACCTTTTTTTTTTTAAATTTAGCCTGTCTCCATCCAATTGCTCATATTGACTGCCTATTCCTTCTCCTTCCCTGGGATCACAGGTTATTTAGGTGACATAAGAGGTAATTTGTAAGAAATTCACTCAAACCAGGAAGACAGGTGAACGGGGTCTGTTTAGTGGAAGATCCTGGACTTGGAATCAGAAAGCTGGAGTTTCATCCCCCAGTTGTGCTACTTACCCGCTTTGTGAGCCAAAACAAGCCACTGGGCAAACTGAGTCAGGCTTTCCTGCGAAGAATGGGAACAAATTCAACCCCTCACTAGGTCGTTGCATGGCTCAAGTAAGATGATGTCTGTAGGAAAACACTTGGCAAACTTAAATCACTGTACAAAGAATAGGTTAATTCATATATAAACCATACACATCACAATTCCCCCACCCCCTTGCATAGACAAAAAGTTATTATGATAAAACATGAGTTACCAAGATGGGCCCAAAACAAATCTCTCTCTAAAGGGACCTCAGCCTTTTCCTTTCTCTCCTAATGAAGACAGAAATACATCACTAACTGTCTCTTTGGATGGAAGCTAAAAGCTGTCCAAAAAAAACCAATAAATAAATAATTTCCAGGAAATATATACGCTAGCCGCACTAAAGCCGAACTCCGTTTCCACCCTATGAGAGTACACGAGCACACCCCGTTGATGGAATAAAATGTTCTCAGTTGATGCTTTTAGGGGGAATCATTTTGCATGGGTGATCATCTTGTTATGCACAGAGCTTAGTCCACTGATTCAGTGATTTCAACCTTTCAAAAATTCATGTCTCTGGGTTGATAAAAGTCTCACACTTCCCCTTTCTTTAGAGAGGTTCCAGTGCCCCTCTCAAGGGTGTGGCTTCCATGCCCATACCTAAGAGATCCTACATGTCTGACTAGCCTCTATCTCCTGACTCGCCCAGGGAGCTTTCGTGAATTTGTTGAGCTCTTAATTTCCATGGTTTGTATTTAACTAGAGCAGGGGCTTTGGATTCATTCTGACTGGGTCAAACCCTGACTCTACCAATTATTCCTTGTTTTACCTTGTGTACGTAACTTACTTAAACTCTTGATGCCTCAGTTTCCTCATCTATAAAATGGGAATGATGACAGTATCTCCTCTATGGTGGTGCTGAGAGGGTTAAATGAAATGATGAACATAAAGTGCATAATGAAGGGCCTGGCTCATCATAAGTGCTCAATAAATATTAACTTTTATTTTTGTTAATATAGAAATGAGAGGGGTTTTTTTTTTTTTTTTAGCTTTTTAGATTGAAAATCATAGTACAATATTCTCTGTTTCTTCTTAAACTTCAGCTAGGTCTTTTGAGATTCGCTATGGAAAATTTATGCCTGTGGGAATGATCCTCATGGCCTTTGGGAACATTTTCATATCTGATTCTTATTTTAAAAGGTGCAAACCCCACCATAAGTGTTTAAATAACTTGAGAGTATAAACACCCTCATTCTTTCCGTGTACCCAGGAATCTTATCATAATGCTTTAGGGGTACTGACCCAGTACTGAGTGACCATGGTAAGTTTTATACCCAAAGGTCATTGTCAATTTCTGGAGGCTAGAACAAGAGAAAATAGTATAGCTCTTGGCAGTGATTCTGTTATAGCATTGACATCACTAGATAACAAAACATTTACCTAGGTTTTCCTTCATGCCAGGAACTACTGGATGCTAAAGATATATAAGACCCCGTGTGTGCCCATGAGGTGTTAATGCTCCAACGGAGACATAAACACAGATACAAGTAATTATCAGGTAATTTATAAGTGCTGAATCTGAGATGCAGTGAAACTGCAGAGGGAGAAATCTATTTTGACTTGCTTTGGAGAAGAGGCAACCTTTAAGTTGGGTCATTGGAGATGAACAGGAGTTGAGCTGGTGGATGGGGGTCTGGAATGGGGGAAGGGCCATCCAGGCAGAAGGAACAGCATGTGCAAAGGTACAGAACATTGAAGGGATGGTTCCATGGAATTTTATGGAATTGGTGGCTTTCTGGCATACCTAGAACAAAGGATGATAGAGATTGTGTTATTACCTTCCTAAAAATCATGGACATAGCTCCCCATTAGTGATGCAGAGATAATATAAAATATGAATAACTCATATTTTGTGAAATACAGCTGAAGTTTAGGAAAGAGACCATCTTAGAGAACCTTGCTTTTAGGATAGTAAGATAGGCAGGGAAATTTAGGAAAGGCATCAGGGTGCATAGCTGGAAAAGCACATGACTTTATTTGGTGAGAAGGGGAAGATCTATGCACAAGCCTTTAGCTGCTGGTTCTCTGTGGGAGGCATCATGGCATTAGCATTGGTCTGGGAGAAAGGAGATTCGTGCTGCTACTCACTGGGTGGTAACCTGGCAAAGCTATTTAACCTTGTGGGCCTCAGTTTCCTCATTTGTAAAGTAAGGGCTTTGGACTAGGTGATCTTAAACATCTCAAAATTCAAGGATTTATCATATTGGCAATAGCTATCTCAGTACTGAACTGTTTTGATGGCTTGCCTGCACCCCACTAAAATGCGCCCTGTGACTAATATGTGTATGACAGCAAGTAGGTCAGGTGGTTAGGTACCAGTGACTAGCCCTAGAAGGATGGAAATATTATGCTATTACATCTCTGCTGTGATCCTCTGCCTCCATTGTGCCTTCTCTTCAGCCCTAGGTTCTGGGGTATCTTGGGCCCTACCCAGAGTGTTTTTTCTACTTTGAAATTCTGGCTGCTTTTGGCTTTGCCAGTTAGTTACATGCCTCTGTTTGGTCTTAATCAGGGTGAACATAAAGCACCAAAATAATCTCCAACCAAGTTGGTTTGGCTCTAGTCTCTCATCCTATTAAAGAATGGTTGGCAAATATCTTCTCCCATTCAGTTGGTTTCCTCTTTGTTTTGTTGATGGTTTCTTTTACTGTGCAGAAGCTTTTTAGTTTGACATAATTCCATTCATTCTAGCTTTTACGTCCCTTGCCTGTGGGAGACCAGCTCCCGCAGGTCCAGGGGTTCCCTCAGGTGGAGGCGGAGTCAGCGAGGAAAAAAAAACGCGCAGAGACACAGGAGCGCTTCTTCAAGAAGAAGTGTCACACTTTATTTTACAGCATGCCCATTTTTATACCGGGCAGTTTAACCATTGTTCCATTAGTATCAGGGTTTTACTTCCTCATAATTCTTATGCTCCAGGGTACAGCTATACCTTTTCTATGCTAAAGACTAATTTATCCCAACTACGCCCAAATCCCTCCACTACAATGACTGCAACCAAGGCCTGAGCCTCTACATAATTGCCTAAAGGATGGTTACCATGACCACCGAACATTTATTCTAAAAACTATTGTCTAAGCAGGATCTTAAGATTTACAGGGTGTGTACTTTGACCTTTACTAAGAGACTAGTAGTGTGATTAAAATTGCCTTTAGTGTATAAAATATAATTATTGTGATATATCTATTAGAAGGGGTATTTACATTTTTAAAGATATAAAACAGTATCTGTTTCTCAGTCAGAGCTTCAGAATTTGTCACAATTGCAGTGTGTTTGGCCATGTCAGATACTGAGGTGCAGCCGGCTCCAGGCACTTGCCTTTGAGGTCAAATTCATAAAATCCTTTCTGAACTCAAAGCCCATAAGTTGAACACCTATATATTTTTTTCTATGAAATTTATTGTTTCAGATCTTGCGTTTAGGTCTTTGACCCATTTCGAGTTAATTTTTGTGACAGATAGCAGTCTAGTTTCATTCTTTTGCATGTGGCTTTCCAATTCTCCCAGCACCATTTATTGAAGAGGCTGTCTTTTCTCCATTGTATGTTTTTGGCTCCTTTGTCGAAAATTATCTGCCCATATATATGTGGGTTCATTTCTGTGTTCTTAGTTCTATTCCATTGGTCTGTTTTCCTGCCAATACCATGCTTTTATGATTATTGTTGCTTTGTAGTATAATTCGAAGTCAGGGAGTGTGATACCTCCAGCCTTGTTTTTTTTGCTCAGGATTGCTATGTGATTCAGGATTGCAGGCTATTCAGGACCTTTTGTGATTCCATACAAATCTGATATGGGGCTAATATCCAAAATATATAAAGAACTCATACAACTCAACAACAACAACAACAATAAAAACAATCCAATTAAAAAAATGGGCAGAGGACCTGAACAGGCACTTCTCCCAAGAAGACATACAAATGGCCAACAGATATGTGAAAAAATGGTCAACTTCACTAGCTATTAGGGAAATGCTTCTCCATGAATACCTGGTCTTATTGACTTGTGTCAGTGAAAGGCTTTGCTCCTTCCCCAAGAGTATAGAGTGTTAATATCCCAATAGCCATGCTTTCTGTTGGGAAGAATTGGGTTATAAGATGCTAAGATCTGGAAAAGGGATGATGTAGTTTTGCAGTCATCCAAAATAATTAATTAGAGCTCTTTTGGCATCAATTTTTGAGTGGTCCCCATTCATCTATTCCCCAAGTGCTTAGTTAGTTCTTTCTTGGCGCTAGTTATTAGGGATTCAACTCGAGCAAGACAGATGCTTGCTTGCATGAAGCTTATAGTCCAGGCAGGATGTAGACAAATAGTTAGATGTTTACAACCCTTAATGGTAAGCACAGCACTATGACAGGAGCAAGTACGTGGGGCTGACAGAGCACACAAGATGGGGGAGGCCTACGGAAATCACTCGATAAATGCTTATTGAATGAGACATGAATCCTGAATTGCAACTCCCTAATTGTGTGAGTTTTGGCAAGTGGGGGCCTCAGTCGTCTTATCCGCAAGCTGGGGGTAATAATACTTTTCAGACAGCCTCTTGGAGTTTTTATGAGAATTTATTAAAATAATATATTGGGTCATTGGAAAAGTCATGACGCATTTTTGCAACAAAAAACATAGAAAAATACATCATGACTTTTCCGATGACCCAATACTTAAAAGCACAACCCTAGTGCTGTATTGGGAATTGTTAAAAGAAATGATGTGTTCTTCCTAGTACTGTGTGTGGTCATGGTATCTGAATGTGGAAGTTATTAAGAATTTGGGGTAAATTTCCTGAGAAGAATGGATTGCAGCCAAAGAAATGTGTCTGTGGAGGTTCCTGAGAGACTTCTGGGAAGTGTCTCCTTTACAAGACAAAAACACATGACACAGACCCCAGAGACAGTAGTGAAGAACCTAATTTAGTTTGCAGTGGCGGTGCAGAGGATTCTGAAAGGCTGTTATTTCTTTTTTTAAAGGGATTTTAAGGAGATATACACCTCTTCCAGTCCCGTTTTACAGGCCTCTAAATTCCCAGTTATTAAATCCATGGGGGTCAGTAGATTCCTCTAGAAAATTTAAAAGTAACACAGTCACCCACTACCTTGTTTTTTAAATGCCTACTAGGTACTCAGCATTGATGCCAATGACAATATAAGAAGAAACAAGGTGGTCTTTATCACTGAGCATCTTCTAGTGTAAATGTTGGAACATGGCTACCACACAGAAAATGATGGGCAATGATAGCTACACAATACATAAATCATATGAAAAGTTGGGGGTGGGTGGGTAGAGAAATTATCATAGGTTTATGAAGGCATTGATATTCCATTGGCACTTGGAAGATGTATAAAATTTGGATCAGGCTGAATGCAGTGGGGGGGGATTATTAATGTTTCCATGTGAAAGGAAAGGTATAAACTTTGGAAATTAATAGAGTGCATAGTGCCAGTTTCTGTGATAATGTTAATGGCTTCCATTTATTAAGTGCTTTCTATATGCCGGGCATGTGCTAAGAGCTTTGCGCGTACTACTCCATTTAATCCTCAGAACAATCCTGTGAAGTCGGTCCTATTCACATCCCTATTTTGCATATGAGAAAATTGAGTTACAGAGAGATTAAGTAATGCATCATTAGACACATAGCTAATAAGTGGTAAAATCAGGTTTTAAACTAAGGTATATCTGATCTGAAAGTCCATGTTACTCACCGGCATATTATGCCATCTCTGACTGAGTGTCAGAGGGTTTCAAATGAATAATTCACATCTACTGAGGAATTAGCAGCATTTCTGAAATTTCCCAAGTGTCTCCTTAAATTAGAATTTTCCTTTTTCCTTCCTTTCTTCCATCATTATAATGTGTGGTGGCTTTTTTTTCTTTTTAACAGTTAATTTTTTTAATTTAAAGATAATTCTAATAGGGAAGTTGAAAAAAAATCATACAAAGTTCCCATATACTCTTCATGCAGCCGATCCTTATGTGAACATTTGACATAACTATAGAACATTTATAGAAACTAAGACATGAGTTTATAGGTTAGTTATAACCTTATAAATTCATTATAACCTTAGCATAACACTATTCGCACAGGACTTACTTAGATTTCATCAGTTTTCCCATTAATGCCCTTTTCCTGTGAAAAGACCCCATCCAGGGTCCTACATTGCACTTGGTAGTCAGTTTCATATTATCCTCCTATCTGTGACAGGGCTTCTTCCCTTGTTTTTCAGGACCTTGACACTTTTGAGGAGTATCGACCAGTTGTTTTGACTAATACCTCTCAATTTGGATCTGTCTGATGTTTTCTTATGATTAGATTGAGATTATGCATTATTGGGAAGGATAGCAGGGAGGTGATGTGTCCTTCTTGGTGCTTCGTATTAATGGGTACTTGATGACAATATATGGTTTTAAAACGTCCCTCAATGCTACTGCATTGTTTAGGCTAGTGAGGTGCTAAAAGGAAATGTGTCTCTGAAGAGAACATAGTTTGGAAGTGGGGGGTGATGCAAATCTATTTTATCTTCCATACCTCCGAGCGACTCTGCCTTCGAACAGGACAGATTCCTCTGTCCGGTCATTCACAGTACCTGAGCTCCCCTTCTTAACTCTGAAATTCACTCTGAAGGGTCTAAGCTTTTGTCTGAATCTCATTTTTCTGCTTCAATAGCCTGGGGATAGTGATTGTGGAAAGAAGGGCATCAAGTGAGTAAAAAGCATTCCAAATAATGTGCTTCCTCTCTGCCCTCATTCATGCTCTCAAAACACTTTTCAGAAGCATTAAAAGATGGGGTTGAAAACCTGACATACGACTTCCATTATGATGGAGGTGGAAAGTTTATATTGAAGGCACTCTTCGTGTCTGGGAATAACAGGATATTACAGTACAATCAGTCTTCTCACAAGAGCCTTTGAATTTTACACATAACGTTGATGGGAAATTGCAATCAGATCAATCAGTTAAAGGCACAGTATTCATTCCTTCCTTGATCAATGACTTTGGTGGATATTTTAATTTTATTCAGGAGGCAAATAAGGCTTGTATATGAATAAAAATGAAAGCATTGTGAGTATAAAGACTTTATTGCTAGTGCTCCCCTGTTGAATACAGTGATTTTCTGGTTACCTGATCTGAAATGAATCATAAGTCAGTGGCATAAGAGAGCAGGCACAATACAATAAATCAGGGCACCATGTTTTGCCTATGAAGCATAAATATTTGAACATTCGCATTACTGTTTCTGAATGAGTGTATTAAGTAACTGTGAACTATTAACTCATATTCTATCAGGTATGATTGAAATATTACATTCAATCTTTAACCCCCAGAGGAAAAAAACAAACAAACACAAAATCCCTTTGTTCCATGAAACATTAAAAGACTTCATTTCAATATCTTGCTTCATTTAACTGGTGCCACGTTTGTGATACGATATGGCAACCATGTTGCAGTTGAGAATTTAAAATTTCCATTCTGTTCTTGGGAGGAATGGAGGAACAGTACACAAGTCCATTCCACTTTCCCCACTTTCTCTAAAGTTGTTTGTAAGTTGAAGTTGATAAATTCAGAAGCATAACTGGAAACCTAAAGAGTTTGGGTTTTTTGTTCTTTTTTGTTTTTGAAAGGGAAGGTTATTTTTGCAATGTGCTTTATGTTTTTCAAGCATATTATTCTGAGTATTAAGAGACATTAAAGCAAGATTCATTGCTTGGACTTCCAAGACCAGGAACTACTTACTTATCTAGGGACCATGTACCAACGTTCTAGTTTACAAACAGAGGTCATATTAGTCTTATCTATAAAATAATGTAGTTCTCTGCAGGTGGCTTTATGTAGAAAATGATAAGCATTCCACCATAATACAATTTTATTATTATTATCGGACAAATAATACAAACCACAGACAACTGTATACGTTTTCCCCAGGATAATGCGTTTGCCAGCTTCCCAACTAATATGCTGCTATTGTCACATATTTTAATTCTACATGTATTTTAAATCTCACCAGACATTACAATAATTTTATATGGTCGATATTTATTAATGAACCATTATTGGTACATTATTATTAACTAAAGTCCATATCTTATTTACACTCCCTTAGCTTTTACCTGGTGTCCTTTTTCTGTTTTATGATCCCATCCAGGATACCATATTACATTGAGTTGTCTTATCTCCTTAAGTGCCTCTTGGCTGATTCTTTTTCACAATTAGGCTAGGGTTGTGGGCTTTTGGGAGGAAAACCACAGAGATCAAGTGCCATTTTTATCACGTCATATCAAGGGTATGTTCTATCAGGATGACTTACCACTTTTGATGTTGACCTTGATCATTTGACTGAGGTAGTGGTTGTCAGGTCCCTCCACTATGAAGTTACTCATTTTTCTCCTTTGCACACTGTACTCTTTGGAAAGGAGTCACTATGCACAGCCCACATGTAAGAAGTCGGAGATATGCTCCCCTTCAAGGGCAAAATATCTGTGTAAATTGTTTGGAATTCTTCTGCATGGGAGATTGGTCTCTTCTTTCTCATTTATTTTGTTATTCAATCGTTTATTTATATTGTAGACATTTATGTTATACTTTGCATTATAGCGCTATTTTGCGTTATAGCTTTATTTTGTTGCTCAAGTTGTTGTAGCTTTGGCAATTAGGCATTAGGAACTCACTCAGTTGGCTCCTGGGTTCCTTGACACACCATCATTCTTGTGGGTGTTTGTCAGATTTTTTTTTTTTTTAGCATACTTCATTATTTTCTGGTACTACAAGATCTTTCAGGCTTATTTGGAATATTTTCTGCCCCAACCCTAGAATCAACCATTTCTCCAAGTAGCCCTGGTTTCTTTTGTTGGTTAAGAGTATTAGAAGTATTAGAAATGATCTGGGGCTAAGTGTGCTCACTGCGACTGGGGTTACATTGCTTCTGGTTTCTGTTAACCGACAGAGCAGGAACATATATGTGTGTATACTGAGTATATAGTGTATGTATAAATGTCATACAGCTAGTGTAACTGTCTGTATCTATATTGAGCTAAATATGAGTTCATACTGATATCTCCAATCTGTTCACATATGGATGGTCCTGGCTTCCTCCCCTTGCTTATCTGTAAACTCCGTCTCCAACACTGGGAAGCCTGTCCCAGCCATCCACCATCCATTGACTTAATTGTTCAATTCCACTGTGCGGTGTATAGCAAATTCAGAATTGGTAACCTGTACCATGTGGAGTACAAATTTACCAACCAAAGAACAGTGCTTTTGTACGGTTTCTTTTGCTTTTAGTCTCACAGACTCCATTCATTTCCAAAGTTAGCATTTTCCTTTGACCGTCTTCAGTGAGGTTTTTTTCATACATTTGATTTTTTTGGTTCTTAATTTTTAAAAAAAGATCCTTTTGTTTCTTCATGTTTTATTCTGGATATTTTCTTCTGGCCAATGTTCCAGTTCACTAACTATCTATTCAAATGGGTTGATGGTCCCATTAAAAACCTTTGGGTTCTTAATTTTGGTTATTATATTTTTCAGTTATCTATTTTTCCACTTGGTTCTTTTTAATAGTTTCCAATTCCCTGTCCAAAGTTTCAGTTATGCCTATTACCTCTTTGAACATATTAAACATAGGTTGTGTCTCATGACTTTATAATTTGTATCCCACGTGAATTAGTTTATATTGCCTTTTTTCCTCTTTCTTTGTGATCCCATTGGCTTATTTCTCCTTCTGCCTGGTTGAATTTTTATTGAATTCCAAATTGTGTTTTGAAAAAAATGTCAGGGTAAAGTGAGGTGTAAGATGGTGTTCTTCTAGAGAGGGTTTATTTTTGTCAGTAGCAGGAGGTTAGGGCCACTAGAAGTCCTGGATTGCCTTAACGCAAATTCAAGAATTGAGATGATTTGATGTAGGACTTCTGCTCTTGCAAAGATTAACCTATTTATGGTGTATAGCTCTTTTGGAGGTACCCAAACCAAAGTATGAGGGAGTTTTCAGGGCTCTCATTCCTTGGTGGGCTCCAGACTCCATTTTTTTGTCTTTCTACGCATGACTCAACCCTCAAAATCTATGCTTGCTTCTCAGTCATATCTTTTGGGATTCAGTGGTGCCCAATGACTTCTGTAAAAAGAGGTGCTTGGGTCAAATGATCCGTACGACTCTTGAGTGTGGGGCGCTGAGTTGTGCTTAGACGTAGTTCCCACCTATTTCTATTTTAGTCGTGAGACTGAAAGTATACACAGGACACATTGAGAGCCAGTTGGATAGTGGAGTGCTAAATTGCATTGTACTATAGGCAAATAGAGAATAGGAGCATCTGTGTTAAGTTGATGCTTATACAATACAAAGAATGAGCATAAAACGGGCTCATAAAGGAGAAGTGGGTGGGGGTTGCCGTGTAAGTCATGGAATTGGACTGATTGGTTTCTCCCCACCCCAGTTTTATACTTCCACATCAGATATACTCTCTGATCGCATAGATATGTGACACAGTCTATCTCAATTTTAGTAAAATAGCCCCTTTAATGAGTTAAATCTGTTTTTGTTTGAGGATGGAGAGGCTATTTTTATATATCTTTCCCCAGTGTACCTTAAGAAGTGGAACCGATTTCTAGTTCCTCACCCTCTCTTTTCAGATTTTCTAGGAGCCTTGGTGTGGTTAGAATTCTAGCCTTAAGCTTGTGTGTTGTTAACTATGTGGCATTTTGAGCTATCAGACTCTTCATTAGTAAATTGAAGGAAATGTAGAAATGAAAGTTCTTTGAAAGCTGAAAATCAAACGTGAATTATTTATGAGTATTTTCGTGGGGAGGCATGTCATCAGATTGTGAGCCATGGAGATAATGATAAGATTATAAAGCTCTGGATATGGGATGATGATGATATTCTGTTAAAAGCTGATTGAGACTCTCAAAAACCCAAATTGTTATTTTTTTGTTTATTCATTTTAATATTGATTTATCCACTTACTTATTTAACAAATAATTAGTATCTTAAATGGGCCTGTACTGGATGCTGGGGATTAGAGAGCAAATATTTACATAATCGTTGTCCTTGTACAGTTTGGTGAAGGAGATAAAAAATAATCAAAGAATCAGACTAATAAACGCAAAGTCACAACTGTGATTGACAATTGGAAGGAGAACTATCTATCATAATTGTGACTTTGCAACTCTGTTATTATAAGAATACATAAGGAGGGATTGACCTGTTGAGTGAGGTCGGGGAAAATGTCAAGGAAATGATGGTTGCTGTGGGGTTTGAAGTACACGAGTTTTACATGGAGGAAGAAGTAAGAGTACCCTTGGCCAAAGGACTACCATTGGCAGAAGTCCTAAGGCAAGAGGAAGAATGATGTGCTCAAAGACCTTCGAGAAGTCTAGTCTAGAATGTCGCGAAGGCAGGTTGTCAAGCGGAAGGGGGCATCAGGTGGGGTTGAGAGACATACAGGTCCTTACCTTGTGGCCACGGTAAGAATCCTGGCATTCATCCTAAGGACAGAGGGAGAGCCATTGAAGAGGAATGATATAATGATGAGGATACTGTATCCCAGAGGTCGGGTGATATGTGGGCAGAGCTGTGCTTTATCAGGCTTCGTATCAGCTAGTTGAGTCCTCCATTTTCTATCGTTATGTTTCCAGAGAAGAGTAAGTTAATGTGAACTCTTCAATACAAAGAAGGATTTGTAAGCATTTGCCTAGGGATGCATTATCAAAAAAAAAAAAAAAGCACTGAATATAATTTCAGCATTAAAAAAATCATCAGAAGATGTCCATTTACTCAGTGAATAAATGGTGGCTACTTTGCAGAAGTTATTAGGATCAAAGGAAGCCAAATTTGGCTTTGAGTTACAAGCACTAAATATTCATTTAAAGAACAAAATATTGGTATACCCAACCAATCAAATTCCATCCTCTATTGAGAAAATGAATTTCAGTAAAATCCTAAAGGAGGCAACAGAGAAAGCCTTATGGATATCTAGAGAATATATTTTGTGCAGTAGGGCCAGGAAGAACAAAGGCCTGAGGTGGGAGTAGGCCTGAGTGCTCAGGGAGCAGCAAGAAGGCTAGCTAGTGTGGCTGGAGCAGAGCGAGTGGAAAACTGGCTGCAAATGTGGGAAGAGAGGTCAGTGGGGAACATGTTAGAGAGCCTCCTAAGACATTGGGAGGACCCTGACTTTGACTTTGAGATAAGAGAAACAATGGAGGGTTTTGGGCAGAGAAATAATATCTGACTTTTCTTTCAACATTCTCCCTCTGGCAGTTGTGTTGAAAATAGATTGAAGAGAAATGAGGTTGAAGGCAACAAGATAGTTAGGAGGCCATTGCAATGGCGTGGCCAGGGGACGAGTAGTTCTTGGGCCATGGTCGCAGCAACGAAGAAGGTGACAAAGGGCATCAGGCTTTGCTGAGGAATTGGATGAATCCAGGATGGCTCCATGGTTTTTGTTCTGAAAAGCAGAAGCCTATAATGACCATTTCTGAAAGAGGGGGAAGCCTGTTGGGGAGAAGTCTTAATGTTGAACATGCTGAGTTTGAGATGTCTGTTAGCCTTTGCCATGGAGAAACATTTTCAAAAGCTACATATGGCCTGTCTCTAGTAACAAAAAACAAATTCAGCACTATAACGTGAACAAAGGCTCCGCCTCTTTGGTCTCATCAAAGATTCTGACCTTGCAAGTCAGATTGCATCACTCTCCTACTTAAAACTTCCAATGGCTTTTCACTGCATTTTAGAGTAAAATCTAAATTCCTTACTGCAAACTCCAAGGCCCTTCCTACATGCTTTACCTGCCCAATTTAGCTGTAACACCCTCTTCTTCATTCATTATACTACTTATATAGGGGCCTTATTTCTGAGTCTTGAACATGCCAAGATCATTTTGGTCTTAGGGACCGGGAGTTGCTGTTCTCTGTTTCTGAAACACTCTTCCCACTTTTTTTTTTTCTTCTGTACCAGAGACTGTGTGTTATCATTCACATTGCAGCCCTTGTGTTATCTCCTCAGAAAGTTCTTTTGTTATCATTATTATTATCTTCATAGTCTTTCTCATCCTCTGAAATTATCTTTCATTAATTTGCACACTCATTAATGGTCTTCCCCCACCCTCCCCCCCAAGGCATGATATCTGACTTGCTTGCCACTGTATTCTCAGCTCCTAAATACAGTGTCTGGCACACATTAGGCACTTAGTAAATATTTGTTAAATAATTGAATAGCGGTAGGAAGAAAAGGACGTGGTAGAGAAAACCCTATTCTCTCCTATAATCAAAAGCAAAGCATATATCAAATATTGTCATTATGTTGGGTACAATTTTGCCTCCATTGATTAAAGCATTTTATGTCATAAAGCTTACAAATTACAAAGTATTGCATGGGGGATTTTGTACAAAATCAATAGGTCAGGCCATCCCCATTTTGCATATGAAAATGAGGCTTACAGGGACCAGATAACTCTCTCAAGCTTACTCTGCTTTTAAGTGACAGCCTGATCTGACCTTGAAGCCATGTCTCTTGACTTTGAATCTGGTGTTCTTTCCATCCACTGTGCTATTTCTCTATGATACCCTGGGCACTGATACTGTCTCAAGAAGCAGCATGTAATCAAATGGGTCAGATAAAATTAGAAGTGGTCTCAAATTTTGCTGACTCTAGTCTTTGTCCATTTTTAGAACCAAAATCTGATTTATTAATATATTCTGGCTCTGGTATGTTTAAGTAACTTTCTTTAATTTACATACATATTTCTCAGACTGACTGCTGGCAATATAACTGGGAATACAAGAAATCTCCCAGGGACTACGCGCCTTTTAAAAATGTTACCTAATTTTACAGTCTCTGGGGGCTTTATAACCTCTGAGAAGCTTGAATTAACATGGGTTCCAATATGTTCACCAACCACGTTCCACAGCGTTCATGGCAAGGTGAGGGATTGGGAGCCATTTCCACCAGGGATCTGGCCCAGCTGCGCAGAAGACCCACCAGCACTGGCTCTTTCTGTTAATCTGCTGCCGTCAATCTACCCGTGGGCAAAAATAGAGCGCATTTAACAGAGGCAGGGCTTCAAGGGGGTGGGAGATAGGTGCGCCTCCCAGGGATGGAAGACTTCCCAGAAGCCTTGAAATTGACATTTTACTTTAGAATTCATTGCCTTCACTTCCTTCTGTCTCTTCCACAAACACTGGACTCAGAACTGTGTGTGCATTGGGGGGTGTTCAGAGATGCAATATCTAGCCTTTGTTCCAAGGGGTGCACACTGTAGCAGGGAGATATAAGACTTACTCTCAAAACAGCCATAAAGCAAATTAGAATGTAGAATAGATGCAGCCCAGAATATGTGGTTAACAGCTGGATCCTTGGAGTGAGACAGAGTTCGAATTTGGGGTGTGACTCTACTGCTTATTGGTTAACTTGTTGTAGATGAGACACCTAACTTCCCTAAGACTTAGTTTCCTCGTTTGTAACATCGGGATAACAATACCTATATGTATTATTATACATAATTGCGTGCATGAGATATTTATGTAAATGGATTAACACAGTTTTTGGCACATAGTAATTGATCAATAAATGTTAACCTTTGTAATGATTATATATCTCTATATATTTCAATTCTCCCTCTGCTCTTAATAAGTGACTGCATTTTACACTGAAGACATACTGTTAGTAAAGTTGTGAAAGGGAGAAAGTTTAGGGTGTATGGGGAAGTGGCCAGTTCCGTTTTGGTGAGTCTGGGGTCTGTGTGGCGAAGTCTTGAAATATAAGAAGAGATAAATCTGGAATGGTTAATTAAGGTGAAGCTTGGAGAGTTTTGTGTGACAAACGAGGAATATATATATTTAAATCAACAGGTATGGGCAGGTAGTGAGGGAAGGTGTGCTGTTTAAAAAGGAGTTTCTGGAGCCATGCTACCTGGGTTCTACCCCAGGTTCACTGACTACTGCTGCATGACATTGGGCAAATTATATAATGTCTCTCTGCCTCAGTTTCCCCCTTTGTAATAATCTGACCCACACCATAGGCTGACGGTGAGCTCTGAGAGATATTACAGGTTCATTATTAGCTGAGAGCCTGGAAAAACACTAAATTAATGGTGGTTATTATTTTAACAGAACTGCATAGTAGATTTGCAAGTAACAGAAGCAAAAGACAGCTCTTTCTGTGTTATTTTATAACTAAAATGGGCATGAAAATAAATTTTGAGTAAAGACTGCCCCAAACAGTGACATTTTAACCCTGTGCTCCAATCCTCCAAAATTTGGATTTTCTCTGAGTTTCCTGACCATTTCTGTAGCCAACGTCTGACTGCAGGTGACTGTAAGAATTTCTGTATAAAGTGGCAGGTGCAGGTACAATTTTACATATACAGACATGCTATTGGCAGCTTATAATTTGTGGTGTATCAATATTGTGTATGCAGGGGGTTGGCTGAATGGCGCGTTGGTTAAGAGCTGGCTTGGGACGCCAGCCTTGAGCAGCAGAGCCCCGGTTTGGATCCCACATGAGGGCCAGTGACACTGCCCTCTACAGCTAAGATGGTGAACAAACAGCTCAACCTGGAGCTGGGCTGCCATGAATCACCGGCGACGGCATAGGCTGCAGCCCCTGCTGCAGCGGGCTGCCATAAGCTACCATGTGTGGCCGGCAGCCAGCATGAGTGGCCTGCAGCCGGTGTGAGCTGCCAAGAGCCACCGTGAGTGGCTGTCCAATGGCTGGTGACCGATCTGCCTCAGCTGGGAAAAGTGCAATGATCACAATACCAACATGGGCCAGTGAAGCGACGTCCTCCACAACTAGACTGAAGAACAAAAGGACAGCAACTTGTCTGTTCCCCTTCCCCCCGATTCCCCAATAAAATCTTAAAAAAAAAATGTATAGTGTAAATCTATTCTTGAAATGTTGGGTGTACATTAGTTTTTGTGATTTGACTATTTTAAGCAAAAAGACAAGTTTTTCTTTAGAAAAATGCTACTATTAATTTATTTTAAAAATGCAAACGAGACCACCACCCCATGTATCATCTTTCTAAATTCAAGTGTTCATTTATTTGGCTGAGCGAAAGACTGCATAAATTCTAGCTTCTAAGTAGCACTGTGGAGAGGGCTACCAAAAGATAAATCAGAGTTCATCTTTGATTTTTTTTCCTTCTCTGCCTTTTCAGAAAATCTACAGATATTTCAACCTGCTATTATTCATTTTCAGTGTGTCAATCACACCTGATATGAGCCCCACATCAGGTGCAAACATTGGACAGGTGGCCTTAATGCTTTTCATGAAAACTCAAGAGTAGATGAGTAATAAATAGGAAAGTCACTTTCCTAGAAAAACTCAAAGAACCCAAGTCCTCACCTTTGCTTAGTACAGGCCAGGGTGACAATTGGCATCTGCAGTCTCATAGGTGATTTTTTTCTCAGTGACGTTCAACCAGGTCACAAAGAACCATTTCACTGAGCTCTTTGGATTTCTGGGATAACAAGTCTCACATCAGAAAACCTTAATGAAATATTTTTCTGGAAAAGACATGCAACTAGCTCATGTTATGTAAGTCTAGGGGCAGAGGCTGAGGGTCAGGGAAGTTTCATTCATATCTAACTACGGTAAAACCTTGGATTGCGAGTAACTTGGTTTGCGAGTGTTCCGCAAGACGAGGTTCTAATACATTTTAACTTGGTAAATGAGCGATGTCTTGCAATACAAGTAGTTTGTTTCTGGAACGAATTACGCTTGCAAACCAAGGTATTGCTGTATTTTTAACTCAGTGATTAGAACGTGGCGGTCACAGTCCAAGGCAGATTCTTTTTTCTCATCTTGTTTTGTCTAGTTTTTCTCTTCCTCCCAGCTCCCGCTACTCCAACCTGCCCTCGCTCTCTCTCTTTTCCTTCCTCACTAGGAGTTGGTCTCTAATATTAGGAGCTCATTTGGTTAGTGACCAATAGGAACTCAATAGGTCATTTCTATGACCTGTTATTTATTTATTTTTTTTTAAAGATTTTTTTTTTTATTGGGGAATTG
>NW_017731361.1:6379102-6406066 GCF_001890085.2 Hipposideros armiger
ACAGGGACTGCAGCCCACGCCGTCGCCGGCGACTCATGGCAGCCCAGCTCCAGGTTGAGCTGTTGTTCAGCATCTTAGCTGTAGAGGGCAGTGTCATTGGCCCTCACATGTGGGATCCGAACCGGGGCCCTCTGGCGTCCCAAGCGAGTTCTTAACCATCGCGCCACTCTGCCGGCCCTATGACCTGTTATTTAAAGGCAGACCTAGTTGGAGCCATTTCTAATTCTCTTAAAAAAAAGGATAGCGTTAAGAGTATTATAATTTAGATGAATGCGCTTGGGAAGGGAACACCAACTACATCCAGCATAGTTTATATTTGAAGATCCAGGATCATCTCACCTTGTCCCACAATGTACCCTCTTGCCATTGTCATTTTTATCCCTAAGCTAGCATGTTTTCTCCTCCTACCCCACCACTTACAGGTAGATCCGACATTATATATTTATGGAATATATAATTATATATTTTAGATAGCTATCCTATATATCGCTTCCCTTCTAGTCATGCAATATTGGATTCTGGGTATCAGTAAAAATTTCTTTTTTATTATGATAATCCTCAAACATCTATAAAAATAGTGCAAGTAGTATAATGAACCCCACATCAGAAACAAGATACTCCTTGTAGCTTTATGACCTCAGTAATGTGACTAGCACAAAGCAGGTACTTTATACAAGTTTGCTCATCAAGCTATTTCTCAAATTTATTTCCTCCTCCAAAAATAGGAAACAATTTTGCATAATTTTACCATTTGGAAACCCTCCCCCCACCCTTTTTTTTGTTCAGAAATGAACTTGTTGCAGATCTGTGGCTACAGAAAATAGAAACATTTTCTAAACAAAGAGGACCATTTGGGTAACTTCTGTAGTTTTCTAAAGATGCTATACTTATTGAGTGGAGAAGGACTTACAAATGGCTTTTTCCTTTACTGAAAAATGTGTCTTTTATTACAATTTGAGATCATGGCTATTTGAAGGTACTTGACCCTGAGAGATTACAATAAATGCCTCTCAGAGGCAGGTAAATTTTTTATATATACATCAAGACCAAATTAAATGCTAATGAAAACTGGGAGCATGTTTTATAGTTAGAAGTTTGAAAAAGTTTTTTATATATACAAATTTCCTTTTTTTTTGAGGAAGTCACAAAAGTGTTGTTATCTGCTATGTCTTTACCAAATCACCATCACATTGATCCACACATGGGACTTGGAAAAGAAGCGGGCAGCTAATTATGTGCGTCTCTAGGGTGACAAGCTGCTGTCTACTGATCTGTGTATCCAAGGCTTGGGTAGGTCTCTGGAGAAAACCAATCTAGTTGGCAAATGCATATCTTAACACTCACTGTATTATCTGCAAATCACTTTTTTTTTTTTTTTAAAGATTTTACTGGGGAATTGGGGAGGGGAACAGACAAGTTGCTGTCCTTTTGTTCTTCAGTCTAGTTGTGGAGGACGTCGCTTCACTGGTCCATGTTGGTATTATCATTGTGCTCTTCCCAGGTGAGGCAGATCGGCTGCTGGCTCTTGGACGGCCGCTCACAGAGGCTCTTGGCAGCTCACACCAGCTGCTGGCTGCTCATGCTGGCTGCCAGCCACTCATGGTAGCTTATGGCAGCCCACTGCAGGAAGGGCTGCAGCCTACGCCGTCACTGGTGTCTCTTGACAGCCCAGCTCCAAGTTGAGCTGTTGTTCACCATCTTAGCTGTAGAGGGCACAGTGTCACTGGCCCTCATGTGGGATCCGAACCGGGGCCCTGCTGCTCAGAGCTGGCGTCCCAAGCCAACTCTTAACCAATGCGCCACTTGGCCGGCCCAAATCACTTTTCTTGAGATTGAGAATATGCTGGTAACCCAACCAGAAGATCTTCTTCTGTCTCTTTTGATTATATTGAACTCTTGTCCCAACTAAATTCTGATATTGAGTTAAGGGCCCAAAATGCCTTTGACTATGGAAAAAATGGAGTACCCTGAGCTCAGAATTCAATTCTGCAGTCACTTCATTTTGTTTCAGACCATTGAGGGGCATGTGCAACTACCAACCAGGATTTAGCAAAGAGGAAACCCTCAACCAGTCATAGGATTTTGAGCAAATAAAATCCTTAGAGAATGTCAAATTCTTATAGATGATAAAATGGAGATTTGGAGAAATAAATCTTGTGGCTGAGGTCATCCAGATACTTACGAGTAGGGCAGAAGTAGATATCGAAAAACTGTTTCCTGGCTCATACACAATCATCCAGGGAGATACTGATACTGTAAATGCCAGGATAGTATTGCATCCATCTTTGGCTCCCACAAATTGTACTGGGATCCCTTCAAGCCTTCATTGAATAAAATGGCCATTATGTTGCTGTTGTCTGGGTTTGAATCCAGGCATTTTGGATCTAGATGCCTCCTTTCTGCCACTCCATTTTTCACTGATCAGGACTTGCCTGTGGGCATAAGTCCAGCATCAAAAAAGAAAAAGAAAGAAGTGCAATGATGATTCTTTGCAGAGATACAAATATCACATTGTACGTTCAATTCCAATTATTTGGAATCTAAAACCAAAGAAACTTTTCCATTACTCCAAACACTTCACCTTAGCCAAAGCAGTTGACTTCTGGGGTGGGTCTCTCTCTCTCTCTCTCTCTCTCTCTTCCTTTTGAAAGAAACACAAATGATTAATGAGATTGCAAAGTCTGGTGCTAAGAGAAAGTTTGTCAGAACACCTGTTTGAGGTGAGACCCTGTTTAGGGCTCTGCAAACAGAATCATCCATAGGTTAGATTTTAGGAACTGAAAATAAATTATATTTGCAAGTTCATTATTCCCTGTGCCCCATTTGGAAGGACCATATCAGGAAAGACTAGTAGCTGAGGCCACCAAAATGTCCCCAAGGAGTCTTTTAATAGTGATAGTTTGTCTGCCTGACTTCCCCTGGGGCTGGACAAAGAGGACATATAGTGGATGTAGGACACCTGGTTGCTTTAATACTATCAAAGCAACCAGGTGTCCTACAAGGTCTGGTGACCAAAATGGGAAGTTTGGGATCATTCATCCTGTCACTAGAGGAAAATCATTGTTTACTGGAAACTTTAGGACTTGAATACCACTGTATGTGATAAGTAGGAGCATCAGGGGGATTATGTGCTAGGTAAGATAGGGACTCAGATAACTAGGTATGGTCCACATCTTCTGTACAGAGCTCCAGTAGGTGTTTTGTGATACCCTAAAATCTCTAAGCAATTAATGATCTTTTTGAATAGGCAGAAGTGAGAGATCAGAATATACAAGGTGAAAAATGTGGCAATAATTTTTGCTTTTTGGAAAGTAATATATAGATCATAATTATGAAGATTTTGGGGCAGACTCACTTATCATTCTAGTTTGTATTATACCAAGTTATGTATACATCTATCTGAATCTCCACTAGATTGTAAGTTCTTAGAGGGCAGGGGTATGCGCATTCTTTACCCTGATATCCCCTAAAGTACAATATTGAACAATGAAATCCAAGGAATTGTTTTCTCTCTAAAGCATTCATGCCACCACCACTATAGAGGGGCCTTAATTTTATAGAAGTGTAAGAAAAAAGTTTTCTTTCAATGGTCGTGAATCATGAGACTAATCAGTTTTGTTTTTTTTAAAATATTTTATTGGGGAATTGAGGGAGGGGAACAGCACTGGGGAATCGGGGAAGGGGAACAGAAAAGTTGCTGTCCTTTGTTCTTCAGTTTAGTTGTGGAGGACGTCGCTTCACTGACCCATGTTGGTATTATCATTGCGCTCTTCCTGGCTGAGGCAGTCGCTTGCCGGCCATTGGACAGCCGCTCACGGTGGCTCTTGGCAGCTCACACTGAGTGCCAGGCGCTCACGGTAGCTTACAGGAGCCCACTGCAGCTTCACTGCAACCTACGCCATCACCGGTGATTCACGGCAGCCCAACTCCAGGTGGAGCTGTTCTCCATCTTAGCTGTAGAGGGCACAGCATCACTGGCCCTCATGTGGGATCCGAACCAGGGCCCTGCTGCTCAGAGCTGGTGTCCCAAGCCAACTCTTAACCAATGTGCCACTCATCTGGCCTGAGACTAATCAGTTTTGACTTGCGAGGTAGGACCAATTCAATCGAGGATGCCTATAGCCGGTGAATTACAAAGACAAACATTTATTTCGAGTGTGCAAGCCCTAAAATAATTTCAGACAATCATTTCTCTTCTTTTTATCCCATGGATTAATTGGCAGAAGTTCAGAAGCATTTTCTTGCTAGACTTTTGGGAGTCAGCTTATTAGGTTGAGTGGTGCAGTGTTTGGGACTGACTTCACCTGGGATGACATAACATCATCAGCAGCCCACCCCTCCTCCCCCAAGCTGGAAGAGCTCCATAAGACCTAGATGGCCTGTAACCAGCATTTCCCTTGACTGTATGTATATCCACTTAAATCACTGAGCTGCACTCTTTGTTTTAATTTCACCAACATTTATTCTATTGGGTTGTTGAAAAGTCATGACGTATTTTTTTCTACATTTTTTCATTGCAAAAATGCTTCATGACTTTTCCGACAACCCAGTATTTGCTCTTTTTACGCATCAAGCATATAGAGTCTTTTCTATGTGCAAGAAGACATGATGCTACATTTTAGGAATGCTAAAATGAGTAAGATCAAGACATAGTGGCCAATGAGACCAGAAGAACTGCTGTACACGGGACCTCTAGTAAGTACCTATACACTGTAGTTCCTGCCTTCCAAAAAACTAATGTGAGTAGATAGGTATCATGGTTTGACCAAAGGCATTTATCATGTTATTTAAGTTAGTTATTAGAAAAGTTTATATCGAACACTTCAAATACACCCTAAAAGTGCGTGTATAAAAGATGCTGACAAGCTCAAGGATCTTTCATTCAGCTGGAGAGACAATATCTAGTATGGTTCAGTGTATTACCAATGTAATGTGATTAAAGCATTAAATAACATGAGACAATAGATGATTGTGTACAGTTGCCATAAAATTAAAATGAACTTGAAGGGTAATGTGCAGAAATTCATAGGAGAAAGAGATCAGAATTGCCCCAAATCCTTGTGTCCTTCATTCGCTGACACATCGACTTTATTTCAAAGGCAGGGAAATAAGGAAATTACTCATGTTTCTTGAATAGTTGCTACTTTCAGGTATTCTACAGCTGTTCTTTTTTTTGCTCAATCTCATTTCCCCTGCACAAATATATGAATTCAGTTGTACCCATTTTAGAGATGAGGAAATGGAAGCAAACTGTAGTCATTGACTTATAGAGAGGACTCCAAGTAAGTGGTGAAGCTGGACTCATATCCAAGTCTATCTGTCTGGAATCCCTGTTCCTTTACAGCACCACACACCTACCTGAAGACTTTTGGCGAGCCGTAGAAGAAGGTACAAAGCATATCATCATGATAACAGTCCACAGGTTAGCAGGTTAGACGTGAACAGAGATGCTGCCTGATTAGTATCAAATTGAGATGCTCTTCTAAACAAGTATTCTCTTTTCTACAGTCCCAGCAGGGTTTTGATGTCATTGCTAAATGTTGGGAATGCTGAGAAAATTTACAGAGCCAGTGGGTGGATGCAAAGATGGGCTCATTTGTAGACCTTATAACTAGCCCCCACCCCCTGTCTAATTGTATCATGCTCATATAAGTGACTGAAAAAATGAGTATTTCCATATTTTTGGATGCATCCTTTAAAGGGTGCCTTCCCTTCAAGAGAAAGATGTGTTTTCTTAGCAGGTATGAGTGTACCATGCTTTGCACTCAGTGGGTGCTCAATAAATATTTGATGTTGGCTGAGTATGTGATGGTGATGATACCCTGAGTTTCTTTCAAGTCAAGACCATCCGGCTCTTTGCCTGTCAAAGAGAACAAATAGCTGTCCTGTCAAAAGCTAGAGAAAACCCTGAAGTCTGCAAAAGGCCCCTTTTTTGAGATGCCAAACATTTTCTTAGTTTCTGTTTAGAATGCCTTGCCCAGAGTAATTCAGTGGTGCAACTGTTTTCTATCATGTCATAATGTTCAGGACTATACTTGTACATTGTCAAGGTGATGACTCAGAGGGCTAAGAGTTTACAAGTCAGTCCCTAGGGACTTCGCATTCCATCTTTCCAGCCAGCATGAAATGATAGGTATCGTCGAAGAGAACTAGTTCAAAAGCTGAGGAAACTTTGAAGGAAATATGGACCAGGGCACCCAGTGGCCAGTGAGCAGATTGGCCCTACTCCATTCACACAGTCCATGTATGAGGAAATAAGAAAAAGTCCTGAGTCTGAGGCTGGATGGGGGTGACCTCTCCTGTGGCCCCATGTGCTGTCTTCATATAGCCAGAATCGTGACTATGGTCTACGGTGCACCCAGTCATGAGCTGCTGTGTGCTCGTTGACAGCATGCAGGACTTGACCTGGGAAGAACTCAACTATGCATGGCCTCCGAGCAGCTACAAGGGACCCAGTTATGTCTGGAGGAAGCAGAGATTTCAGAGGTAAAGCAGTTAAACAAAATCCCAAAGACATATGATGACTGGAGAAAGAACATCAAACTCTGCAGCCTCCTGAAGGAGCAGTTGCTGGGACAAGCATCTTGTTTGGATTCACGGAAAAAGTCAAGGAGCTTGGTTCTCTTTCAGGAAGAGCAAGGCACAGTAAAGCAAAAAACCTCCTACTCCTGGGCCGTCCGAGTGGCTCAGCTGGTTAAGAGCTCACTCAAAAGTGCGAGCTCTGAGCAACAGTGGTTTGATGCCCGGCCCGAGCTGAGCAGCCACTGAGCTACCAACAGGTGGCAGGATGGCTCAGCTTAAACAAACAAACAAACAAACAAACAAACAAACAAAAAACAAACAAACCTCCTACTCCCGAGAATAAGTAATAAATGTACTTATGGCCCACTTCCCTCTCAACTTAAGCAAAATTACAAGGTCAAGGAAAACATACAGAAAGCTATGTGGTCATGAGGGCGCTGTCAAGAGGGTATAATTCATGTAGCATATTGAAAAAGATGGTTGCCTGATTTTTTTTGTATTTTTAAGCTTGGCTTTTGCCTTGACAGTTTTACAATACATGTCTTATCTTTGAGTCCGTATTTACCTTGCTGAAAGAGATCATTATCCTAAGAAAATGTTCTATTGGTACTATTTCTTAAGGAACTATTAATATCATTTTTATAAATGGATGTAATTAACTCATAGACTGGCAGCTTTCTTTGAAATTTTCTCTTCCCTCCTTCCTGAGCTTATTCTAATCTCTGACTGTGACTTGTAAATATCTGTCTAGAATTGATGACATGACCCCATGTGGGTCCCAGTCAGCTCAGCAACAGAAGCTGTCATGCTTGGGAACTGAGTACCACTGATGTAAGGTACAAATTAATGAACTGAAGTATTATAGAAGTTAAAAAACCTCCCAGGTAAATTTCTCTAAAGATTCTCTTTACACAAAGCTGAGACTTTTGGAGAGAAATGTTGAAGGAAAATAATTACTGGAATAATAACTTTACACATGTGATTAAAACACTTGATGCACTGAAAGTAGGGAGTTTTCTTAGAAGATTAATTTGAAATATCATGTGCCAGAGCCTCCCTCTAAGTGTCTTCCAGCCTGCCTCTCTGCTTCCGTTGAAGGGTAGAATTTTACCAAACTTATCACCTCACCTTTTGTACCACTCTGCAGAAATTCTTTCATCCAGAGATTTCAAAGTGTTTTTACAAATGTAAATTAACGAGCCTCATCATCACGTCTCTCCACAGAGATGATTCATTTAAGTAACACAGAAATGTACCTAGATGGCTTGCTCAAGGTCACCCGAGTCATCCTTTGGGCAATTTGGAAATGGATATTCAAAGTGTAAAAATACCTGGGAGCCTCATCACAGATCCAGAATCATTGCTTCCTTTGGCAAGTACCGCTGGAGGGACGGATCATTTTCCTTAATCTTGACAACAGTGCTTCTACCAGTTGGCCTTTCCTCAGCCTCACCGAGCACCCACAGCCTGGAAACCCACACATCAGCCTTCCTCTTTCCTATCCTAACTGAGTGAGGACAGAACGTGACTGTTTGTAAAGAATGTTTTTTTTTTATGAATCATTTTTAGTCAATACATAGTTGGCCATATTTTCTTTTCTTTCTTTTTTTTTAAATAAATTTGTTGTGAATATATATATATATATTTTAAAGATTTTTATTGGGGAATTGGGGGGATGGGAACAGTGCTGGGGAATTGGGGAAAGGGGAACAGACAAGTTGCTGTCGTTTTTTGTTCTTCAATCTAGTTGTGGAGGATGTTGCTTCACTGGCCCAAGTTGGCACCATCATTGCGCTCTTCTCTGGCGAGGCAGATCAGTCGCCGGCTTCTGGACGGCCACTCACTGCGGCTGCTGGCCGCTCACGCTGGCTGCTGGCCACACACGGTAGCCCATGGCAACCCACTGCCACAGGGGCTGCAGCCTACGCCGTCGCCGGCGACTCATGGCAGCCCAGCTCCAGGTTGAGCTGTTGTTCAGCATCTTAGCTGTGGAGGGCAGTGTCACTGGCCCTCATATGTGGGATCCGAACCGGGGCCCTCTGGCATCCCAAGCGAGTTCTTAACCATCGCGCCACTCGGCCGGCCCTGGCCATATTTTCTTTTGTTTCCCCAAGCTCTTCTATTAATCCAGTCAACACATAGTTATTTATTTAAAATAAGGGTTTCCTATTTTGTTGCCACTCGCTGTGCTAGACATGGGGAGCACTCCAGGGGTGCTCCTCCCTTCATGGGAAAGACAGACAGTAAGCAAGAATCAGGAACACTGGTCAGTGCTGTGAAGATGACCCACGTGGTGAGCTGGATGAGGTGGATGGGAATGGGTGGCTCAGGGGAGCCCTCTCTAAGCAGATGATATTTGAACTGAGGCCCCTGGGGCCTGAGAGTAAGTCAGACTGTTAAAGTACTGGAGGAAGAGTGCCCCAGACAGGGGAAACAGCGAAGATGGCCAAAGCTTCATGAGCTAGAGTGAGGATAGCAGGAAATGTGGCTGCAGAGGAAGGGCTGAGCTTGTGGCCTCTGGGAAGGTGTGTGGATTTTATTCTGAAAACAGTGATCCATCCATGAAGGGTTTGAAGCAAGAAGGCGACCTGATCTGATTTATGTTTTTAAAACTGGTAAATTGTGGAGCATATCCTTTCTCTGCAAACACTTTTCTCTATCGCTACATATTACAGGATTCATCAGGCAGGGCAGGTTTTCTTATGCATTGTAACCACCGAAGAAATATGAGTCGGAAGCTGTATGTGTTCTTCTCACTTTAATCCCGCTGTTCGTATTTGTTAAAATTGCACACACAGGAACACATAGTAAAACATTGATTTAAAAGGGAAAGAGCTGCCTAGCTTTGTAGAGCTGATGCTTTGGTTCCTACATCACTGATTCGCTGGTCTTTTCAGCGAGGAGCCTGCAGTGTTCCTTTCATTCACCTGTCCTCCTCCCCTGGGATCCCAACAGCATGTGGCATAGACCTATGCATGACTCGTGACTCGGATCACTTTGTATTTCCCCTCCTTGCCCCGATCATCTATTCGTGAGTTCTTTGAGGGCTGTCAACGATCTTACTCATCTTTGTATTTCGATTCATGATCACAGAGCCAGGTCCAGAGTAGGTGCTCAAAAAATGTTGGACAGATGAGCCATCAGCCTGGTTATTACATAGTGGATTGTCCCAAATCAGGACACATTGAAGTGTACAAGGGAATGTGATTAATGATTTTGCTGGGACAGCAGTGTAAGGTTGAATTGAATGCACCGAACTGGGATGTATGGTCACCTCGGTAATCACTGTAAAGAATTATGAACAAAATTATGAACTCTCTGATTCTCTCCAGAATTCTCTCCTTCTTTTTAGAAGGCCCTAGTACCTCATTTGCTTGGGCTGGTTTAGGCCCATGGTTCCCAAAGCACGGAAGACAATTTAACAAAGGAAATGATTAATAGTAGCAAGGGTATCAAGATTAAATATAGATTTACACTTTCATAATATAATGCCCTTTTCAGTTCTACCCTAGCATTTCTAATTATGACCAAGAGAAACTCTCAGTTTGGTGCTAGCTTATCTTTAACTGCCCATCAAACTCCTGCTAATCTTCCTTTTTAAATGAAAAGTGAACAAACTTCAGGATCAGAACCTTTGAATAGGAAGAGGTATTTGGCTGGAATTTAATATTATTATGTTAATTATATTTATTTTATGCCCCCCTTGTCTTCATGGCAAATTATGGTCATTTTCCAGGTGGGATTGGTATGTAAAATTTCATTTTCAATTAATCTTTTGAAGTAAAAAAGATGAGATTTCAAATATACGTGATAAAGGTCATACACAGATTTTGGCAAAAAAGCATGAAGCTGACGTACAAATGACTGAAGTTTGGGAAACTAAATTAGGTGATTCCTAGCTTTGTTTCTAAGCCTACCTTGAGGGTCCATTTTGAAAACAATAGTTATATGAAATGAATTTAAATTAATTTAGGAAAATAAATATGTCACATATATATTACTTTTATTTATTTTGATGACCTTTTTCTCATTATTAACATTATGCATGCTTATTGTTGGAATATGATCCTGGAAAATACATAATGGTATAAAGATATTTGAAAAGTAAAAAACACAGAATACCACAATTCAGAGAAAAATGCATTTAATATGTGAGCTTTTTCTTTCTTATTTTGTACTTTTAGAAATACAGTTTTGAATCTCAAACTGTTAATACATATGTAAATCTACATTTACATAAAAAATAAAAGGGATATGGTTTTGTTTATTAAAAACAATGAATAATAGAATATTAAGTATCAAACCTTTCCTTATGCCCTTAAAAGTTTAAGTTACTAGAAATTTGAATACCTGTAGTATTTAGCCCCACACTTATCTAGTAATTTAAGACACATCTTTACTAAATAAAATTTCATACAATTTCAATCAGTTATAATGAGACGAGAGAAGCTTCCTTTTCAAAACTGTGCATTTAAACCTCTGCTATTCCTACTTGCTAGAAACACATACTTTCCAGCTCTTTGAAAACTTACCTTTCTACTATGGGAGAATGAAAACTTGGCAGATTGAGCTGTGTTCTTTTTTTTTTTTTTAATTAAAGCTTATTGGGATGACAATTGTTAGCAAAGTTACATAGATTTCAGGAGTACAATTGTGTAACACATCATCTATATATCACATTGTGTGTTTACCACCCCGAGTCAGTTCTCCTTCCATCACCATATATTTGGCCCCCTTTACCCTCAGCTACCACCCCTCTCCCCCCTTACCCTCTGGTAACCACTAAACTATTGTCTGTGCCTATGAGTTTTGTTTCTTCATTTGTTTTCCTTGTTCTTTTGTTGTTTTCAGTTTTATATACCACATATCAGTGAAATTATATGGTTCTCAACTTTTTCTGTCTGACTTATTTCGCTTAGCATAATAATCTCAAGATCCATCCATGTTGTCACAAATGGCACTATTTCATCTTTTCTTATGGCAGAATAGTATTCCATTGTGTATATACCACAACTTCTTTATCCAATCATCTATCGAAGGACACTTGGGTTGTTTCCATGTCTTGGCAACCATAAATAAAGCTGCAGTGAACATCAGAGCACACATATCTTTACAGATAAATATTTTCAGATTTTTTTGGGTAGATACCCAAGAGAGGGATTGCTGGGTCATATGGTAATTCTATTCTTAATTTTTTGAGGAACCTCCACACTGCCTTCCATAGCAGCTGCACCAATCTGCATTCCCTCTTCTAATTTTCAGTGAGAGGAAATGGCTTTGGCTCTATTGCCATACCAAGCCAATATGTGTAGGGAGACAATTATTTACTTAAAAGAATGCTACAGGTGTTGACAATATCTATTTACATTTTTTCCCAAAGTAAAACATTAGCATGGCATAATATGATTATTTTAGTCACAAACGGGAAAGATGGTTAGAAAGCAATAACTGCAGCAGCAACTATAACAACCACTCCACACCAATATGGTGACCTGCTGTTCCGCTGACAGCTTCACATTCTTCGCCCTCCCTAAGGATTTCTCTATTCAGGAGAATGACTGCACCATCACTTGATTTTGATGTTATAAGGTGAGAGAGGTTGGGATTATATGCTGTTGGGAGAGCACTCTGTCAGGAAACATAATGAAGCCAAGGCATAACCCATGACCTTGAAACAGAAACTCCTGTCCATTCCCACCAGCTCTGCTCAACCTGAATACCCACAGTTTAAAATGCAGTAGTCTCCACGAAGACCAGGGTTCCATGAAGCTGCCTGTTTTCTCTGGGCCTTAACCAGTGCTTAGTTCTTAGAAGACTCTTTAATATTGTTGAATGAAGGAGCCATCATCATAATAGCTACTATTGCTAAATACCCAAGGTGTGTGTGGTGCTGTGATTTACTATACCAATTCTATTAGTTATTATCTGTAATTGTCTCATTGAGGAAACAGGCTCAGAAATGTTAAGCAATGTGTCAAGTTCACACAGTGATGGGAGTAGAATCCAAAGCTGGATATGTCTGAGGTCAGTGCTTCAGTTTTTTTTCTCCTATAGAATGGAGAAGAGTTATATGACTTCAAAAAGGGCTTCATCTATGAAAAAGGAAAACACCAATAGTGCAGATGCAGATGGTCTGATGATAGTAACATTACTTAGACAGACAGACAGACAGACAGACAAACAAACAAACAAACAAACAAACAAACAAACAAACAAACAGGGGCTGGCCGAGTGGCGCGATGGTTAAGAGCTGGCTTGGGACGCCAGAGGGCCCCGGCTCGGATCCCACATATGAGGGCCAGTGACACTGCCCTCTACAGCTAAGATGCTGAACAACAGCTCAACCTGGAGCTGGGCTGCCGTGAGTCGCTGGCGACGGCTAGGCTGCAGCCCCTGCTGCAGTGGGTTGCCATGGGCTACCGTGTGTAGCCAGCAGCCAGCGTGAGCGGCCAACAGCCACCGTGAGCAGCCGTCCAGAGGCTGGTGACTGATCTGCCTCGCCTGGGAAGAGCGCAATGATGGTGCCAACTTGGGCCAATGAAGCAACGTCCTTCACAACTAGACTGAAGAACAAAATGACAGCAACTTGTCTGTTCCCCTTCCCCCAGTTCCCCAGCACTGTTCCCATCCCACCAATTCCCCAGTAAAAATCTTAAAAAAAAAAACCCCAAAACAAACAAACTAACAAGAAAAACAAAACAAAAAAATCCATGTTTGTTCCTGGGATTTTGAAACAGGTTTTCCCAATGAGTTGCCTCTAATGGGTTGGGGAGAGCCTTTGGTGAGTGACAGACATTATTAACACTGTTTAGAAAATGTCTATGTATATGTACAAGGTGTGACAATTAAGTTCACGAACTTGTTGCGACGATATTGCTAACCTTTCTTTGACATCAGAGGGATTATTCATTATGAATTTGTACCAACTGGACAAACAGTTAACCAAGTTTACTATTTGGAAGTGCTGAAAGGCTGCGTGAAAAAGTTAGATGACCTGAATTTTTTGCCAATAATTCATGGCTCTTGTATCACAACAATGCACCAACTCACACAGCACTGTCGGTGAGGGAGTTTTTAGCCAGTAAACAAATCACTGTATTGTAACACCCTCCCTACACCTGATCTGGCCCCTAGTGCCTTCTTTGTTTACCCAAAGATAAAGGAAATATTGAAAAGAAAACATTTAATGACATTCAGGACATCAAGGGTAATACGACAACAGCTCTGATGGCCATTCCAGAAAAAGAGTTCAAAAATTGCTTTGAAGGGTGGACTAGGCGCTGGCGTTGGTGCATAGCTTCCCAAGGGGAGTACTTCGAAGGTGACTGTAGTGATATTCAGTAGTGAGGTATGTAGCACTTTTTCTAGGATGAGTTCGGGAACTTAATTGTCAAGCCTATGTATGTACATGAATATGTATATGTGTCCATTGTCTTTGATCTTCTTTTTGTTACTGCCTAACCTCTTCACCCATCCAGCAGCTGGGAGTACTAGGGACTCAGAGAGACATCTTGACTGGATCTGTCCTCCCCATCCTTTGCCTCTTGGGCAGCTGGCAGCTGGACTGCCTTTTGAGGACAATGGGCAGCTGTAGCCAAAGAGAGACCAGAATATCTGCAGCAGAAGGGAGCAAAGGGTAACACCAAAACAGCCCTGCAGGAGATGAGGACATCAAAAAGATTTGTTCACCAGAGTTTGCAGTTTCCTGCAGCTTTATAAATAATTCACTTGGGGAATGTTTTATCGAGAACTGCAAAATCGCCTCGAAAGCCTGAGAATTTAATGTTTTTTTTTGTTTGTTTTTTAAAAAATTCTTAATAGAAAAACATCAAGGGTTTGACCAGACACCCTTCTTCAACCTCAGTTTTTTCCTTTTTGGAAAAAAACTCAGTCACACACCAATGAATTTGTTGTAATTTCCCACCTAGTGTGTAAAATTTCAACATCAGTGTCATGTTAATGGGCAACATGCACAAAGTACACGAACCCTGCTAAGCCCTCAAGATTCCTATTTTTTCTTTCCCTTTAACAGCCAGCAGTTGGACACTGTGCTCATTTCCCGGAAGAAGTCATTGAACCAATTCTTTATTTAACCTCCTTGCTGACTTATGTTCCCTGTCCCATGACAAAGATATTTTAGTCCAGCTACTCGTTATGAAGCATGAATCTTGCCCACAGCACTTTTATCCACTGATTTGTGTTTCTTGACATACACACCTCACGTGCCCTAATTGTAAAATCTGTTTCTTTATTCACAAGTAAAATAGGCAAGGAAAATATGGATGATTTGTGCATTTTCATCATCACTCCCAAGGACAGATTCTAGGTATTCGCCAAAGATGATGGTCCCTCAGAGAAGACGGATGGGGCGGGCTTCATGTAAAAGTGTGGGCTCTGGGTCAGTGGCCCGGTTTCATTCTGAGCAGCACCGCATGTGAGCCGCGTGACACTGAGCACCTTCGTTACCCCTTCTGTATGTCAGCTTCTTTGCCTGTGAACTGTAGATACAGTTGTTTCCTACCTGGGAAGGTTACTGTGAGGATTCAGTTAAACAGTGGAAGGCACTTAGGGCAGGGCTCGTCCCTGGGAGGCACCTTAAAAAGCTAGCGGCCCTCAATTACCCTGTCTTGTCTTAACACACTTGCTACGTGAGGCTCTTCTACCTGGCATGCAGAAGGCAAAAAATGTACTAATTGAATAAATGAATAGGTGCTTCCTGGACTTTCTACACCGCCGAAGCAGTGGCTGTATGGGGGTGGGGGTGGGGACTTGAGGGGGGTGAGTTGGGGGATGTGTGTGTCAAAAAAAAATGTACACATTTCAAGAGCTGTTATCTATGTGTTACTGTTTGAAGTTGAATTGAATTATGGTAGCAATGTGAAGTATGGCGTTCACTCAAAAGATGGTATTAATCAAATGAATGCTAGTGTCATTCATTGTATTACAATTTTAATACAGTTTTTCCTTTCTTACAATGTGTGTACATTTTTTTTTTGGCACCCCCCTGTATATGTCTCTGTTTTTCATTCTTCTTTCTATCACTGTAGGTTGTATTTAATGGGCTAGGATTGTCTTCCACACCTATCCTTGGTTTGCTGTGCAAGGTTCCCACCCAGGATGCGCAGGACCAGTGGAGGAGGTGAAAACAGAGGCAGTTTGTGAAATTAAATGTCATTCTTTCCCCGAAGTGACCAATTTGATCACTTCAAATCTGTAGTGATCAATTTGAGCTGACATGATTCTAAGGTTTTACTTTTCTGCTTGTTAAAAGATACCTGTCTCTCGGAACTGCTAAAAGATAAACTGAGGCATATTACACATTTTAAGAGCTTATTTGAGCAAAAGTTAATTCAAATCAGGTAGCCTCCAATCTAGCAGATAGAAGTTCTGAGGAGCTGTACAAAATGAGACACTTCTATGGAAGAAGGGAGTGGGAGCAAGGAAATTATACCAGACAAAAAGCAGGTTGGTTATTACAAGATTCCTTTAGGGAATGGTAGGGGTCTATTAGTGCGGACCAGGCAATTCCTGACTGACTGGTTTAAGATTCCATTTCTGAGAGATCCAAACTTCATTTGGTGAGGTCAGGCTTAGCATAAGCAACTCCATTTTGGGCCAGTTGTCTTTTATTTCTTTTTTTTTTAAACAATACAAAAGCACTATTTGAAAAATAAACTCATCTGGAGGCTTCTAAAGGGAATTCCCTTCAGTGAAAAAATACATTAATTATTTAAAACCACATGGGCATTTTAAGGAGAAAGGTTAACAATTTTTTCAAGAGATAGAATGTCTGAATTGCTTTTTCCTCCCTGTTCTTTGCTCTTTCTCCTGGTCCTTCTCTTTTCCTCTTTCAGATTGTTTTTCTTCTCTTTCTCTTTGACTTCCTTCCTTCCTTCTTTCTCCACCTCCTTCTCCATCTCTTTCTTTACTGCCTCTCAGAGCGTGTGGCATTCATGGTGGGAAGTCTTCAGGAAGCTAAGGCCAAGGTGTGTAGGGATAGGTAGTTTGACTAGGGCTAAACGTTACTATAGAATGGGGGCAATTAATAGTTGGAAAGGTATGTAGAGGACAGATTCGAGAAAGCTTGCAATGCCAGTCTATGGCATGGTAACCCAGAGTCCTTGAGGATGAGGGGGCAGAGGGAATGAGATGTATACTAAGTATTTTTAGTCATTTTGAATGTGACATTGTAACCTCATCAGCATTTCTCCAGAATCCACAAAAACGGAAGTGTCCATCCAGGGTCATGATTACTCTTGTGAAAATATTAAATGAGGAGGGTGGGCAGAAACGTCCACTCGACATGCTATTGGGACTTGGCCAGTCTCTGAATTCAGCCTTGGAACTTCAGTAGAGGGGAAATGATGGTGTGGCGTGCTGGCAAGGAACAACAAAGAAAATTCACCCTTCCCCTTTCCCTCTTCAGAGGGTTTTCCTTTCTTAGAGCTAAGCTACCCCAACCCTGGGTGCTCACTTCCTTCTCTGCTTAGGTTTCTGTGCCAATGGTATCAATTCTACCTTTAAGGCCTCCCAATCAGAAGGTTTCCTTTTTCTTTCAGACTTTCTGTTTTACAAAGAACGTTTAACAAAGTCCTACCAAGCCAAGGTGCTTCTGAAAGCCAGATCTGTTTAAATTGTACCTAGGTAATTATAATTTCTTTAACGGTGGCCATTCCTCTGGTAATATGTATTCAACACTCAAAAAAGATATTTTGAAATTCTTTAACAGCATATTAAAATGCAAATCGGTCTTCCTATTAAAGATTTCTGGAAGTTCTCTGACAACACATTTAAATGCAAATTGCCAAAGTGTGGATGCTAAAATTAAAATTGGGAAACATAATACACCTCCAGGGAGGGGCTGATGCTCTAAACAGCAGAGGAAAGCAGTGCTCCAGGCTCCCTGACCTGTAATCACACAGTCAGTCAGTGACCACCAGGTCTGGACAACGGTAGAGGAGACGCTTCCCACCTCCCAGTTGCTCGTCTTCCATCTGCACTTAATTCTGCAAAGTGGGTTGAGCAGAATGGACTCATTGCAACCTGATAACCAGTGCAGAGTCTCTCCTTCCTCCTCACATGTCATGTCCTCTGGACAGACTAGGGAAGGCAAAGCCCCTGACCCACTGGTAGGATTTACTTGGTGGCTCTATTCCCAGCCTTTCCAAGATTTCTCCCCTTTCTCCTGCTCTCTCTAGAACTGGATTGTTGCAGGAGGCAGATCCCCATGGCAACGACGCAAGCCGATGCTTTCCCAATTCTGCTTTTGTGACACCACAGGGTCCTTCTCATTATCCCAAAGGGTACCACAGGATTCTCAAAGAAAATTGTTTTTAATTCACTCTCAATTTAAAACTAAATAGGTGTTGCTCTGTGGTTTGGGGGCCATTGGGTGGTGAAGGATGTGGGCCGGGAGGCAGGGGTGGTGGGCGTGAAATTAAATAGTGATCTTCTCAAAAGACTTCCACATTTAATGTTACAGATCCTTTCAGGACTGTTTGATTTCCTAAGAACCATGTAGAACGGACTCCTAATTCCTAAAATGCAGCTCCCAAATTAATGTTCTAAAATAGCCTGGGCCATGAGGGACGCCTTTCTTGGCAAGGCTGACCACTCCATCGTCTAAGAGTTTCTCCAGGTGACAGGTCTTTAAGGCCCCTTCCAGTGGCCCTGGGCAGATTTCCTGATGAAATAGGTCTCCTTGGTACTCTTAACTAGATCCTCTGTTTAAAAGTAAGTTTTCATTAAACAAGTAATATGTGAATCCATTTTCCTCTAAGAGCTCCTTTGTGTGAAACCCAGTCCCCTCCTCTTCTCTCAAAAGTCAGCCTTTGCTATGAATTCAGTATGTGCCCTTCAAAACAATTCTAATAGATATCTATTGATGATATATAGAACTATTGTGTGTCTCTCTTTAAAATAAGAAATAACATCATTCTGCAATATGATTTTGGTCTCTCAAGATTTCTTAGGGGATTATCAATTTTGACGTTTGTGGCTTTAATTCATTTATTTGCTTTTAGTATTCTGTCACATGATTATATCACAGGTTATTTAGCCAATCTCTTAATGGTAGACATTTAGATTACTTACGATTTTTCACTATTACAAATAATTCTGCAGGGAATATGTTTGCATGTGGCTCATATTAGGGTAGATACCTAGAAATGGAATAACTGTGATCCTAATTTTTCAAGGAATCTGCCCATTTCTCTTAGCCCTCTATATCTGGCACAGACCTAGAAACATTCCTCTTTGACTAGTAGGTTTTGGCTTCCTGGAAGGGAGGAATCTTGTTCCCTATTGAAACTCTATTCCATAAATCTGTGTAATTAAAAAATAACAATATTGCCAGAAATTACATCACCATGACAGTCATAGCTTGTGTTTTATCCACAGTGCAAATGACAGGGCATGAGGCAGTGCTCTGAGTGATGGACTTAATATTTATTCAGTGTTGCTGTGTATCCATAGATTCTATATTCTTCCCTGAGGGTGCAGAACTCACTATGTATATTTCCCCCTAAGTGTTTTATTTCTCTTTTGAAAGTTTGCAGTAGGGCAGGAATAATAATTTGCAATTGTATAGTTATTTGTGTTCATTGGTGAGCCTCATGGTCTGAGGTATTGAATTATCTGGTGGATTCAGGCAGAGTAGATAGCTCAAAGATGATGATGATGATGGTGGTGGTGGTGATAATGCTCCATTGGGCTGATCAGTACCCTTGCTGATGAAAAAAAAATCGTAAACTCTGAATGACTTCCCTTTGTAGAGTGCATGTTATAGGCAGGCATTTGCATGGGATAATTTCAATCATAAACGGCTAAACTTGGAAAAGAACTTAGACCAATACCCTCATATTCCATCTGAAAAAACTGAATCTCAAAGAGGTGATACACCTTGTCCAAGATCACTAGGCAAGATATTGACAGGGTCAACATTATAAACCATATTTTAAAAAATTATTTTTTAAATGTTACATAGAGTAAAATTCACTTATTTTTCCTTTTTGGTATATAGTTCTGTGAATTTTGACAAATTTACCAACACAATCAGGATACAGAACAGTCCCATTACTCCAAAAAAATTACATTCTGCACCTTTGTAGTCAAATCCTACCTCTATCCCTAACCTCTGTCAACCACTGGTCTCTGAAATAGTAGTTCTATTCCCAAGATTTTGTATAAAGGGGAGCATGGAGCATTTAACCTTTTAAGCCTGTCTGCGTTTATTTACGTACTGTGTTCAAGATTCATTCATGTTGTTGAGTGTATTAGAAGTTAATTTCTTTTTATTTCTTAATGTCATTCCATTGAATGGATACGTCACCGTTTGTTTATCCATTCACCTACTGAAGGACAATTGGGTTATTTCTAACTTTGGGTGATTACAGATAATGCTGCTATAAATATTTGTGTACAAGTTTTTATGTGAACATAAGATTGTATTTCTCTAGGGTAAATAACCAGAAGTGGAATGGTTAACAACTAGAGGTGAGATTACTGGGTCATATATAATAGTAGGTATATATTTAACATTATAGGAAACTGCCAAACTGTTTACCAGTGTCATTGTACTATTTTGTAGTCCCACCTGAATGAGAGATCCAGTTATCTACAACTTTGGCAACACTTGTTATTGTTGTTAGTGTTTAGGTTTTAGCCATTTTAGTAAATCTGTAGTGGTATCTCATTGTGGTTTTAATTTTGCACTTACCTAATTCTAATCAGTTTAACAGATCATCACTAGCATAGGTCATAACCCAGAGAAAGCAGAAACAAAAACAGAAACTAAAATTCCTTGATGGAAATAGACAGGAATTCTAAGACTTGTTTTCTGAAGACCATGTGTTGGTAGTACATGAAAATATATGTACCTGAACAAATGAATAACAAATAAGAATATTGATTACCTGGGAGATCTAAATCAATTAGACTGTATAGTAAGTACTCTTTCAGTTGTGATCACAGAAATCCAACAGTATTGGGCTTAAGATAAAAAGAAATGTATTTAAAAATCCAAGGGTAATGTGGCATTAGAAATGGCTTTGCAGCCAGGAAATCTGTCTTCTTTTTTTTCATAGTTTGTATAACTTTTGTTGGCTTCATTTTGGGGCATATTCTTCTCATGATGTGGCAAAGATTATACATTTCAAATTTATAGGCAGCTCCAGCAAATAGAGGATAATTTTAAAAATTATAATTGAAAGCTGAAAGTTCACATTGATTGGCCTGGATTGGGCTATATTCTCACCACTGAACCAATGACTATTATCCTGGTTGTCTAGCCAGTGGTTCTCAACCTATGGGTTGCGACCCCTTTGGGGGTCGAACGACCCTTTCACAGGGGTCGCCTAAGACCATCGGAAAACAAAAAGGTATTTACATTACAATTCATCACAGTAGCAAAATTACAGTTATAGAGTAGCAACGAAAATAATTTTATGGTTGGGGGTCACCACAACATGAGGAACTGTATTAAGGGTTCACAGCATTAGGAAGGTTGAGAACCGCTGGTCTAGGCCTGGAACCAGGAAGTAGGTTCAGCCCTTGGTACAGCACAGACTACAAGTAAGGAAAGAACAAATCCCATAGGAAATCTGAGGTCCTGTGAACATGAGCAGAAGGCCTTGATTCTAGAAAGCCCAAATAAGAGCTATCCACTATGTAGGTGATGTTGAAGGATGGAAGCTCTGAAAAGAAACCTTTCACAGCATGGCTTTGAAGCCTGTTTTGTGTGAGAAGGAAAGCTCAGAGGCTGGCTTCTGTAACTCTAACTGTAGCAATTCTCTTGAATCCAGGGGAGTAAGTGACTATGCTGAGTTTTTGTAGTCATTGATTTTAGCACTGACATGTATAGTAAATGTCATTTTCCAGTAATATTGAATGGCATATTCAAAAGACAGGCCATGTCTCTTTTTTTTTCACTAATTGCTACCTGCTATATTTTGTTACATATATACATATATATTAAGGAATATACATTTTAAGGAACACATTTTAAGTTAAAAAGTTTTTTTTCAAATTAAAAAGTATATCAGATACACTTTCTAATGTCAAAATCTTTATAGCTAAGGGGGAAAAAAACCATTCAGGATGAAAAGCAGAGCCTTGGTTGAAGAACAGTATTTGCAAAGAGAAGATGGTAGTCAACTAAAGTTGTGGCTGTTTCTCACTCGGCTTCCGTAGTTCTCACTATAAACTGGTTTGCTCGGGATTCAGAGTGTCACAGTCAGAATCCCTAAGTGATCGTCTGAATTACACCACCACAAAAGCACCACCTCTGTTCAGCTGCCCACAGAAGCCTGGAGCTGAGAAGCCTGGAGACAAAATATTTCCCAGAAGGCTGAATCTCCACCTATCAGAGGGGTGTTTGTAGGAAGGTGTGGAGAAAGTCTCCATAAGGAGTCATCTATGGTTGCTGCTGAAACAGGTGCATCACAAGAAAAATTTCCTGGGAGCTGAGAAAGAGACTCGAGGTTTAGGCAAGTCTCTTGGCCTGCTGCAGATGCCAGGGTGACCATTTGGCACTTGAGAAAACCCGAGAGCTTAAACATTAGTCCTCAACCTCTTTGGGATAAGAAGAAGAAGAGAGATAATGAAACAAAAGCTTTAACATTGAACTCAAAGTCTGACATGTGGAGTAGTTGGTGGAACTGTCTGAAAACATCTCAGAATGAAACTTGCGTGCACGGCTTTCTCAATGTTCTCCCCTTCCATCGATTCGCCTGTGGTTCCCATTTTCTCGTTGGCAGTCCCTCCTGTTGTGCCTTTCCCCACATCTGGATTTTGTATGATTTGAAGGGGTCTTCGTATGATCTGTATGTTTCTGATATCTACTTAGAACTCAGTGACTTTGAGTTTTTCTGTTTTTCTGAGCACAGCACAAATATACCATGGATTTTTCACTGGGGTCTACCCAAAACACTTAAGTGAGGCACATGTTCCCACGTGCTATTTCACCCCAAAAGATAAAACTCCTGGGTCATGAAAGCAACATCGCTATTGTAATTAAAACAATGTATTCTATGGTATTGTCTATTTCGTAAATGTAAGGTTATTCCTTCAAATGTTAGTATTTTGTAGTTGGTATTCTGATGATCTGACATGATAGCAAATCTTTTATTAAAGGACCAATCCCTTTGTAAGCGTTTGCCCATTTCTTCAAAATTCAGAATACCAGATAAAATGGTTTTTAGATGCACAGGGTTTTTTTGTTTCAGCCACAGGCCTGAGTGGAAACATGTGATTATAGTGGCTGTCATACTAATCTATTTTTCCCCCTTTCGAGCCTTCTGCTAACGGTGATAATAAATGACCATTATTTTCTGATAAAGGATTTAAATCCTTGGCACCATCCCTTGATGTTTTGGGGAGGAACGTTTTTTATTTTGTTTTGAATCATTGTCAATTGCCAGGCTTAATTTAATATAAAACCTGGAGGTCTGAGGATTTTGTTTTGTTTTGTTTTTAGATAAATGTCTTCATTTCTTTATATCTCTTTATTTGTTTATATCACTGGATGCTTTATTTGTGATCACAATCAAACATCATATACATTACAAGTGTGTGAGTGAAGATATGTATTTTCCTTCTAAAAAATTAAATATCTTTATATTTAGACTTTATTCCCAATATAGTGAGCTGCAGGCACAGGCATAAGTCTGCATGACCCTACAGCATCTCCAACAGAGACATCCTTGCAATTTCCACTATCATTTTGGGGAATTGACCCAGTTGTACTTAATCCATAAAAGTGTGCGTCCAATTTCAAAGGGCTCTAAGATTTGTGATAAAAAATAAATCACAAATAATTACTTTTAACAAATAATTACTCTTATGCCTCTTCTACGGCAAGCTTTAGATTGAGCTGTACAATTTAACAATTCAATTCAACACATAGTTATGAGCACTCACCCCAATCCAGCCACCGTGAGAAATGCTGGGCTGTGAAGATGAGTGAGACGTTGTCCCTAAGGTTAGGGGTTGGGAGTGGGGAAACAGATGTGATTACTATTGGATATCTGCATTGTGCCTTAGAGTTTGTCATTTAATTTTCCTCTAAAATACAGTTTTACGAGGAAGAAGTGTGCCTCCGTTTCTACTGTTAATTTTAAGACTATCTGCAAAATCTTTTTTATGTAGATTGAGTTACCTAGAATTGAATTAATAATATCATGGTGAATGAATTCCTCAGCATGGTTGATGAGGAAAATCTACCTCCTATGGTAATTGTGATAACGACAGTAGTAATAGCAATAGTAATAATAATAATAATAATAACATGTCAAACGCTTAGTGAGCACACACGATGTGCCAGGTATGGTTCTAAATATATTGTATGATTTTCTTCACTTTATTCTTATGTATTAGTCTAAGTCCTCCCAGAAGCAGATGCCAAGATAGAATTAAACATGCAAGTGTCAGGGAAAATGCCTGTGAGAGAAACTGGCGAGGAGGCCAGAAGAGACTGGAAAGTCTGTCAGGTTATGAGACAAGTGTCACCTCAAGTAAGAGGGGGGAAAGTTTGGTGGAAGTGTCTTAGATTGCTGTCAGTCTGATAGGCAAGAGGGAGTCCTTGATTCAAAATTAGCCATTAAAGAAGTCTCATGTCTTCCAGAAATGGGCCTGCCTTCATCTCCTTCCTGTGTCCCATCACTGGCAGGGAGAAGCCTGTGCAAGGTGGGGCGCTGGTTCGAATGTTGCTGTGGATTTCAGAGCACAGCTGTCAGGGTCCTTGGTCCATCGATCACTTACATTCCCTATGGGGGGAAGTCTGTAGATGCATTCTCAAAGTTACCACCCCTTACAACAGCTCGTTCTTACAGATGGGAAAACTAAAGCAACAGGAACATTCAGTAATTTGCCCAAGGTTAATAACTCATCAGTGACAGAGCCAGGTTCCCAACCCAGGCAGCCCGGTGCCAGATTCTATGCTTTTAGTCGCTAGGTCAACTCTCAAGTTTATACTTTAATAGTCTGATACTGTTAAAACAAAACTCTTTGCAATGATGTATGAACAATGAAGCACCCTATGTGGATGCAGAGCAGTAGTTCTTAAACTTGAATCCCGGGACTTATTGGAGATGCAGATGAATAGCTCCTCACCCTACAAATTATGGGTTTGTATATCTGGGGTGGGGTTTCACAGTTTATATATTCCCTAGTGATCCTTTCCAAATGATCTTTGAATCAAACTTTCACTAACACTGCTTAGAGAAAAAATACTGGGCTTGGAGACAGAAAAGAGTGCTTTCAGTTCTGATTGGGCCAATTTCTAGTTGTAAAACCTTGGACAGCTCACTTAAATCTGTTAAACCTGGTTAGTAGAGATGATAATAACGGCACCAATGAACTCATTAGGGCTCTCCAAGCTGTTGTGAGTTGCCCTTGGACTAGATGTGAAAACATTGCGTGATCATCTGGGGAGCATTGTCCAAATACCTGTTAGGACGATGCCTGCTGGCAACAGTGCCCTCAGCAGTAGCATCATTCTCTGATTGTGTCACCAGATGGTTGGGGAACCTGGCTTTTTGTGGGAATGTCATGTGCTTGAGATTGGAGCATATTTGATACCTGTCCTTGAATCCAAGTGAGGTAGAAAGGAATGTCTTCAAAGGACTCAATAAATCAACGAATTCATTTCTCCTCCGGTTCTGCAGTGAGTCACACTATGTCTCTAGAGAGCATCCACATTATGTGAGTGGCTTAAAAATGGCATGCTTGAAAAGGCATTTCATTGGTGCATTTCCCCCCATTTATTCATGGCATTACTACTGGCTCCGTTGAAAAATTAACAGTGATAGTTAAGTCAGGGTACTGTGGAAGATGAAGAAAATTATCATTTAATGCTTGTCCCTTTCTCCAACTTCTGATGAGAGCCAGAATGTGCCAGAACTTGCATCCTACTGCATTTCACCACAGGATATCTAATGTTCCTATATCCCATGAAAGCAAATCTCAGGGATCAGCTCAAATGCGCCTGTGCTATGGATTTAAAAGGACTTAGGTTTAAAGCTGGTAAGTGCCTGTCATTAGTGTGTTCTACCTGTCTGTAAAGATTGCTTATCACTGGTCTCACATTACTTTTCCTTTACCTAGGAAGCACCATCTGGTGGTAAGGGATGCTGATTGTCCAAGACTGGGCACTGCCACACACATTCCCTCTACTGATTCTATCTGGGTGCTTTTCTCCTCTATGTTATTAGGAAAGGATAAAACCACTCAGCCTCCCAGAACCTCAGTCTCTTTATCTATAATTTGAGAGTAACAATACATGCCCCATTTCAAAGAGGATCAGATGCGATAGAGGCAACTCCCTTTCTTAAGATCTAACTGGTTACCAGATTATGGTTACACATTAAACTATCTTTTACCCTGAGCCCCATTGCCCATAGGCAAAATATGGTAAATTAAAGTTATGTTTGTGCAGATGCATTTTATATCATAAAATTAAGAGAGGTTTCAAAGATAAATACAATGACAAGAAAATTCAAACGGAAATTTTGTAATGAACATGGATTGAGTATATAAAACCAAACAATAAAAAATCTTAAACAAGAAAAACGTCTATCATAAATATTCCTTTTGGGAAATTTTTCTGCATGGACTAACCTAGATGAGATATACAAACATATTTTATTGTTATTTTTTTTTGTACTGGAATTTTCCTTTTACAGTCATAGATATTCTTCAATTTATTCATCTAAAGCATGTTTATAATTAAGTTAGTGTGCCTGAATGCTTCTCAATTATAGCGTAGTAAGTGCCCAGGGAAAAGCAGTTTTCAGGGCTTCTTCTTCAAATATCCTTTGCTCTTTTCTATCAATAAGATCATTCCTTTTGATTATCCATCAATGATATTATAAACAGATTTCAAATTTTCTCTTTTGGCAATGTAACCTTGCCAAGACATTTGCTTCCAAAAAAGTTCTGTTTTTCTTTTCTTTTAATGCCTGTCAAGAAGGCTGTTTTTCACATTCAGTAATTTCGGCTCCTGTCCGGAAATCACACTTGAAATGTTTTGAGTCATTGGATGCAACTTCCCTTGAACTCCGACCTCATGCCAAGCAATTGGCTTTCTGTTCAGACAGAGCCACACCAATTTTAAAGGCATTATATTAATGTATTGATAACTGTGTTGGCCCCAAAGTATTTTGACATGGATCACAAAGATATAACAATACAGGACATTAAAAGTATTTGAAACATCAAGAGCTGGGTGGTCAGTGAAGACTTTTTAGAGAATAAAGGTGTTCAGTCTAAAACCAAAAAGTAGCAGTGTATATGTTAGGAAAGGAGCGGAGGGATGGTGCCCTGAGCTGAGGGAGAAGAATGAACAAAGAAATGAAATTCAGCATGAACCACCTAAAACCCTTTGATAGCTCCTGGGTTGGCATTCTTAAGTTTATAGTATCTGGCTGAAACCAAGCTCTCATCTTC
>NW_017731361.1:6406096-6416454 GCF_001890085.2 Hipposideros armiger
CTCCCTCCCTCCCTCCCTGTCTTCCTTCCTTCCTTCCTTCCTTCCTTCCTTCCTTCCTTCCTTCCTTCCTTCCTTCCTTCCTTCTTTGCAGGCTAAACGAATAAAATTTCCTTTTTCAGTAACTGCACAGTATATAATCCAGATTATTAAGGGTCTTTTTAGTTATTTAATTCTTTAGTTCAGATATAATGCATGCATAACATTGTGTATGTTTGAGGTGTATACTGTCTTGGTTTGATACATTTATATATTGCATTGTGATTCCTATGGTAACATTAGCTAACACCTTTATCTTTTCAGGTAATTATCATTTCTTTTTTGTATTAAGAACAATGAAGATCTGCTCTCTTAGCAACTTTAAAGTTTACAATACAGCATTGTTGATAGTAATCGCTATGTTGTGCATTAGATCTCCAGAATTTATTCATCTACTAGTTGCAAGCCGTCACTCCTTTCAAGCACCGTACACTCTTGCCATGCCAGTGTCACACAGCTCCCTGCCTATGCACACACACTCAGACTTTATTTTGTTTTTAATAACTGTTTATATATATATATATATATATATATATAATATATATATATATATTTTTTTTTTAATTGAGGAACAGTGTGTTTTTCCAGGACCCATCAGCTCCAAGTCAAGTAGTTGTTTCAATTTAGTGTGGAGGGTGCAGCTTAATGGCCCATGTGGGGATCAAACTGGCAACCTTGGTGTTATGAGCACTGCGCTCTAACCAACTGAGCTAACCAGCTGCCCCCACCCAGATGTTTTGCTCAGATCATTTGCCCCCTGTGGTATCTTCCTCGGCTCTCCCAGACAGTTTATGGTTCTTTCCTTGTACTTCCTTAGAACTTAGCATGTACTATTAATATGACACTCAGTATATTGTTCTGTGATTTGTTTAAAGATCTATTACCCCCAGTAGGCTGTGCAGTCTTTAAACACAGATTTTATGTCTTTAATATCATGCCTCATATATGGTAAGTAGTTGTTTGCTGAATACTTTAATTGAATTGAGCATGGCATGTTTGAGAAATAAGATACACTTTAAAAAATATTTTTATTAAAATATAGCTAACATATAATATTATATTAGTTTCAGGTGTATGCCATAGTTATTCAACATTTATATACCTAAAGAAGTGATCACCATTGTGATAAGTCAGATATAATTTTTTTAGAGAGGAAAATTTTGTCTATTCACAACGGCTTCAGTGAGGAGTGCCTCAAAATCACTACGTAAGGGATGATGAAAATGAGATTAAAAAAAAAAATCTCAGGAAATCTGGGAACTTGGTTGGAAAAAATGTTCATTAACGATCATCTTAAATATAATATTTATTTTGTTATGAATTACACCAAGCAGTGTAATATCAGTAGTATCTCTGACTTTGGCATCTGTAGAAATTACAAACGTTTTTGTATCATATCAATTATTTCAGATTCTTCAAATGTTGCTTAAGGTCCTCCTTCACAATTAGGCTAATTATAAGTATGCTACTAGATCTTGCTATTTAATGCTTCAGTGCAGGTCCTCGTATATTTCTATATTGATTTAAAAGACTATTTTAACTGTTTTCCCATATAATTGGTTTCCTTTGGAATCCTTGTGTTTTATTTATGCATTTAAAAGCCTGATTATGAGAAAGGGTTCATGTGCTCTTCATCAGATTGCTGAAGGGATATTTGGCACCCAAATGGTTAGGAGCATTTGAATTGTAAGCTCAGTGAGGGCAGAACCTGTGAGGGATGCTGGCCCAGTGTCCCTGTCAGCCCAGTTCAGGAAAGAGGTATTTGGGGACAAGGTTGTCCTTGGCTGTAGTAATGAATTTTGCATTGGAGGCTTGGGTAATCCAGATACTATTGAGTTAGATCTTGGTTTGATGAAGTCATTCTTTTAGGAGAATGGGTCCTAAAACACATAGGATGTGTTGGAGGGTCAAACTCATTTAGAAATTGATTGTAGCCCAGGGATGAGATGAGGATATTCAGTCAAAGATGGCGGCCATTAGGATTTGAGATGAAGATCGGGCCTGGCCTGCACAAGAAGTAAAATAGGGGAAACCATGGCAGATGAGCCTCGGGGGTGCTGTTTTGGGTGGGAAGGAGCAAGAGTTCAGATTTGCTTAGACTGTGCTTGCGCTAACATAAAAATCTTGTAGGTTTAGGTGTTGGTTTGGAGTTTCAGGGTGAAGCTGGGGATTTGAAAGCTGTCAGTACAGACAGAAGAGGGGAAATATAATGAACAGGAGTCGTTTATTAATGGAAAAAGCAGAATGAGAGAAGAGGCTGAGAGTTAGGCAGGAAGAATCAGAATCAATGGAAAGTTCTCAATTTCCTACCTCTCCAGAGCCATCCGGGATCTCTGCCCAGCACTTACCCTCGGTGGAGTCAGGATCTGAAGGACAAGCTGGACTCCTCGGTGGCACATATTTTAGGAGAGAGCTGTGCAATCCAGGGAGGGCCAGTGTTCAGCAGTGACCAAGGGCCCAGGTTGGCCTCAAATTATGAAGCTCAAGTCATAAAATCCCTTTGCCTTTTTGTCCAGAAGCTTGGTTACATTGAAGGCCAGGTCCCCCATACATTGTTACTTAACTTCTTAGAACGTGACTATTTCTCCTGACTGGCCACACTTTCTACAACTCTCACAGCATGCAATCTTCCTCTGGTTTCTACTGAGGCTACTCTCTGATCTCTCAAGTTCCTTTTTTCTCATCCATTGCATTCCCTTCTCTCCACGGTTTTCTTCTCTCTGTTACATAGTTTGTGACTCTTTTCCAGCATGTCTAATTGCACAGCCTTATACTAATTCTTTCAAGCTTTAAGAAAAATTGACCACGATACAGAAACCCTCAAGCCTCCACAATTAGCTGCTCCCCTAATTTGCTCCTTTTGTGAACGTTTAGGGAACCATACAGGTGTCTGCTGTTGAACATAACCTCCTGTCATTTAATGGTCCACCTTTATTGTTTGTATATGTATTTTTTATTGTGGCTTTTCTAGAAATTTAAATCGTTTATAAAGGTTTGCTCTTATGAAGATGTAGTGCAGCTTCATTCTTACGTGTCATTGCTGTCTCTGGCCCCAACCGTCGCCGAAATTTTATTTTGAAGTACTTTATAATTTTGACTGAAACTGGATCTATCTATGGAGACCTTCAAAAGCATTCATATTAAGCAGGAAAGATGGTAACCTACTTTAGCACACTGTATCTGGAATACCAATTCCCCTTAGGTCCATGCCAATTTCAATGATGAACTCAGCACAAAAGCGTAGTTTAATAAATCGAAATATCCATTTCATTTCATTAGTCAGTTTTTATGTAATTAAACAAGAAGCCAATTCCATTTTGCATATAATGTTGAATGTTTTCTTTAGAAGATTATCTAGTAATTTAACTAGAATATAAACCCTGCTTCCCCTTAAATTAAAATTGTGGTTTTTAAAAAATGAATACCAGTGTCAGCTCTTATTTTGCTTTTGCTGACACTGAAACAAAAATGACAGGATAACCTGAAACAGATTATCAGGAATTTTTAAATAGCTATTGACTTACTTTTAGTTAATACCTATCAAAGATATTCTGATAACTCTAGCATTCATTGCAACTTGCTGTTTTAAACAAACTTTATTTTTTTAGAGCAGTTTAAGGTTCACAGCAAAAGTGAGCAGAAAGTACAGAGGTTTCCTCTATGTTCCCTGCCACCTCACATGTATAATCTCCCTATTATTAACATCCCCCACCAGAGTCGTACATTTGTTACAGTTGATGAATCTACGTCATAATCACCCAAAGTCCATCGTATACACCAGGGTTCACTCTGGGGCTGGACATTCTATGCCCTAGGCAAATGTATAATGACACGTATCCACCATTATGATATATTAGACAGAGTGTATTCAATGCCCTAAAACCCTCTGTGTTCCCCCTGTTCATCTCTCTTTCCCCACAACCCCTGACAATCAGTGATCTTTTCACTGTCTCCATCATTTTGTCTTCTCCAAAATGTTGTATAGCTGGAATCATATAGCATGTAGCTTTTTCAGGTTGGCTTCTTTAGAACATTTATTAATATGCTTTTAAAGTTCCGCCATGTCTTTTCATGGCTTGATAGCTCCTTTTATTTTTTTTTTAGCACTAAGTAACCATTCATTGTCTGGATGTACCACAGTTTATTTGTCTATTCACCTACTGAAGGACACCCTGGTTGCTTCCAAGTTTTGGCAATTATGAATACAGATGCTATCAACATCTGTGTGCAGATTTTTGTGTGGATGTATGTTTTCAACTCCCTTGGGTCAATATTAAGGAACACAATTGCTGGTCACAATATATTTAGTTTTGTCGGAAGTCACCAAACTGTCTTCCAAAGTGGCTGTACCATTTTGCATTCTCACTGACAGTGAAGGAGCCTTTCTGGTGCTCCACACGTTCTCACTAGCATGTGGTATTGTCTGGCTGTTGGCCATTCTGATAGGTGTGTGGTGGTATCTCAGTTGTCTTAATTTGCAATTCCCTGATGACATACAATGTAGAACATCTTTTTATATGCTTATTTGCCATCTGTATATCTTCTTTTGTGAAGCACCTGTTTAGGTCTTTGGCCCATTTTTTTAACAATCTTATTCATTTTCTTATTGTTGAGTTTTAAGAGTTCTTTACATATTTGGGGTAACCGTTCTTTATCAAATCTCTCTTTTGCAAATATTTTTCTCCCAGTCTATGTGTGGATTCTCTTCTCATTCTCTTGACATTATCTTTTGCAGAGCAGAAGTTTTTAATTTTAATGAAGTTTAGCTTATTAATTATTTCTTTCATGGATGCAGCTTGCTTTTTAATTAGATGTCTAAGACGCAAGATGTATATATATATATATATATATTTTAAGATTTTTATTGGGGAATTGGGGGATGGGAACAGCGCTGGGGAATTGGGGAAGGGGAACAGATAAGCTGCTGTCCTTTTGTTCTTCAGTCTGGTTGTGGAGGACGTTGCTTCACTGGCCCAAGTTGGCACCATCATTGCACTCTTCCTGGGTGAGGCAGATCAGTTGCCAGCTTTTGGACAGCTGCTCACGGCAGCTGCTGCCACTCACGCTGGCTGCTGGCTACACACAGTAGCCCATGGCAACCCACTGCAGCAGTGGCTGCAGCCTACGCCGTCGCCAGCGACTCACAGCAGCCCAGCTCCAGGTTGAGCTGTTGTTCAGCATCTTAGCTGTAGAGAGCAGTGTCACTGGCCCTCATATGTGGGATCCGAACTGGGGCCCTCTGGTGTGCTCTTAACCAACGCGACACTCGGCCGGCCCAAGCTGTATACTTTTTTAAGATGCATAGAGATGTTTAATGACACTCATGTTCCCAGATTCCTAACTTGGGGTATGTGTGGTCATGTTTGTATGTGAGCATTATTATTTGTTATGGGGTGGGGGGAATTTGTTTTTTTACTTACTACATTATCAGATTCTCTGACTCAAATTTTGCAAATCCATCCAAAGTTGATAGAATTACTTATAAATATGCTTGTTCCTGCTCAGTCTTAAGGTCCATTAGCTGTGAAAGAATCCTTTTAAAAATACTTTCAGGAAGGAAACCTTTCTTCATTCCTTCCATGTAGGGTCTTCAACCTGTTTTCTTTTTGAATTGAACAAGTAGACTTAGGTTAGGTGGCAAAATAATATAGTTAGAGCATGGGCTTTAGAGATGGCAGAACTGTTTTTTTTTTTTTGAGTACAGTTGACATTCAATATTATATTAGTTTCAGGTGTACAGCATAGTGGTTAGACATTTATATAACTTACAAAATGATTCCCCTGATAAGTCAGGTACCCACCTGGAACTATACATAATTATTACAATATTATTGACTGTATTCCCTATGCTGTACTTTACATCCCATGATTGTTTTATTTATTTATTTATTTTTAGCTGAGCCATCCTACCACCTGTTGGCAGCTAAATGGCATCTCAGCTCGGGCCAGGACTCGAACCGGCCACCCTGTTGCTCAGAGCTCACACTCTTGAGCGAACTCTTAACTAACTGAGCCACTCTGGCGGCCCCCCCATGACTGTTTTTATAACTGCCAATTTGTACTTCCTAATTGTTTTACCTTTTTCATCCAGCCCCAACCACCCCACCCCACCATCTGTCAACCATGTTTGTTCTCTGTATCTATGCATCTGTTTCTGTTTTGTTTTTTCATTTTGTTATTATGCTAAGTGAAGTAAGTCAGATAGTGAAAGACAAATAACCATCTAAGAACAACAGGGTTCTTAGATGATCACTGCTTTACTATTTACGGTGTACACATGCATATGCTAATTTAACCTCTCTGAGACCTCTGTTGCTTTATCTGTACTCTTCAGTCCCTCATTCAATGACCAATTGTTGGGAGTTTACTATACAGAAGGCACTATGTAAACTGCTAGGGATAGGTATGGTCTTTGACTTGATGGAGCTTACATGTAAATGGAGAATAATAATAACATATATCTTATAAATTTATGCAAATTAACTGATATTAGCCAAGGCAGTACTAAGCCAAACACCGGACTATAGTAAGGGTTCAGTAAATGGTAGGTATTTTTAATGTTATTATTATTATTGTTAGTTTATAAGTCTCCTGACCAGCCAGTATGGCCTTGTTCTAGTGTCTAGCATGCTTCTTAGCACATATCAAGCTGTTATCATAGGTAGCGTTCCTCAGAAGCAAACTGCAAGATAAGAATTTCTGTGCAAATAATTCATTAAGGAAGTTCTCCCAGGAGAAGTTGGTAAAAAATTGGGGAACGCAGAACAAGAAGAAGCCAAGGAAGGGTGGGATTGAGGCAAACTCCAGCGGAGGTGACCTGATGCTTCAGGAGACTGGAGGGTAAATTACCCCTCCGAGTAGTTCCAACCTGAGACAGGGGAGGTGTCAATCATTGTGCCTGTCAGTCATTGAGTAAGAGCATCATGGGGGACTATATTGGGCAGAATAATGGCCCCCAAAGATTTTCATGTCCTAATCCCTAGAACCTGTGATATATTACCTCTATTGCAAAGGGAACTTTGCAGATGTAATTAGAGGTACCATATTTGCCGGCGTATAAGACGATTTTTTGGCCCTGAAAAATATGCCTCCAAGTGGGGGGTCGTCTTATACGCCAGGTACACTTCAGATAGACTGCCCATATAACAAACTCTGTATTTTGAGTGGAAATGTTAGGGGGTCGTCTTATACGCCCAGTTGTCTTATACGCTGGCAAATACGGTATAAACTTTCAGGTAAGGAAATTATCCCGTATTGTCCATGGGGGCCCCGTCTAGTCACATGAGTCCTTAAAAGTGGAAAACCTTTCCAGCTAAGTTCAGAGAGAGATATAATGATAAAAGAAGAGTCAGGGAGAAGTGATTTTGTTGACTTTGAAAGTGCTGGAAGAGGGGCTATGAGCCAAGGAATGTCGGAGGTCTTGAGAAGCTGGAAAAGGCAAGGAAATGGGTTCTCCCCTAGAGCTGCTGGGAGGGGGCACAGCCTGTCAACACCCAGTGAGAACTGTGTCTGACGTCTACAGAAATGTACGGTAATATATCTGTATTTTAACCCACTACGTTTGTGGTACAATAATTTGTTATGGCAGCAATAGGAAACTAATATGGGGACACAAACACCTAGGCAATTCAGGCTCTCTGCTCTCTGCTCTTATGTGCAAAGCAGCTCCAGTTGCCTCTGAGAAGTTCTCCAAAGTACAGGAATTGGAGGCAAAAACACACCAGAGTAGAATGAACTCAGAAATGGTGAAAGGGATCCCAGAAGATCTGGGGAGCCACCGGCACTGTTTCCCATAGTGCTCAGTAAGTACTTGTTAACTGGATGGATGGATGAATGGATGGATGACTAAATGAACAAATTTGTAAATGACTGGAGCAGAGAGGCTGTACGAGAAATGCCTTTGTGTCACAGGTAGGCATGCTGTCAGTTCCCATTTAAACAGGAGTATTTGTCAGTCAAAACATTGTTCTACATTTAATGCCTTCCCCTTGTTGTCAGGTTCTCCAAGGGTTCAGTGGATTAGAAAAGTAAAACCATTCTATAGACACAATAAAAACAAGCAAACTTTAAATCTATGTCTATGCTGTAGTAAGTCTCCAGAAAATTCAACAATTCTTTGGAGACTTCCGTTGCCTTCTAAGTACCTGACTTATACACTGCCATAACTATCCAGCTGGAGAATTCATCATCCTCTGGAGCATTTGGCTTGCTTGGCAGAAAAACAAAACAAATATACCTAGAAATGGAAAAGGAGCAGCCTTTAGAAGCACATGTTTTGAGAAGTCAAGTTCAAGAAAAATAGCCGAAAGGAATATTTTCCATGTTTCCGTGGTTATCCTTCCTCCCTTCTTTCTCTTCCTCACTTTTTGTTCCTAGGCAAGAATCCTAACTGAATTGTTTTTCTTATGGCTAAATTAGAATAAAATCTGTATGTGAGTGATTTATTCCATATCTGTGTATTCAAGAGTCAGAGAAAGGCAGCTGATTAGAATATCAAACATAATAGAAATGAGTTTGCTACTGTCCTGAATTTTGGGACATGATTTTCATAATTTTACATGGTTTCAAATAACCTGAACCCAAGAGATGTTTTAAATCTAATAAAATTGGAGATGAGATTATGGGAGCCAGCCTGGGAGATGCTTCTAGACGTGTCAGATCAAGTTTCCATTTACTCTAGCTCCCCCTTTTATCACCTTGGAGTGACTTTTTCTTGTTTCTCCCCCACTAAAATTTTTAATAATCCTTTTATTGTTGTATGAAGAGTAGAGCTATTCCACCATGGGTGTGCCCTTTCAGATTTAAATGCTTCCTTGTTAAGAATGCATTTGGCTGCAAGTAAGGGAAAAATGCAACCAAAATAGGCTTAAATAATAAAGGGTTCATTATGTCTAAGAGGAAGTCAGGAGACAGGGCAGGTCCAGGGTTGGTTCAGTGATGTAACTGAGGACTCAGGTGCTTTCCATATTTCCATTAACCATGTCAGAGATGACTCGTCATAGCTCCAACTTAACTGCAGAGGTTCAGACGTTATATCTAGATATACTACAGATAATGAAGAAGAATTTTACAGTAGTGAGTTGAAATAAAACCTGTCAAGATGGAATAAAACCTTTCAAAATGTTTCCACACTACCCTAGCTTACTTCTGTTTGAACCTCATTGGCCAGGATTGGATCTCATGCCATGTCCACGAAGCAAAGAAGGCTTGGGAATCGAATGTCTGTAACAGCTAATTCCAGTCTTTATAGTGGGAGGCCAGCTCTGCCAACAAGGAGGAAGGTAAAAGGATGGTGATGGCTATTGGACACACAACCCTGGGTATAGGTACCGATTGTTGTGGGAGTGAAATGAGATAATGTTGCTAAGTGCTGAGTATGGTGCCTTTAAGTGCACTCAGTTTCCAGATGCCTTCTGGGACATTAATTTCTTGGGGAGATAGTTTTCTGCTGTGTAAGCATTTTTAATGCCTAGCTGCAACACCAGTCCAATATCCAAACAAATATGGAGAACTGTAAATATTTAATAAGTCTCTCAAGGCAGAGAGAGGGCAATTATTTTGTATGCCACTGAAAACCATGCACAGATTTGTTTTCATCTCGCAATCCTCTCCACCTCTCTAAATTCTCTCACTGTCACAACTGCTCCCTGCTGTACTTGGGGTCTTTCCCCAGCTCCTGCCTGTCTCTAAGGCCTTTCTCCCGACCTTCTTTCAGATGCAGCTCTTCATTATGTAAATCAATTTAGTCCAGTCTTCTTTCAGGTTTCCTTTTCATCCAATATTCTGATCAGCACAATGGAACGGCACAGGCTAACAGAATCCCTGAAGAGGCAAGGAATACATTTGAGTAAATACAATGGAGCAGTGCCTTTCTTGTTTTCCCTGTCACTGAGCTATTTCATGTTGCCTAGAGATCCTACACAATGGACCACGAACACTTGGGCAAAACCCTTCAGCCTTTTTTAGCCTCTTCTCCAGAGAGGACCAAGAATGCAGTCCACTGAGCCATTCATGATGAGGATCCACTTCTGCTTTACTGACAGCCTTGCTCTATGAGAATAACACCTATAACATACGTTACCAGTCATTCGGAAGAACTTCAGGGAAGGAAGAGATGCCACTGATCTTAAACATACTCTTTATTTTCTGTCTTTCTCAGTCTTTTTTTTTTTTAAGATTTTTATTGGGGAGTTGGGGAGATGGGAACAGTGCTGGGGAATTGGGGGAAGGGGAATAGACAAGTTGCTGTCATTTTGTTCTTCAGTCTAGTTGTGGAGGACGTTGCTTCACTGGCCCAAGCTGGCACCATCATTGCGCTCTTC
>NW_017731361.1:6419984-6427950 GCF_001890085.2 Hipposideros armiger
CATAATCTACCCCCGCATTTTTTATTTTTGGTCTACATTTTCTGGTTCTTCAAAAGAAAAGGGGAAATGAAAGACCTAAATGAAATGCCCTACAGAAAAAAAAAAAAAAAAAAAAGGACCAAATCAAATTGTGTGAGGATAAAAACAGACTTAGTTTAGACAGAACAAAAAAAGACCAGGATGTCATAGTTAAATATAAGTTGAATGTGAAGAGCTAATGTGAGTGGTGTTGCTATGGGGTAGGGAAAGGGTCCCATAATCCTGAAATGCTACCTGAAGAACATGTCACACAGTGTCAGTGAGTCCTTTTCCCACTGTACTCAGCTTTGGTCTGAACCTTCCTTATAGGAGAGTCTGGGTGTGGTCAATGACCCTGAAAAAGGATATGAAAAAGCGAAGAAGCACCCAGAGCTTAAAAGAACAAGAAACGTTTCCTTTGAGGAAAGGCTAAAGTAATTTGAGTTGGTCAGCCTAGAGAAGAGAAGGGGAGAATTTGGGCGAATTACTCTTTGAGGATAGGACGTGTTTTCACGGCGAGAAGGTAAACCAATTTCCTCTCTGTGAGTGAAGACGTTAGCCAGAGTAAGTGAGCTTAAATGGAAGTGGTGGAAATGTGACTGGGCATTAGGAAGAGGAAAAGCTTGCATAGGTGGCAAAATGCTAGAAGGATCTACTGAGAGATGATACGTGTCTTTGTCCCAGGGGATCGTTAACTAAAGAAAGGGCAAGTGATTAACCTGGTCATCCTGAAGGTGAGGAGCCACCTTTTAGCAGCCCAACCTGAGACTGTCCTGAGTGACAGCGCCATAATCCGTCACACCACTACTGCCACCTGTGGCTGCCTCCCTGAACCGTAACACATGGTCTCACAGAATGCAAGGGCCAAAGGTTCTTTCTTGGAGGAACAGAAAACTTCAAGCCACTCTAAATATCCAGCACTGTTCCCATCCCCCAACTCCCCAATAAAAATCTTAAAAAAAAAAATGTACATGCACAGTGTAGTCTTGACCCAGTGAACAGCATATATTTGGTAAAGCTCTGTCATTTTTCACATGGAAATGACCACTTTATGAACCACTCTATGAATAAGAAATTATCTGGATGCTTTCCTTGGCAACCAAATGCTCAGAAGTTTGCCATCAAAAACTTTCTCTTTCTGGATATTCAAAGTAGACCCTTTTAAAGTTTTAGACACTTTCAGGATTCACAGAGATGAAACAAGAAATCTCAAAATTACTATTTCATTTGATTTTATTATTGTCTGCTCTAATAATAATGATAGGTTTCATTTACTGAATACTTACCCTGGGGTAGTCACTCTTCTAAGTACTCAATTTTTACCCAAACACTATGAGGGCTTTATTACTCTCCCACATAAAAAATGAGGAAATTGGGGTACAGACAGCTTAAGCAGCTTATGTAAGAGCGAATAGCTAGAGGCAGAAGAGCTTTGAATCCAGGTTTTTCTCATCTCCAAACACACTCATCACCATAAAAAATAAAGAGACAGGCAGATTTAGCGTAACACAGCGGGCAAGGGCTGGGTCATAGCATCGCTGTGGTGTCTTTATGGATTTTGAGGGACTCTGTGCAGGCTCAGGGAGAAGAAAAGGAAGAAAAGGAAGAAAAGGAGTAGAAGAGAGAAGGACAGAGCAATGAGTTCAAAACAAGAATATATGCGGTCACAGGAGGTGTTTAGGAAGTAATGATTTGAATGAAATAACATATGAAAGACAGAAAGGAGAGAGGATTTTATGGCAGGGAGTGAAAGAGGGCCCTCAGCCGTGGATTTGGTTTTCATCCTGCACACTTAGGGCATAAACATTTTCATGGATTGCAGCTTTACTTACTCCCAGGCTATTCCTGGACCTGTTAACAAATTCTTCACCCACTGGTTTTCCTTTCTGGTTAGAATCAACCCAAACGACACTAGCTTCCCAAATGCTGCTGCTGCTTCTGCTTCTTCTTCTTCTTCTTCTTCTTCTTCTTCTTCTTCTTCTTCTTCTTCTTCTTCTTCTCCTTCTCCTTCTCCTTCTCCTTCCTCTTCCTCTTCCTCTTCCTCTTCCTCTTCCTCTTCCTCTTCCTCTTCCTCTTCTTCTTCTTCTTCTTCTTCTTCTTCTTCTTCTTCTTCTTCTTCTTCTTCTTCTTCTTCTTCTTCTTCTTCTTCTACAGTATCAAGGAAAGAATAACTTAACTGTAAAGCAGCCCGTTTCTCTGATTCTGGGTCTGAGATTCTCATATCCAGTAAAAGCAGTTGCTCTGGTATATAAAATCCATTCTAAAATAATGTGAGAGATTATGCCGCCGTCGTATGTGAAGAGAGAGACTTTTATATTTGATACAGAAAGAATGATTAAAAAGCCCACTCACTTCCTCCCTCATTGTTCTGTCTTTTTTAATTTGGATCCCTTTGGGCTGTCTATCACCAGTGGAAAAGAAATGCAGCCTATAGAATGAGCAGCGGGGTGCTGTGCAATATGGAAATCGTTTCTGTATTATAGAGGGGAAATCTGATTACTTCTATCCATCACTTATGTGGCCTTTCCTCTCTCCTGTTTTGTTCAGGATGCAGTTATATAATTGGCATCATTAGAACATCAGGGCCTCCTTTCACAAGGCATGTGGCTGCTGGTCATTAGCGATCTTATAGCCATGTCAAGGAGAGCAGATATAAGCATGGAAGCGAACTTTCTCTCCACAGCAGGATCGCCGGCTTTCTCTCGGTATCCCATTGTTTTTTTTTCTGCGCATGCCATTGGAATTATATTTCAGATACACGCCATCCACCCTTCAACTAACTGTTAGTTACTTAAGCCTTGGAAGCAATTCTTCCTCTAGATTGGTAGCAAAGGATGGTTTTATAGGCCTTTGAGGTGTATGTTACATCTGTTATGATTTGTTAAAATCTCAGCACTTTTAAGATTCTTTATGGCTTCCAGGTAAGGAGGGGTTATTCAGAGATGGAAAAAGAACTCTGGGTCTTTGTGTGGCAGGGGTAATAGCAGTGGTCCAAGGTTGAGCCTCTTGTCAAAATAACAGTTTCAAAAGTGATTGAGCTTTTTCTGCTCATTATCTCAGAGTGAGCTGCACCTGTTTGGTTGTCATCAAGAATATCAGTTGAGGGCTGGCCGAGTGGCACGTTGGTTAAGAGCTGGCTGGGGACGCCAGAGGGCCCCAGTTTGGATCCCATGTATGAGAGCCAGTGACACTGCCCTCTACAGCTAATATGCTGAACAACAGCTCAACCTGGAGCTGGGCTGCCACGAGTCACCGGCGACGGCATAGGCTGCAGCCCCTGCTGCATGGGTTGCCATGGGCTACCGTATGTAGCCAGCAGCCACCGTGAGTGGCCATCCAGAAGCTGGCGACTGATCTGCCTCACCCAGGAAGAGCACAATGATGGTGCCAACTTGGACCAGTGAAGCAATGTCCTCCACAACTAGACTAAAGAACAAAAGGACAGCAACTTGTCTGTTCCCCTTCCCCCAATCCCCCAATAAACATCTTTAAAAAAAAAAGAAAAGAATATCAGTTGAAATACCCCCAATTCTTCATTACTTAACTCCTTTCCCCCTCTGTGGCCATTGTAATGAGCTGATAAACACACTGATTGAAACGCTGGGTTGGGGCTGGAAATGAGGAGCTCCAGGTTGGGGTGCAGGCTCTCCATTAAGTATCTCTGTGACCCTGGGAAGTCATTTCAACTCTCCAGCTCCCATTTTCTGTTTCATCTGAGTTGGTTGGATTTGGCAATTTCACCATTAGAGGCCTGGAAAAGGAACAGAAGATAAAAGGTAGAGATGAAGTCTGTGTCATTGGAGGGTGCATGTCAGGCTGGCCTAAAGGCATTACAGCCTTAAACACACTTAAAAATATCCTGTAACTGAAAATATATCTATGGACAATATTTGGCCCATAGTTGCCAGTTTACCATTCCTAGGCTACATAATCTACCCCCGCATTTTTTATTTTTGGTCTACATTTTCTGGTTCTTCAAAAGAAAAGGGGAAATGAAAGACCTAAATGAAATGCCCTACAGTAAAAAAAAAAAAAAAAAGACCAAATCAAATTGTGTGAGGATAAAAACAGACTTAGTTTAGACAGAACAAAAAAAGACCAGGATGTCATAGTTAAATATAAGTTGAATGTGAANGAGGACGTTGCTTCACTGGCCCAAGCTGGCACCATCATTGCGCTCTTCCCGGGCGAGGCAGATCAGTCACCGGCTTCTGGACGGCCGCTCACTGCGTTTTTTTTTTTTTAACTATAGTTGACATACAATATTATATTAGTTTCAGGTGTACAACATAGTGATTCGACATTTATATTCCTTATGATCTGATCGCCATGATAAATCTAGTAATTATGTCACTATACAAAGTTATTATGATAATATTGACTATTTTCCCTATGCTGTACATTATATCCCAGTGACTTATTGTTTGTTTTTTACTATCTGGAGGTTTCTAACTCTTATCCTCCTTCACGTTTTGTACCCATTCTCTCACACACCTCCCCTCCAGCAACTATCAATCTGTTCTCTGTATCTATGCATCTGTTTCTTTTGTGATTTATTTGGTCATTTGTTTTGTTTTGTTTTAGACTCCACATATAAGTGAAATCATACATTATTTGTCTTTCCCTGTCTGACTTATTTCAGTTAGCATAATGCCTTTTGAGGTCCATCCATGTTGTTGTAAATGGCAAGATTTCATTCTTTTTTTATGCTGAATAATATTCCATTGTAGCTATGTACCGCATCTTCTTTATTCATTCATCTATTCATGGACAACTAGGTTGCTTCCATAGCTTGGCTATTGTAAATAATGCTGCAATGAACACAGAGGTGCATATATCTTTTCAAACTCATGTTTTTGTTTTCTTTGGATAAATACCCAGAAGTGGAATTATTTCACAGTGGTTTTAATTTCTTTCTGCTCGTGGGTGATGGTGAGCACGCAGACCTGAATTCATATTTGTTTTCAAAATTCTATGCTCTGTTTTAATGTTGCTCATATAAATGGGCACTCCATTTGGATTTCATTTTTCTTTGGCTACTTGCCTAACTGTACCAGCTGCCCTCTAGGCTTGAAAGGAGAGTTGCTTCCATCGCCATTAGTTTTATAGCTTTATGTTTTGTGTATTGTCTAAAATAAAGTACTCAGACAGACACTTAATTGCAGAAACAAGTCAGCGAGTGCCCTGTTCTTTGGGGACAATACAGCTAATCATGCCTCTGAGGGGTATTACAATCAATAACACTAGAGGCTTGGTAGAAAATCCAGGTCCCTTTATGGCAGCTACATCATATTACCTTTAAAAAAAAAAAAGAAAACTCATTCACTCAGATATTTGACTGCTTTAGGACAATTAGATCTTAAACAGAGAGATGTGTGTCTGAGTGAGTCTCCTTGGGGGCTTCCACAGGCTTCCTTTGAATGGCAAAGCTCCGCCCCTCAGAGCTAGATGTTGGTTCATTGGAAAACGGTGGGCGGGTGTGTGAGGGGAAAATGGCTTTTATTTGCTTTCTATATAACAAGGTAGAAGGAAGGTCCCATTTCGGCTATGGTTTCGCAGGAAGAATGCCTGGAGGAGAAGTCTGGGCCCATTTCTCTAGATAACAGTCATGAGACCAAGGACACACACCAAAGTACAGGAGACAGAAGGCATAGGGGTGTGGGGATAGAGTACCCGGCAAACAGGAGAGTTTTCAGATTTTTGTCTCTCCAAGTCTGTGCCTGCTTAATGGTACTTTTTCACGGGAGGAAGTGGGGCAGTTCTCTCTATGTATTGGAATAAAAAGGTTGGTTTTGTTTTATTTTGAGTTCAGGCAATATTGATAAAAATAGTAGCCAAAAATTGGTATGCTAAGCATTTCACATAAATTATGTAATTTTTTATAAGGCTTTGACATTGACATCACTATTACACTATTATTCTCATTTTATGGATTAGGTAAGAGGTTTAAAGAGGTTATGTAACTTGTTTAAAGTCACACAGTTGGTCCTAACCACTATAATATATGCCCTCCCTAATATACTATTAGGCTATGTCAACATCTTTATGTTGATATGAGTGACACCGGAAAACATGTAATCAAATTTGGATGCCCTCTTTTCAAGAAATTCATTTTCTAGAAGCAAAGCTTTCACATGTCAGTAGGTTATCTGATTCATTAGAATCCTCTACTGAAAAATAAAAAGTGTCCCATTTTTTTTATTCAACTGGACAAATATTGAGAAGTGGTAAACTTTTGTTTTTTTACAACCATGCCCCTTGGCCTACTATTTTGGATAATGTGCATCTGCTAGGATTAGAATAATATAAAGAAAGAGGGTTTGCGGAGAATTTAAACAGGAAGGAAAGGTATTTGCAACTAAGCATAACACAAAAATTGGAATTTCATTTTTTACAACAATAAAAAAATACAATGACGTATTTATCTGTCTCGCAAGAAAAATAAGAAACCTATAAGGCTGGTATTGTCAGTACAAAATTAAGTTTTATTGTACATGGAGAAATGAATGGATTGCAACCTGGTCGATCATCATTCATGGCTATCTTACAAATCAATAGAGATTGTTTCATGATCAGTATAACTGCAGTGCTTCCAAACCATCAGGCCTGGTGGCTGGGGTTGACTTTACTAGAACCACTCAGCCACACTCAGATAGGACCTGAGCACATACTCGTATTATTATCCAAACCGTTTTCAACCTCTCAAATTGAAGAACATTGAATCAAAGAAGATACGGATTCATTTGGAAAGTGTAAGGAAGTAAGTCTGTTGGGTTCCTTATATAGCCAGTTACTCCTTTGCCCAAATACGTAGATCGAGATATTTTATGTCTGACATCACAAAACATCTCTGCCTCACTGTTACCCTTCAAATCCTTACTCTATATCTCTTTTCACAAATCTTTGCAACATTTCCTAAATGTTGCTGTTAAGTTTTGCAATAGTACCGGTTGTACTATTTAATAGGGTACAGATTCCTTTGTACTATTTCACCGAGATAATGTAGCAGGAAACATCTTGAAATCTATAAGGTATTTTGCAATGTAATTTATTATATGTATATAAGTTATAATTGACTTTCTACATTCAATCATGCAATAAGTACTTGATGATTCAACCCATGGCAGATATTATTGTAATTATAGGGGATATGAGAGGACAGAGATAGACTCCACTAGTGAGGGCCTGACATGAGTGTGAACGAACACTCTAAAACTTCTCATGGTGAAAGGTATAGCCATATAAGCTCCTAATTAATATGCAGTGTGTCTGGGGGAAGCAGAATTCTCTAAAGCATTTCACACTATTAGAAACAACATCGTAAACACTAAGCAGCAGTTTGCTAGGATAAGAGTAGAAAGATAAGCCAAGTGGAATACCTACAAGATGCAGAGTAAGGGCAAACCAGGTGCAGGAAATGGCGGGGAATTGGACCCGAGTACATGGTGACCGGGGTGGGGTGAGATGAAACAGGAAGATGGAGTGAGTCAGATGGTAAAGGACCTTGAATGCAATGCTAGAGGAGGTGGAATTTTTTCTGAAGAGTTTAGGCTAGAAATGATTTGACCAGAGCCTCATGGAGATTGAACTGAAAGGGAGTAAGACCAAAGGTAATATCAACTGTGGGCAATTTAAACAGGTAAGAAGAGAGATGGTGAATTCTTAAACTGGACAGGAGTGTATGTCTTGAGTTAGGCAAAACTCTAAGGTTCTTGTGGGTTTTTAAGCATCAGTTGTGTTTTGCATATGTCTTTCTTTGTTTCTGGCACAATCCTACGTACATAGTAATGTCTGGAAAATACTTGCCTTATGAGTAGATTAGAAATCCATATCTACTTTTAAGAATGTACGTGCAGGGCCGGCTGAGTGGCGCGATGGTTAAGAACTGGCTTGGGATGCCAGAGGGCCCCGGTTCGGATCCCACATATGAGGGCCAGTGACACTGCCC
>NW_017731361.1:6432215-6443861 GCF_001890085.2 Hipposideros armiger
CCCCCGCCCCCAAGCTCTGCCTTTCTGGGCTAGTAGACCTCATTTTCCAGTCCTGGTCACCTGCTCTCTCTGGTTCACCTGGCATGTGTGAAACTGCCTTTAGACCTCCGTAGAGCAAGAAATCAAAGTGACTGATCATCTCTTAATCCCAGTCCCAAATTCCCAGGAAGAAGATGCTGTTATGTCTCTGTTGAGGCACGGGTTCGCCTCGATTTAATAAACTATACCTCAGGGTAGGGTGAGAGTTATTTGGTAGGAGGACCTGCCAGCAGCATAGGTGGTATTCTGGAATGCATGGTGTTGCCCTCTCTTTCCCCCACCATTCATGCGTTGAACTCCTAACCCCCAATACTTTAGAATGTGACTCTCTTTGGAGATAGGGCCTTTAAAGAGGTAATGATGGTAAAAAGAGGTTGGTAGGTGTTCCCAATCTAATCCAATTGATGTTCTTACAAGAAGGGGAGACTTGGGCACAGAGAGAAACCAGGAATGTGCTGCACCGAGGAAAGAACATGTGAGGACATAGCCTGACATATGGTGGCCATCTACAAGCCAAGGAGAGAGGCAGCAGGAGAACCAAACCTGCTGACACCTAAATCTTGGACTTTTAGCTTCCAGAACTGCGAGACAATACATTTCTGTTGTTTAAAGGCATCTGGTGTGTGGTGTTTTGTTATAGCAGCCCTAGCCAAGCTAATACAGGTGGTCAGAGAAGCAGAGTTTATCCCAAGAAATCTTGTCACTATAATCATTACCTATATCAACAGTCAGAAAAGAGCTAGAGTCCTTCCCCGGCTAGGAGTTTATAACTGGATCCAAGTATAGCACTTTTTTAGGACTGGAAGAAAGCAGCTCAGCCTTGCTCCCACATCCTTCTGAGTATTCTCTGGTATGGACTTGGTTGGGCAGAGACTTCTGGGAAGGAGAAGTCATAGCAGTTTGTGCTTTGGCAACCCTGGCTGCTCTATTAGGAGTTCCCACTAGAACCATCCCACTGCCCACGACTAGAAACCAAGCCACTACAAGCCTTACCTACACTCTCTGCTTCCCCCTCTGACTACCACTGTGCTCGGGCTTGGGGAAAAGTAAGTTCACACCCACTTTATGCCAGTGGTTGATACTGGGCCAGGCTTTCCCATGAAGTGGGTTTACAAACTTGTCAGCTTCTGCGAACCTGTAAGGACTAAGTGACTTACTCTTTGCCTGAATTGCTTATATTACTTCCTCAATTCTCTACTTGACCTGGGCTGTAGAGACCTGCCTTGGGATTGCCTGGTGGTATAGGGACCACTGTTAGCTGCAACTCCATTCCCTCAGGACTGCACCCGTTTGCTAATGGACCTTTCTAAAGGCCCCACAATAGGCTTGGATACTCCAGCTGTTATTGACGGAGGCCAGAGTTTCCCCCTTCTGGGAACTTCCTTGCTGTGCTGTAGGCAAACCTATTCAATTGCATAGTTACCCTTAACACATACCAGAGCCAAAGAAAAATTTTGTCCCCATCTGATCTCATCTAGGCAGATCACTCCTTTTCCCTGAAAAGGTTGATGACTTTCCACTACTTACCGAATAAAGCCCCATGTCTTAGCGGGGAACCCAAAGGTTTCTAATCAGACTCCAGCCCTCCTTTCTGGCCCTATCCATAACCACACGTCAGCCTCTCAAGCCTACCTGCTGCTGTTCAATCACTTCCCATGCCTTTTTTCGTGCTATTTTTCTCCACCCAAGGTACCCTTGTCTCTCCTCACCATCTTTTTAAATTCTATCCATCTTTGAAATCCTCCACTAAACTCGAGGACTGGGACAGCATCTAGTGGGACAGTGTCCTGTGGATCTAACTCCCCAGTACCCATCTGGTGCTTTTAGAATAGAAATTATTATTTATTGAGCATTTCTTATGTGCCAAGCTGTGTGCTAAGTGCACACAGTCTATTTTATTTACTAGGCAATACTTTTTTTGTTTTTAATTGAAAGCCCTAAGACTTAGAGAGGTTGAGTAATTTCCCTAAGGTTGCATGATTTGCCAATAGTGGATGCAGAATTTGAACCCATCACTCCCTGACTTCTCAATATCGGTGTATCGCGTTGCCTTTCAGCACTCCGTAGAGGCCTACTGAATTGATTTGGATGAATTAGCCTTTCCATTTTAGGAGCTTATGTTAAGGTGAGCTCATGGAACGGCCCCCAGTTGCGATTGCTGTTGCTGCAGCTACCGCTGCTGCCACTAACGTCTTTCTGTAATTTCCAGCCAGGAAGCCTGCCTAATAGAGGTTCAGGGAGATTAAGAGCCCAGGGTGTCATTAAGGATCGAAGTGCATTGCTGATCTCGGCCCAGCCATGCGGTAGCTGAACAAAGGTGATGTGTTGGGTGCATTTGCCATGCTAAGGAAAGAACAGCTGAATGTTAACCAGCACATTAATCATGCTGACAGATGGTCTGCCTGGCTGGGGCTCTTAAACAGACTCTTCCTATCTCAAAAGCTCACTGCTGTGTACCTAGTAGTCTGAAGGCAATAATAGAAGATACAGGTTTAGACGCAGGACCGGGGCAGCCTTAGTAATAGCTAGAAGAATAGGTGAGAGTCTCTGAAATTTTAATTGCCTTTATTCTGCTTGTCCAGGCCATTGACCTTTTTCTTCCTATTATATCAGCCCATCCCCACGTCGTTGCCATTTAAAATATATGCTCCCATTCTGAGCCCACACCCAAGATGGTTCCCAGTGACAGCTTCACACATAGCACTGAAAATGGCTACCACCAACCAGTCAGGTGAGCGAATATGCTGAAGAAATTTGCTGTCCTTTGGCTTTATTTCTGTTGACTCAGTGGGCAGATTCTAATTTGAACCAGGCAAAATTTAGCCTGCCTGAGGCTGGTGGGCAGGTGTTGATTTTTGTGACTGGGCTGCTTGAATCCCTAGGGCATTCAGATATTCCAGGCTGATGTCACCCCAACAGGAAACTCAAGTTCCATTTGGTTGGGGTCTGGGGTCTTGGCAAACACCATCTTGCACTGGTCTGACGGACAATGCCTTGTCCTATTATTTGTGGAGGTATTTAACCACATTTAGATACTGATATCTATATGCATATCTATCTATCATCTATCTATCTATCATCTATCTATCTATCTATCTATCTATCTATCTATCTATCTGTCTATCATCTATCAATCATGCTGAGGCCCACACAACTTAATGGGCAAACCTAGTCAGACACAAAAAAATATATACACCTGCTTCCATCCTCAATTTTTGGGGTGGAGTAGGATGAGAGAAAGAAACTTGATAAAGAAGAAAAATAGTGAAAGCAATAGAGGACAAAGTGTGGCATCTTCTCCTCCTTCCTTTTTGTTTTTTATTAGGGAAGAGAATTAACTAGTGTCCAGCCTTACTCAGCATTGGGCAGAGTTCTCACACGGACTCACTGAGCCCTGACACTAGGCCTTTGACATAGTTTTATTGTCCCCTTTTCACAGAAGGGAAGACTGAGAGCCAGAGGAGGTCACATGGTCAAAGTCGCAGAAATTGTAAATGGTGGGTTGGGATCTAACACGGGCTTTATCTGACCCTGATGCTTGCCTCTGGTGGCTGTGATAAGCTGCCTCGTTTCTCAACCCACTTCACACTGCCTCTTCTCTGAAACAAACGAATTAGCCATGAGAGGAGGTAAATGTTAGAAGGAATCAATATATTCTCCTTCAATGCTGTGTTTAATGGACAGTTCTGTGCCAAGCTGCCCAAAGCACTTTATGTACTTTTGGAATAGCCAAATATGAAACTCTTGATCAATACCCTACAACTCCAAGAGGGAAGAGCCCCACCCATAATGACATCCTCTTGACAGGACACACAGGGCATTCACATCTCCTCTGAGATTTTTCAGGCAGAAAAGATAATAGTGGTTCAAAGTGAAGCCAACTGCTTATAAAACCCAGGAGGTGTGATGTGGGTTGACACATTCTTGGCATATTTTGAATGAAGTCTTCATTGGTTGTTAATATTTGAGTCTTCCAAGCCTTGTTAGATTGGGAAGTGGGCCAGGTCAATTTGTAATCCTGATGACAGAGTCCTGAGACCAGACAAACTTCTGTTAGTGTTTTGGGCCAAAATATTAGGACTTAATCCTCTGGAGGTCTGGATACAGATGGCGGCATAGACCTCAGAGGTATATTCTGGAGGTTCTGCATCTGCTTAGCCAGTCTACAAAGCTGGGGCTTCTTAAATAACTCACACATTGGCCCTAAATTCAAGAGACTCCCAAGGAAATCCTTATCATAGACCATTTTAGGGTACGGTTAGTGGGAAATGGACCATTTTAGGGTGCAGTTAAGGGGAAATGGACCATGTGAAGGTGCGATTAGTGGGAAATGCGACAGTCATTTGGAAGAGTTTATTATTCCCTTGGGAACTTACTAAAGAATATGGAAGCAGAAAAAGGGTGTGAGGAAAGAGAACAGAAAAGTTTGTATACAGTACAATTTCATGTATTTTTGTTCTGCATGGTGTCATTGTGTATATTTAAGAAGTAATGTGTGAGATCTCTCTTGGTCTTTCATGACATTTTTTTTCTTTCTTCCTAAGTGTGCTTTTTGTTAAGCCAGCAAAAACACAAGTTTTTTTTTTTTTTAATCACTACTCGTCATCTTAATGATTAAAACTGACCGTGAAAGTCTGACTCATGACCAACCTCTCCAATACACAGAGGAGTTCTTCTATACGCTTGGAGTCAAGCTCATTGAGTTGGCTTTTTTTTTTTGGTCTGGCTTCCCACTTTATGTGGCTGTGAGGGGTTTATGCTGAATTAGTAGGTGAACATTGAAAAATGACCCAAACTTAAATGCATGGTAAGACCTCAGTGTTTCTGCCTCCCACCCTTGTCCCTGCCTCCTCCTAATGGCCTTCCTGGTGGGCAGCTCTGGGGAGTAGGAAAGTGCATTCTCCACAGTGTCAAGGCACACTCACCCTCACAAAACTACAATAGTGGCATCTCGGTCTTTTTCACTTGTAGTGTAGGGTACGTTGTGGTTGATTTCTCCAATGTCCATTGGAGGTTGACCTTTTCCAAGTCAGTCACAGTAATTCCATCTCCTGTGCCATTGATTGGTTTAGATGTGGACAGGCCAGGTCAGTTTGGTCTTCTGAGACTTGCCTGAGGCTTTTGAGGTACCAATTTCTCTAAGACTTAGTTGCCCCATCTGTAAAGTGGAGACAGTAGTCATATCTAACTCACTGATTGTTGTAAAGACAGAGTTATTACTTAGCAAATACCTGGCACATAGTAAGCACTCAGTTAAAGGGTTACTACTGTCCTTTAAACATTTCCCACCTTTTTGTCTAGACCTTCTACTTCTGGGAAGTATGCTTAAAATATAGAGATATATGCAAAGATATATAGACATAGGTGGATGCTTACCACAGTATTATTTATGGTTGGGATCCTAATTATTCAAGAATTGTCCAAAAATAATTAACAATGGGGCCGGCCGAGTGGCGCGATGGTTAAGAGCTGGCTTGGGAGGCCAGAGGGCCCCGGTTCGGATCCCACATATGAGGGCCAGTGACACTGCCCTCTACAAAAAAAAATAATAACAAAAATAATTAACAATGAAGCCTCCACTTCAAGAAATACTCTGAAGCCATTAAAAATTATGTAGTAGAATTTTAGTTAGTGAAATTAAAAGCAGTTTATATTATTCCATAAAGAGCAGGTTGTTTTTCAATGATAGAAATAGATACAACTACAAATACAAATGTAAATACAGGTGTATGGAGACAGACAGCAGGAAGTAGCAGGGAGATATTTTTAAAAATGATAGGTTTTAAAAAACTACACACATAAAATATACTTAGCTGTATTTTTAAGACAGAAAAATACACATATTAGAGAAGAAAAAAATCACTTGTAATCTTACAAAGTGTTAACAAATATCTGGGAAAAATGACTTTCAAACCTTAAAAGATGGTTTCTATTTTCTCTTTTTTATGAATAAGCATTTTCAAATCTTTTTGCCATGAGCACATATTGCTTATATAACTTTTAAAGCTACCAGACATATATATTGTTAAAACCATTTGCTGCAGATTTCTGCTGAGATCCTGATTCAGTTCCATTCAGCAAATATTTATAAAGATCCTACTAGAAGCCAGGCACTTGTCTAGATGGTTCACAAAAGCATATGGAGTCTGCTGTCTTAGAATTTAGACTGTATCAAATCAGCCCAAAGGAAAGCAAAGGGAAATGCATTTGATTTGGTTGTTTCTCTTGACAAGGTTGGGGCTTCTGCCTCCACATGTCACCCTGTGTGCAGTGGCTGAGCCACAGGCAGCTGGACAAGTGCTTAGCCCCTTCGGTAATATCCATCAGCCTTCATGACGAGTTAGCACTCGTCACCCTGATTAAACATATACAATCAAAGTAAAAACAAAAGTGACTTCCATCGTAGCTTCAAGGTAAGTCCCCTGACCTGCCCTTCCAACCAGATCGCTGTTCCTAAGCCCCTTACATGCAGACGTATAGGAGCTGCCTCCATCTGTGGAAGGAAGCCAAAGCTATTTTTGATGCTTATGCTTAGCTCAGTTTGTTCACTTTGTTGATATGTCCTCAAAATGGAATACCATGTGCAGTGTAAATTTTTCAGAATGAGCACACAGCACCAGAGAAGAAGAGAAAGTTCTCTGTCTTGAGTTTGTTCTTAGAGAATGCCTGGTGGCCACAGTGCTAGAGAAACCTTCCCTGGAAAGGAGTGTGAAGGATTCCCTTTCTCCCTTTCTCTGGCACTACTCCTGAAATTTGGAAGGGTGTTGAAACTCACTGTAAAAACACAATGGTGACACTTTGCCCCAGGAAGTGACAAGGCAAAAGAAAATTGAATTCTTAAGAAAAGCTGTCACATTTGTCTCTCCTCAGCAGCCTTTAAAGGAAGTTTTTAATAACTATCCTTCCACCAATTGCTTTAAGTTGAAAAAAAAACGCAGGTAGGGGTGGAGGTAAGAGTGGTAATGGTAGCAAAACGTTGGGTAAATGAAGGAGGAATGAAGGAAAAAAGGGATAAAAATCATGGCAGTATAGGTATGGCCTACGAGTATATTCAGGGCATTTTTAGGATACTGCAAAAAGCTGACAAAACATGATTTTGAATGGGGGCTGAAAGTGAGTGGGGCTATTTGGGGTTTTGTTCTATATGGCTGTGATGAGAGATCAGCAGAACAGAAAAAGCAGAAAAGTCAAATATGCTGAAATAAAAAAACACATGAGCATTAATGGGTCAGAGTCATATAGCATCTCTGTGCAGTTAGACATAACCATTCATAAAATCTCAACTTTTGCCAATAGACATTTTCTGCCACACACAGCCTGTTTGCAGGGTCTTAAGGTACAAATGAGCAGTTTTACTGTGATGCTCTTGGGATCACCCTGTTGCATGAATGAGCCCTGAGACTGTCACCGATGATTGGACATAAAAACACCAAACCCACTGTAAGGTTTTCCTGCCAGAGAATAGATCAGAATTTAGAAAGTGCAGCTATACTTTCTTTTAGAAATTATGATAATGGAAGTAACTGCTTCAGATTTATGAATGCTTTGACATTCATAATTTAATGGCACCCAAGATGTAATTACATTGTATGAACAGTACTACCCTCCCCCTGTCGAGAAACCAGGGAGTGATGGCTGCCTTCTGCCCGATTACGATATTCTCCGAGTGGCTAGCTACAGATTTATGTGATAAAATTGATCCATGTGGGTAGTCAATCTGGAATATCCGGAGCCTCCAGAAATATTTTGACCTCTCAGTCGTTGTTGTAGCAATAGTGGTAATAATAAACATTTATCGAGCCCGCCGTATGTCAAGCACTGTCAATTATTTTCATGGGGAAAGGCCTCTGGAAGTAGTGTTTGGTATGTATTATCTTATTTTGTCATCACAGTGGCACATTGAGGTAAATGTTCTTATTATTTCTGCATTTTACAGAACAGAAACAGGTTTCAAGAGATCAGTTACTTACCCATATTTACCCATGTATAAGACGCACGCTTTTTCGAAAAATTTGGGGTCTAAAAGCTGGGTGCGTCTTATACAGTGGTTGTAGATTTTTTTACTTGCATTTTCCGCAAGTGATGAGGAGTTGTATGAATTTTATGATGAATAAAACTTGAGTTCAATAACTTCATATAATACATTTTTTTCAAATTTCGGGCCCCAAAATTAAGGTGCATCTTATACGTGGGAGCGTCTTATACGTGGGGAAATACGGTAGTTTAAGACCATACAGAGGTAAATAGAGGAATTTGACTTAGAGAGTCTAATATCAGGCCCTATGTTAACACACTTTTACAAGAATCACACAAGAGAGAGTCTGGAATTGTCTGAGTCACTTCCCTCTCACTTTCATTTCACTGGGAACAAAAGAGGTTTGGCAATTAGCAGGTTTATTAACAAATACTGGTGGTTAATACAAGTATTATCATCAGACCCCGAAGTATTTGGGTGGTAATGGAAATATTGGGTTGTTGTTGTTGCTCTCCCCCTCTCCTTCCTCTCCTCCCTGCTCCCCCCTTTCTCCCCCCCCCCACCTCCTCCTCCTCTTCCTCCCTCTCTGTGATTGGGAGACGTGAATTCTTGGGAACATTGGCAATGCTCAAGCACAGCAAATTGAGACAAACCATAACTGTCTTGGGAGCAATGAAAAGCCCCGGCAGAGGGAATTTCTCACACAGTTGTACACTATGTCATCTGCTGTTATTGGAGTTGAAATGCTTGGCAAAGAACCACAAACGTGTGCACTCTACTCTGGCTTAGAAGGAGTTGGTCAGAAAGCCCCAGAACCAACTTGCTGAAGACTGGGCTGCAAACTCAGAGGGCACCCTGTGCCCAGATCTTGGTTTACCATCCAACTAGTATCACGTTAGGCGCTTAGGGCTTGTTTTGTGTAGGGGAAGGGGAGAGGCGGGAAGGATGTCAGGATTATGTATGAAAAAAATCTGCCTATCTGTTGTCTTAGTTGTACTTCTTTTAAAAATAGAGAAGCCATTATTTTATCTGAATGCACAAAACTTTTTTGTTATATTTATTTGCTAAACTGTTCGTGATACACGTGCATGAGCGTACACACACACACACACACACACACACACACTGAAAAAATAGAATATTTAAACCTTGGAAACTTCATGTCAAAAAACTGGTGGGCTCAGGAAAAGAACCAAAATATTAAAGAAAGAAATCATGAAAGATGAACTATGCACACCTTATTATTTTATTTTCACTTAAATATATATCATTTATACATTAATTTCCTAACCATTAATGTCACACCAAGGCCATTACTTAAGGATGGCTACACCAATTAGCTTTTGCCTTTCTTAAGTAAACCACACCCATAATATAATTTTCAACTGTTTTAATTTTCTAATGGATGGTAAATTCTTCAATTTTTGAGTCCTTTTTTTTTTAAAGATAGTTTCCTCTATGGAGTCTTCCCAAAGCAATTAATTTAGTTTTCATACAGGAAGCAACGCTTGTTTTGTTGTTGTTGTTCTTGTATTTTACTAGTTTGTATAGTTTTAAAAGAAACTGGGTCATTATAACAAAAAGTATAAAACTGGCCTTAACCAGTTTGGGGACGAAAGCCACTGATTCCTAACAAACAATATGACAGGTGAGGCCAGGGTGCCTGGGGCTTACTAGCTCTTAGCACTCAGCACTGCCCTGGGCATCAGCCTGAATTTTTTACAGAGGAAGCTAGAACCTATTAGGTGCATTGGTAAAGTCAAGTTCAGTTAAGAGAACTTCTTTACAATGGCATTATCAGCATGCTGTGCGGCACCCCTACAAAAGTTACTCATTGAAGGGATTATGTTTCTTTTTCTTCCATGCCCCATATATCCAGGGGTTGCGTGCTTATCAAAGCCTATTTATCCATTCTTTTTCAATTTTTGCATCTTTTGTATGTCCAAGGTCATAGACCTCTATTTTCAATTAGCCTTGGCAACCAAATCTTCAAAACATGAACATTAATGAGTACAGTGAATTCCCTAGGAATGCCTAAAGCCACTCCCCTGAGACTGGGCTGACACTAGAAAAATGAAACAGAACTGAAGAAATTAATAGCATAAATCCAGCATTAAATCCTTTTTTGTTGTTGTTGTCTTGGAGAAAGCCCAAACTTATTAGCATGGCATATAAAGCCCTGTGTGATCTGACCTCTGCCTCTCATTTTAGCCAAACAACCTACTATGCTTCATCCCGCCACACTGCTTATGATGTCAGTTTGTCTGGCCTGGTTGCATCTTGGGACATACACCTTCACCTTTTCCTTCCCTACCCCTTCAAATCCCTGCCCGCCTGTGCCCTCCTCTCTCTGATCCCTTCCTGGACTTCTTATCTCCTAAAACTAAGGGGTTCCTTCACCTTGACCTCATTGTCCTGCCTGCACGATACCTTGTATTTCTATTTTAGCACTCATCACCCAATTGGCAATGACGTTTTTGCTTGTGTGTCACTCCTGCTGCAGTGTGAATCCGGGAGGGAGGAGATGGGGTTTTAGTCATCTGTATTTCCCCAGAGCCTATCCCCATGCTTGGCAAATAATGATGCTCAACGAGTATTTGCTAAGTGAGTGAACAAAAAACCTGGGGAAAGGGTGCTTTCCACTCAGCCTCCCACCATGCTGATCCTGGAGGCATGGATGGTCTCTGGCTGTGACGCATTCACCTGACTGCAAGGCTTCCTTTCAACTCTGGGTAGGAGAGATTAAAAAAGGAGGCTTCTTGCAGTGGCCGTGCTCTTGAAAATCTCTTTCCCGCCTTGAAAGAGGGATGGAAGGTGCCGTCCTGGGTTGCTGGCTCAAGCCTTTTTTCAGTCCTTTCCCTTTGCAGGTGGGGACTAAGAGGAGGATTTTCTGTATATATTAACACAGACTTTGATCTGACTTGGTTGATGTGGGTGGTACCTTGTTCACAGCACGTTGCCAGTGAGGCTATGATATAATGCAATAATGGGACCATCTGTGTGACAGCCAGGTGACGCTGAAATGTATGGTTTTATTTCATTAGGAGTAATGTATTCTCAGCAGCTTGTGGTCTGCGTGCATAATGTGATTCTCGGGGTGCCACAGCGCATACTCTCCGTTAGAGGAAGGTAATTGCATTACCTTGCCACTTTCAGATTCATTAAGGGGAAGCCTCAGCTCTCTCATGAGCTGGGTGAATCCTGCTGACATTCAGAACTCTTTCCCTGCAGTCTCCTTTTCATCAGGACAGGCGTCTCATCAGTCCTGCCTGACAGCTTGACCCTACAAGCTTCTTAGCAAGAGCCGAGGCCTGCCTTGTGAGGTTGAAGAAAAGCTCTTGAGGACAGAGAACTATCTTTATAGTCTCCAAAGTGAGATGTGCCCATTACTGATGACTTTAGATTTTAATTGTATATGTTTATGTTAATGTGTATTAGGAAAAATAAAACTAGCACATCAAACCTGTGATTGCACAGATTTGATGTTTAAAGTGAGGCCAAAGTAAGTATTGAAGTAAGTCAATTTAAAGGAAAACTTAAATTTCAAAGTAACTAAGAGAGGAGATCTGGAACGTTCTCATCACAAGAAAAAAATAAAATTGTAACTACATTAGTCCCCCCCCCACACCCAC
>NW_017731361.1:6444006-6452631 GCF_001890085.2 Hipposideros armiger
CCCCACGCCCCACCCCTTAACTGCCATTTAGCTTTCCACATTTTCACGGTCCAAAATATTAAATGGGAAATTCCAGAAACAAACAATTTGTAAGTTTTAAATTGCACACACCGTTCTCGTTACACATGATGAAATTTCCCACTGTTCAGCTCTGTCCCCCGCCCCGGGACATAAATGATCCCTTGTCCAGCATCTGCACACTGTAGACACACCCTGCCTGTTAGTCACTCAGCACCCGTCTCGGTTCTCAGATCACCTGTCACAGAATCACAGAGCCTATGTGCAAGTCACCCTTATTTTGCTTCATAATGGCCCTGAAGCTCAAGAGTACTGATGCTGGCAATTTGGACATGCCAGAGAGAAGCCTTAAAGTGCTTCCTTTAAGTGGAAAGGTAAAAATTCTCTAGTTAGTAAGGAAAGGGAAAAAAAAATCATATGCTGAGGTTGCTAAGATCTATAGTAAGAGCAGATCTTCTGTCCATGAAATGGTGAACAAGGAAAAAGAACGCCGTGCTAGTTTTGCTGTTGCACCTCAAACTGCAAAAGTTAGGACCACAGTGCAGGATAAGTGCTTAATTAAGATGGAAAAGGCATTCAACTTGTGGGTGGAAGACATGACATTATCATGGCTCAATGACCCTCCTTCTGACATATCATCAGAAGGTCAGTAGCAGCCTAACACTACATCATAATGTCAATGTCATTTACTTCACTTCATCTCATCATGTAGGCTTTGTATTGTCTCATGTCATCATAAGAAGGGGGGTGAGTACAGTACAATCAGATATTTTCATAGATGCACATTCACATAACTTATATTACAATATATTTTTATAATTATTTTATTATTAGTTGTTAATCTTTTACTGTGCCTATCTATAAATTAAACTTTATCATAGGCATGTATGTATAGGAAAAAATATAGTATACAGGTATATAGGATTTGGTATTATCTGCAGTTTTGGGCATCCACTGAGGGCCTTACAACATATGCCCTATGGATAAGGAGGACTGCTGTGTGTATGTTGATGAGTGTTAATTGGATGAATTGTGGTGATTATTTTGCGGTACATACAATTATAAAATCATTGTTGTATGCCTGAAACCAATATAATGTTAATGTCAATTATACCTTAATACAAAAGAAGAAAGAAAAAAAATCTAAGAAAATGGTATTAGAAGTTAGTTGAGGGGCTGGCTGAGTGGCTCAGTTGGTTAAGAGCGTGAGCTCGGACCAACAGGGTCGCCGGTTTGATTCCTACATGAGCCAGTAAGCTGCACCCGAGCCGAGCTGCTGCTGAGCTGCCAACAGGTGACAGGATGGCTCAGCTGGTGAGAGCACCTGCTCCTAACAACAAGGTTGCTGGTTCAACTCCCACTTGGGATGGTGGGCTATGCCCACTCGCGACTAAGATTGAACACAGCATCTTGAGCTGAGGAGCTGCGAGCTGCCGACTGGCAGCCGGATGGCGACTAGACTTGGAGCTGAGCTAGCTGCGCCCACCACAACTAAGTTTGAAGGACAACAACTTGGCTGTTTCCCTTCCCTAATTCCTCAACACTGTTCCCCTTCCCCAATTCCCCAATAAAATGTTTAAAAAAAAAAAGTCAGTTAAGGAAATGATTAGAATAACTAAGGTGATATTCCAGTAACTAAAGAGTGGAAATAGTGTGATATAGTTCCTGATACATAATAGGTGCTTAATAGATATTTACTGGAATCAATGAATGAATAATAAAAATAGTAATTGTCACTAAAATTAATTATATACTTGTATTGTGCCCAGTCACTGGGCTGGAAGTGATCCATCAATATCCCATTTGATCCTGATGTGTAATTTGTCATTTTATCTTTATTTTATAGATGAAGGAACTAAGGTATAGAAAATAACTTACACAAAGTTACACAGCTAGTTGTAGTAGGTCTGCTCTCCATCACCAAACCCCAAGTGTACTTCTATGCATCCTTAGGTAATAGAAACTAAAAAATAATGACATTTTTATTTCCAGTTCCACCTGGGTTCCCTAAGGTGGTAAAAATATTCTAACATGTTAAAGGTTAGCTCAATTAGCTCTGTTGTGATGAGTGTGCTGCCAAGATGGTACATTTGATAAATTATGCAGGACTTGCCTGGGTGAACCTCATGTATTTTGTGAAGTCTTAAAAGTCCCTGAACAAGCCTGACTTTTAGTCTCTCCTCCTACCTCTTCCTTAAGACACCTCTTCAGCTTCATTGTCCACAGTGTGAGAATGTCATGTCGTGGCTTAAGCTAAGGTTCCAGGGACCTCATCATACATGGACTCAAGCAGTACTCAATCTCAAACAACTTTTATGGCAGTGAACACTGCTTTGGACACTGTGCTTGGGACAACTGTGCTGCTTGACTCAAAAAGTAGCTCTGATGGTCACCAAGACCCGAATGTCAAAGGGGCATGTGAAGACTCTAAGAGTGAATTAAGAGATTTTAAAAAAATTACAGTACTATTTTCAGTTGGTGATTTTACATATGAAAGCACATTTGAATGTTATACATTGATATTTGTCTACTCCACTCATATTGCTAAACAAGTATACATTTAAATTGACCAAGACCTTCCTTTCCCACCCTTTGCTTTGCATTTATAGTGGGTCTGTGCTGTATCAGGCACGGTGACCCATTAGCCAGGACAGTGGGAATGGGCTAAGTATTGACTAAGTCTCACAACCTCATAAATAAAACCTGGTTTCATTCTTGAAAGCCGTCCTCAGATATCTTGGAAATCTCAGGATCCCAGTAGCTTCTTCTGATGCACCACGATTGTAAATTTTTGAAATTTAAGACAATATGCATTTTCTATGAGTAGTTCTTACTCTGTGAAATCAGAGGGCTAAAAGAGAAAAAACATTTGGAAGAATACACTATAGAGTTTTCTCAAAATGATAAATCGTTCCTCACAATATGATGTCTTCTGTGCGACTCATTTACTACCTAGGATAGGACATGAGTCTTGTGGTTTGGAATAATTTCAGAGTTGAGCGACAGTTCTTAAAAGCTGAAAATGGTTATTTTTCTCTTTAGTTGCTTTTTATTTTTCTCATGCTAGTTTTACAGAAGAGAAGGGTCAGACCATAAGTAGATAATGGGGGTCATGAGCATTTCATACATAAAGCAAATGCCAATACCTGACAGAAACCTCTCTACCATATTGGGAAAAGTGAGTGATGTCATCATTGGTCATTAAGACTGGAAGGGACCTTTGAAAATCTTTTTTCTAGAATTTCTGAAAATGTGGGTCATGGATCACCAACTTCAAAATCACCGGGGGGGTGGGGTGGGGTGGGGTGTATGTGTTAAAAAACACATATTTCTGGTCTCCACTCTAGACCAACTGAACTGGCATCTCCAAGGGAGACCAGGGAATGTAGATTTCTCAGAAGCTCTCTGGTAATTCTTATAAACACTAGAGTTTAGTAATCACATTATTCTAACCTCTTCATACTACATAGAAATTGAGGCACAATATAGTGAAGTAAATTATCAGTGGTAAACTAGACAGTAAATAACAAATCATCCTGCTTGGCTGTTCAGAGCCACCTAGGTGAGCTGCAGTTTTTACAATTCATTTGACATGCATCTTTCTGCCTCAGCTGTGTAGTTATGTAACTTAATTACTTCTTAGTTTGATTTGACAGCCTTATTCTATTAGATAAGATGTGTTAATTATTCTGATGGCAATATGTAGTAATAATGGCTTAGTGTTACATTAATAATTTCAAGATCATGAATAATATGCAACACCTCTGTGTCTGAGCCATTATTAATTTGTTTCACCAGTGCTGAAATGTTTCAAATTCAGTTTCAAGCATGTCTTCTCAGAGGAAAAAAGAAAATGCATGTATTGAAAAACCTTCCCTTTATTCTGCTCATAACTTAGTCCTTGATACATGATTAGCTGTATATTGTACCTAATTAGTGAGGTAAAAATCCAATTTCATTTTATTTTTAAAAATACATATAAATCAAAACAAAGTCTTTTCTGATAAAGAAGGAGAAAGAATAGTAGCAATATAAATTGTGTGCAATTGTATCAGTTATAATGAATCTCAAGGGATAAGAATAATTCTGTGAGTGGAGGTTTTTTCATTATATTAGCCTGAATTTTTGAGTAGATATCAAGTCATGTTCCCTCACTTAAAAAAAAAAATTCTGCTCCTTACTTACATGATGATAAAGCAGTTAACACCTAAGCAGAAGAGAAGGTAGTGGACACCTGTTCTACCTGCCCGCCCAGTATGTATTTCCTTTTTCTGGTACTAGCACCCTGATGCAGAATAACCATTGCCTTAGTCTATGTGGGAACACCCCTCAACATCCATAGTTGGACAGTCAGCCCAGGACTGACCAATCAGTATATTCCATCCTCTTGTGAATTGTGATTGGTTTTAAGAAGGTATGTGATATAAGTTGGTCCAATCAGAGCTAAGCCTAGGACTTTCCAGAGCAATTGAGAAAGATATGTACTGCAAACATGGGGCATACACTTGGAGAAACTGACACCCATCTTGCCACCATAAAAGTAGTCTCCCATCATAGAAAAAAAAGAAGGGAGGGACCATGAGACCAATTCCTGGTGATAGAATTTAAGTCCCTGAATCCAGTCCAGCCTAAAGTTACCTACTTTTTTTTATCATCACTATGCAATCAAAATATTCTATTTTTTGCTTAAGCCACTGTCAATTTCACTTTATTTTTAAAAATACACATATAAATCAAAACAAAGTCTTTTCTGTTAAAGGAGAAAGAATAGTGTAAATGAATTATAATCCATAACCTTTGTGATTCTAACCATCTGACACAGGCGTGCTAAAAAGCCTTGAGATCTTTTTCTTTTTCTATCAGTGTTTTTTTTTTGGTTATATAAATGTTTTATTGAATACCATCTTAGCATGGGTTCTCCAAGAAACAGATGCCAGAACAGGATAAAATGTGCAAGAATTTTATTAAGGAAACATCCCCATGAGAGAAAATGGGGAGAAAGCCAAAAAAAAAAAAAAAAAAAGCTGGGAGAACAATTAGACTATGATGCAAGTCTGACCCCAAGAGAATGGAAGAGGAAGAAAGACTGGGTAGAAATAGCCTAGGTTTTGCAAAGCTTTCAGGGAGTCTTCCAGTCAAAGTCAGCCGTGAGAGGAGTCCCATATGTCCTAGGAATTGGCCTGCCCTAGTATGGCTGCTGCTGTCAGGCCTAGTATGGCCTGAGAGTAGCCCAAGGAAAGGGTGGACTTAGTGCACAAACAGAATCTTATCCTGTTTTGGCTGCTGTAACAAGTTACCTTACACTGGGTGGCTTATAAACAGCAGAAATTTATTTCTTACAGTTCAGAAGGCTGGGAAGTCCAAGGTCAAGGCTCTGGCAGATTTGGTGTCCGGTGAGGACCTGCTATCTTGTCCATAAATGGCCATCACATGGTAGAATGGGTGAAGGAACACTCTGAGGTCTTTTATAAGGGCACTGATCCCATTCCTGAGGGCTCCATCCTCATGACCTGAGCACCTCCCAAAGGCCCCACCTCCAAATAGCAGCATATCGAGGATAAGGTTTCAACACATGAATTTTGAGGGTGCACAAACATTCAGACTTAGCACACAGTTATGGATTTCAGAATGCAGAAGCTGAGGCCCTTGATTGGTTTTGCTTCCTGTAGTTGGAGATCTGGTAGGCACATTTTTATGGCCACCACACATACTAAGACTTTCTTCTAAATATTATCAATGTAACGTAGCACAGTGATTAAAACATGGACTGAAGAATCAGAGAAGCCCTATTAAAATCTTATCTCTGATGCTTAGGAGCTGTGTGGACATGGCAAATCACTTAACTTCAGTGTGCCTTATACAGGAAATGTGGATAACAATAGCTCTTACCTCATGAGTTGTTGTGAAGATTAAATGAGATAAATTACACAAGGTGCTTAGCAGAATGTATGGTCTGTAACAAGTGCTCAATAATTGTTAGTGATGATGATGATGATGATAACAAACACAAAGACTTTGTGAGTTGGTTTATTTATAGACCTTTAGCTGTAGGTTCATATTTTTACAGACTTATATCTGAACAATGGATCTGGAATTTATATTTATATCACTTAGGAGTTTGGGTCCAGTCTCTCCAGTCTGTCTCATTTTCTTTTGTTACATCAAAGGCATCCTTTCCTGTCCTACTCCTGAGTCTTTGCACTCAGCATTCCCTCTATCTGATTACTTGACCCTCCTAGCGTTTATCTACTTGCTTCCTACTCATCCTTCCAGTTTCAGTTGATGAATAAATGAATTAGGTGAGACTTCTCTCACCTCACAGTCTAGTAAAAGTTATTATTTTAATATAGCCTCCAAGAATTGTGCTCCTAAATTTGCATTCCTTTCATAGCTAGGGCTTCTGTTAGCAATTACACATGTATTCCTATTTGATCAGTGGTTGTCTTCCCCATGTGAGAACACGGATCATGTCTGATTTTGATTTCAGTTTAAATCCAGTACCTAGCACAGCACTAGCTTAGAACACACTCAGTAACATTTGTTCGCTAAGTGAGTAAGTGTATCTGCCCCTCAGAAATACTCAGGCTCTGGTCGATTAATTGTTTGTAGCCCATTCATAGGAGGCTGAGCCATAAAACTAGCGTGGCAGTACATTACCATAAAGAGGAGATAGTTCTCTGGGTAAAGTACTCCATGTTCTACTTTAATTTTTATTTTTGGTATTCATTGATGTTTATTTTTATTTATTTTGTTAAGAACATTAGACATGAGATCTACTCTCTTAGCAAATTTTAAATACACAATGTAATATTGTTAATTATCGGCACGATGTCGTACAACAGACCTCTAGAACTTATTCATCTTGTATAACTGAAACTGTATACCCTTTGAATACAACTCCTCATTTCCCCCAGCCCCTGGCAACCATCACTCTACTCTTTATTTCTATGAGTTTGATTATTTGAGATACCTCCTATTAGAATCATGCAATATTTGTCCTTGTGTGACTGGCTTATTTCACTTAGCATAATGTCCTCCAGGTTCATCCATGATGTCTCATACGGCAGGATTTCCTTCCTTTTTAAAGGCTGAATAATATTCCATTGGCTGTACACACATTTTCTTTATCCATTCACCCATTGATGGACATTTAAGAAGCTTCCATATCTTGGCTATTGTGAACAATGCTCCAGTGAATATGCAAGTGCAAATATCTCTTTGATATCCTGATTTCAGTTCTTTTGGATATATCCCAGATTTCTGGATCCTAAGGCAGTTCTATTTTTAAGTTTTTGAGGAACCTCCACACTATTTTTCATAGTGGCAGGACCATTTTACATTCCCATCAACAGTGTACAAGGGTTCTTTTTTTTTTTTGAATTATTTTTATTATGAAATACACATTTTTTAGAATTAGTTTCAGCTGTACAACACAGTGCAATAGTCATTACTTTTTACCCTTCAATGTGACAACCCCCCTCCCCCAATCCGCCGCCCCTGTACAAGGGTTCTAATTTCTCCATATCTTTACCAACACTTGCTATGTTTGTTTGTTAATTAGATATCCTCACAGGTATGAGGTAATACCTCATTCTGGTTTTGATATGCATTTCACTGATGAATAGTGATGTTGAGCATCTTTTCATATACCTGTTGGCCATTGGTATGTCTTCTTTGGAGAAATGTCCATTCAAATCCTTTGACCACTTTTAAAATCAGATTACTATTTTGTTTTGTATTTTTGCTTTTGCGTTATAGGAGTTCCTTATATGTTTTGGATGTTAATCCTTTATCAAATATATGGTTGGTAAACATTTTGTCCCATTCTGTAGGTTGCCTTTTCATTGTGTCGATTGTTTCCTTTGCTTTGCAGAAGCTCTTTAGGTTGATATAGTCCTATTTGTCTATGTTTGTTCTTGTTGCCTGGGCTTTCAGTGTCATATCCAAAGAATCATTGCCAAGACAAGAGTCATGAAGCTGTTGCCTCTGTTCCCCTATATTTTCTTCTAGGAGTTTTACAGTTCCAGGCTTTACATTTAAGTCTTTAATACAATTACATTGATTTTTGTGTATGGTGTAAAATAAAGGTATAATTTCTTTCTTTCACATGTGGATATCCAGTTTTGTCAACATTATTATATGTACACATTATACACACACACACATACACACAAACATGTTAGAATTGATAAATTCAATAAAGTTACAGGATATAAAAGTCAACATACAAAAATCAGCTGTGCTTCTTCATACTAACAATAAACTATCCAAAAAGGAAATTAAGAAAACAATCCCATTTACAATAGCATCAAAAAGAATAAAATTATTCAGAATAAACTTGCAGTGAAAGACTCATACACTGAAAACTATAAAACATTTATGAAAGAAATCAAAGCAGACAAATAAATGGAAAGTTACATCCCATATGCATGGATTGGAAAATATAATGTTCAAATGTTTGTATGACCCAAAACAATCTATGGATTCAGTGCAATCCCTATCAAATCTTCCAATGGCATTCTTTACAGAAATAGAAAAAAAAAAAAAAGCAATCCTAAAGTTCAGGTGGGACCACAAAAGACCTCAATTAGTTAAAGGATTCTTTTT
>NW_017731361.1:6453041-6456093 GCF_001890085.2 Hipposideros armiger
TATGTGGGATCCGAACCGGGGCCCTCTGGCATCCCAAGCGAGTTCTTAACCATCGCACCACTCGGCCGGCCCAGTTAAAGGATTCTTGAACAAGTCCACAGCTGGAGGCATCACACTTCCTGGTTTCAAAAGACATTGCAAAGCTAAAGTAATTACAATGGTATGTATGGTGCTGGCATAAGAACACACATAGATCAGTGGAACAGAATAGAGATTTTTCAAGTGGACTCCACCATATATAGTCAACTGATCTTCAATAAGGGTGCCTAGAATACACATTAGGGAAAGTACAATCTCTTCAACAAATAGTGTTGGGAAGATTGGATATCCACATGCAAAAGAATGAAATTGGGTCATTTTCTTACACCATTCACAAAAAATCAACTCACTGGATTAAAGACTTAAGATATGAAACTGTAAAACTTGTAGCAGAAAACATAGGGGGAGGGCCAGCTGAGTGGCTCAGTTGGTTAAGAGCTCACTCAAGAGTGTGAGCTCTGAGCAACAGGGTTGCTGGTTCAATTCCCGGCCCGAGCTGAGTTGCCATCGAGCTGCCAACAGGTGGCAGGTTGGCTCAGCTTAAAAACAAAACAAAACAAAACGAAAAAAAAGAAAACATAGGGGGGAAGCTTTATGACTTTGGTTTTGACAATGGTTTCTTGGCTATGACATCAAAAGCACAAGCAACAGAAACAAAAAACAGATCAGTAGAACCTCACATCATGTTTTGGCATGACTAGAGAACCAACTTTAGGATCAGTGCAGTCTTGCCTCCACATCCATGGAGGGAAAGGAGAGAATGGTGAGAAAACATCATGGTCAGATGCAGTCGGGGATTCAAATTACTCACATATTTTCTCTAATCATGGTGAACTTTTCTACCAGTGCTTCTCAAAATTCAACGTTTGAAAAGTACCTGGATAGTTCAATAAATATGAATATTCCCAGGCTCCTCTGCCAAGAGACTGACTTAGCATTAATAAGACAGGGCCCCTGAATTTGAATGTTTATAAAGTGGTCTGTGGATTCTGTCACGCACACAGATTTAGGAATCGCTGTCCTGCATTCCACTGATGATTCAGGACCACCAAGCATGACACACCTATGGTCAGAACCTAATAATTTATTTTCTTAATGGACTCTCAAATATGAAAAGTAAGGATCTCTACTCCACTCATTGCCATTCTCCAGTGGAAAAAGAACTCAGTGAAAACAATTTATTTTACTTTATCAAACACACTGAGTGTGGAGATTGATGGGTGGATTATGTACAGAATATACATCTTAGAATTAGGAGTATTGAATGGTTTATATTTGATCATGAATTAGTCCATTATTTAAAAATCAAAGGTCTAATCTCCATTAAAATTTGTATCCCCATACTACACTAGTATACAAAACACAAATTGATACTAAAGATTAATAGATAGTAATTTATTATAATCAAGAATAACATCATTTAAAATCAGGACCAACTTAGATAATAGTGAGGTGCTCTTCCATAAACTCTGTGAAGGCAGAGACTATGCCATCTCCGTTTACCATTTTGTCACCCGCACTGAGCACTGTGGTTGACACATAGTAAACACTCAGTAAATACTTTGGCATGCTGTCAGCACAGCGTTCCACTTTAAAATTGTGGCAGTTCCAGCTCGCTGTAGGTACCTGTGCAGAACAGGAGCTTTGCATTTTGCAATGTAATCTGTAACCCCCGACCTCTAAATAGTAATAGTGGGTTAATTTTTGTTTATGAATACCATATTTTATTAAGCACTAATGATTTCCCACAGTAGGTCATCTTTAGTTATATGTAAAAATAAAAGTATTTCAAAGAGTATGCCATTTGCTCATGAACTGAAGAAAGGATTTGCATCTTTGGAGGACATTGATCATTTTTCTGGGACCCTACTTTAAGAACCACTGGTCTAGGCTGTGTGTTAGTGGGGTAGACCAAGTCTGAACCATAAAATTGATTACTTTATGGTTCTACCATAATCACTGCAGTGATCAAGAGCCTTTCTATCACTGTGTTTTAGGCTCTCTTCTGGTCAAAGCATCCATGTTTGCTGGACTCACCTCATGATCACTTCTTTGCTTTCTGAGACTACATCCATGTAGTTTCTTCTTTGAGCTTTGTATGACTGCCATTTTGCCCACTTTTTTTTTGTTTGTAACTAAAAGCCTCTTTATTTGATATTCCATGTCTCCTAGATGAACACTAATCACAGAGCCTCAGCATGCCTGCATTTTGCCTAATTCTTTACTGTCTGTTACTAATAGACTTTCTTTTCTCCTTGATACATCATGAGTACAATTTAGAACAAGACCTGCCATACATTTTGTCTTCAAACTCTACCCAAAGCTTTAAATTTAGGTAGCCAGATATTTATACTTGACCTACAGTATAATGCTTCACTCTCTCCTTAATGCTGATAGATCCTGTAGTGGTTTTTCCAGTGACTCCAAGTTGTAGGCTCCTTCACTAATGTTCCCCAGTTGTATCCTGCTGTAGTACAGGATGGGAGGACTCACTACCATGACAATGAAATTGGCTGTGTTTGGGAATTCAGCACACTAGATTCATGCTCTAATTTGCTTCTCCACATTAGTGACGAACAAGTTCTGGGTGACTTTTCCTTCTCATCTGCTTCCAAAGTCAGCCTTTTCCCACAGGTTGAAATTTGGGAATACTTTATAAGTGGTCACAGGAGACCACACTGTCCTCTCTCTCAATTGCCCCCGCCCGTCTCCTGCATTTGCTTCAGTGTAACTGAATAGGAGCCAGGCTCCAGCTGGTATTTCCTGAGTAGCCTGAGAGTCAATGTGCATGTTTCATTTCCACCCGTGAAGTGATCTGATGGTGGCATTTACCAGCAGTAACCAGTCAATGGGACTTTGAAAGCACTCACCAAAAAGGCTGCTTTTGCATGCTATTTGTGGGTGCAATTGCAGAGTTTTATAGACCGGATCTCTTCCCTCTGATTACTTGGATGAAAAGTGATGGCGATTACACTCCATACACACACACACACACACACACACACACACACAC
>NW_017731361.1:6456648-6475489 GCF_001890085.2 Hipposideros armiger
ACCCCCCCCACTTCTGGGCCTTTGAATAAACTCTTCTCTTGGACTGGAACACTCTTCCTTCTTTGCTCAGTCTCTCTTCCCTTTCAGCCTCGCTGTATATTGTCCTCCTTTAAGTCTCAGCTTGGACATGGCAGCCTTAAGGAACTATTGACTGGCAGCACATCCTGAGGTAGCACCTTACCCGGGAGCTTCAGAGCGCCAAGTACCTTCCCCTCACCCTTGTTATGCTGTTATAACTGCCTTTGGATTGGCCTCATTTCCCCTCCCCTCAGCTGTGAAGAACATGAACTTGGGAATTATGACTCATTCATTGCCAAATCGCCAGTGTCTGGAATAAGACTTGTCACACAGTAGGCATCCAGTAAGTGCTTGTTTAATAATGAAACAATTCGGGTAGAGACTGAAAAATATGAATGATTTTATGTGTATTCCATTTAATTTTCACAAATAAACCTATCTGTATAATATTAATAGTTGATGATAATAAGAAACTCAATAAAGTCAGTTTTAATATGGTTATATTCATGATATGGGGAAATGTCCTGTTCTGTCTTAGAACTGAGACCATCCATACAGGTCATGTTTTATAAAATGTTCTGCAGTTGTTAAAAGGAAGATATCAAATGGTATAAATATGTGACTGTTTTTTCCCATCAGTTACCATGGGATACCTTTCTTCAAAAGCACCCTCTCTAGGGGCCGGCCGAGTGGCGCGTTGGTTAAGAGCTGGCTTGGGACGCCAGCTCTGATCAGCAGGGTCCTGGTTCGGATCCCACATGAGGGCCAGTGGTGCTGCGCCCTCTATAGCTAAAATGGTGAACAACAGCTTGACCTGGAGCTGGGCTAACTTGAGTCGCTGGCGACGGCATAGGCTGCAGTGAGCTGCCATAAGCTACCGTGAATGGCCGGCAGCCAGCGTGAGCTGCCGTGAGCTGCCGTGAGCCGCCGTCCAGAGGCCCGCGACTGATCTGTCTCATCTGGGAAGAGCGCAATGATTACAATACCAACATGGGCCAGTAAAGTGACGTCCTCCACAACTAGACTGAAGAACAAAAGGACAGCAACTTGTCTGTTCCCCTTCCCCGGTTCCCCAACGTTGTTCCCCTCCCCCAATTCCCCAATAAAATCTTTAAAAAAAAAAAAAAAGCACCCTTTCTAAGATGGATGCCAGTGTCTACAACAATAAAGTCTAGGAAGTGAATTGACTTTGAGAGAGTGACAGTAAATATAGACTATCAATGTAATCAGAGATGATGGATGCCAGAGACTGGCAGGAGAAAAACAGAAAATAATTATCTGATAGGAGAACAAACATCTATCTATACTATAAGATTTTTAAAATGTTTATAGCCTTTTCTATCAAGTATGCTCATTTGTGATGAGTTGAAATATTTTGCCATATAGCTTATCAAACTCCACTCAATATGTGTGACTTGCAGAATTAAAATAAAAATGGAAACACTTGTGTCACAGATCAAATTGGACCTTGTAACTTATCGTGCTTCCTAATTTAAATACTGCCTGCTATTCTCTTCTTGACTGTAGATGACTACAAGGAAATTTTTATGGGTACTTCTAAGCCAGACATTTACCTGGTTTCAAAATCAGTGTGGATTCACACAGAAAAAGATAGAATACAATTCAGGTCTCTTCATCTGCCTCCAGGTCTTAATTCTTTGCCTTTTGGAGAATAAATTATCCCAAGAAAGAATTTCAGAAAACAGGCTTTAACAAAATGTGTTTTAAAATCTTTAACTTCAGTAATAATAGATTCTACAAAACAGTTAAGTTGGGCTTATAATCAAAAGCCTTCCTGTTCTCATAGTATATATAATGTTATGGTCAGCCTTTGACATTTTTGAGGTGCTTAGAATATGGTTCAATTCAATATTGTGTAGGAATTCTGAGGAAGTTTTGAGGAAGTTTAGGAGTTTTGAGGAAAAACTGAGGATAATAGAGTGGAGGAACTAAACCATCCCCTGAGGATTTATTCATGGATGCAAAAGTATTTAGAGCAGGAAGTGGCAATTTAGGCCATGGCTGTTTTGCTTCTAGGTCCATGCACGACACTGTTTCCTTAGAACGATGTGGTAGTTTCTAAAACTGCATAACATTGGTGACCTGCAGCTTAGAGCACATGTTGTAGTGATTTATAGATTTTGGAAATTATTTGTTTCCAACTGAGCCCTTCTTCTAGCTGTGAGAGACATATATCCACTTGCTGTGAAAGTTCAGTAGTTCCCCAAAGATACATCTTCTCGAATCTAAGATACATCTTCTCGAATGCATTTGGGACCTCTGCTTCTCCAAGTGTAACACAGGCTCTCTCTTCAACAGTTACCTTTTTTTATATGGCTTTGGTGGGCTTTCCTGTCTCTTTCCCATTAGAATTCAAGAACCCATTCTTGTGTTTCCATGGCATCCACTACAGAGCTGTGTACGCTTGCCACACTGTATTTTTAAGTCATTAATTTTATATGATATTTTTATATACATACCTCAATCCCTCTTTCTACAGATAATCACTGTTAACAATTCCTAGTGTTTTTTTCCCCATAAAACAGAAAATTTGCATACTGCTGATGCACATGTAACTAAATATAAACATGGGTTTTAAAAAAATCATATAAAAGGTCCTATTTTAGGCACTCTTTACCACCCTGCTTTTTATTTACTGTATTTTGGATCTATCTCTATTGACACATATAGGCCTGCCTCATTCTTTCAAAGAGCTACCTAATAATTATGTTTTATGGATGTTCTATAATTTATAATTACCCAGGCTCCCAATTAGTAGCACTTTGATTTATTGCAGCTTTCTGTTTTTACAAATACCGCAGTGGGGGAGCCCCTGGTGCACTTGTGTGCGTATGTCTTCAGGACACATTCCAGTGAGATTTCAGGGTCACAGGGCCGGTGCCTGTTTCAGACAGGTAGATTTGCTCTACAAAAACGCTTTGCATCAGTTCATCTCCCACCAACCGCATCGTGCACTATATATAAAAATGGGTTTATTTTTCTATTCCCCACCTAGAAAGGGAGAAAATTGAGTGTAGGGCCATGCTTTTTATCGCTTAATCCCTGAAACACCCAGCACAGTGCTCAATAAATATTTGCAGAAGGAAGCAATGAGGAATGAAATGTTAGGCTCACATTTTAGCCGGTGTTAACACCGTTAGAGTCATGTCAGAGGTAATATTAAAGTCACATGTTAATGTGACACTCAGAGCACTTTTGATAATTCATGGAAAGGTGTGTGTGCAGCTGTGAAGTCACCAGACAATTAGACAACCTCCTCGTTAATCTTATTTAGGGGCCCAGGAAGAGGCAGGAGGGATAGTTCCAGAATCAATCTATATCTCTTTTCTTTCAGAGCAGGCTGTCCCCTGGGGCCAGCAGACATCCTGCCTGGTGATTTGAGTGTGTGGATAGGAACACGAAGGGAGGGGTGAATGTTCTCTTCTTTGCCCCAAGCAGACTAAGTGCTGAAACATCAGTTTCCTTCTGTCATTTCTCATGTGCATTACATCATGCATGTGGAAACCCTCTGTGAATCCTAAGGGCCTAGCAGGTAGATTCTAAATTCTCCAGCCTGACCACCAAGGCCCTCTGTCATCTGACCTCACGTGTGTGTCCTGCTACTCCCTGCTACTCCCTGCTACTCCTGACAGCTGGAGACTTATTATGGGCTTTGGCAACCTGTTGCCCCCTTCTTTGATGCCATTCATCCTCAATTCAGATTGGCTGCCATAGTGATTTTTTTTTCTTTTCTAGCTGAGCCATCCTGCCATCTGTTGTGCCATAGTGATTTTTAACCTGTACCCAATTTTTTAGTGGATGAGCTGTAAATATGCCACCCATCCATATTCTGGCCTGGAGACTGAGAGCCATTTCTTAAGACCTCCAGTGCTTTCCAAGGTACATTTATTTGAAATATTTTGTGCATCCCACAATGCTGACACCTTTGCAGGGGAGACAAGGTGAATCTTAGAGGCATTTCCTACTTGCTCCCAACTGTTCACCGGGCTGATGCCTATTTGGCTGATCAACACTGACTAGCTCAGTGCAGGTGTAATGAATGTCTTAGATTACTCAGTGACTTTGAACTTTAATTTTTATTAGCTTGGCTCACTCAAAGAGCACCTCTTTGCCTCCATAATCTTTAAGATGCCTTCTCTCTGCAGGCTGATAGGATTTATGGCCCCAGGGTTGGAAAAGCGTAAAGATGAGATGGTCCTCCTGAGACGTTTGTCTCTTCAGGTTAGTGTTAATGCGGAAGCCAGTATTTACCCACTCGCCATATTTACCCAGGACCATAAAAAGTAAATCCAACGCAGAGTGCTAAAAGATGACTCTTGTTCGGAGCCATTGCAGCATCTAAATCTGACACTGCAATCAATGAAAACATTTTATTGGCCCTCATGGGTTTTACTACAGAAAAATCGCAAATCTGTATTATGCACCAGTACAGCAACAGATTTTGTTGGTGGCCTTGAGTCAATCTGTTAGATACATTTGAAGGAGTGTGGATATTAGTGAAGTTGGATAGGAATTTTCAGGTGGTGCCAAGAAACAGGCTTCTACAAATAAACAATCAATCAAATAAACAAACACACAGACATCAGTATTTGCATAGGAGGCCTCACGAGTTTGAAAACACTTTCACATATATTGTATGTTCAATCCACCAACCCTAGGAATGGTCAGGCATAATTCATAGTCATTCCATTTTAGAGATAAGGGCATTTGAAGTTCAAAGAAGTTGAGTGATGTGAGGTTGAAATTTTTATGAGTGGCTTTGGGCCTCTCCTGTGTTACACACCATGGCTTCAAAAATCACCAGCTTAAATTCTAAACCCACCAACTCCACGGTAGTAGGCTGAACATCTGGAATGAAAAATAAAGTCACCATTTGTAAGACTGTCAGCTTTCTGGAATAATATGCACAAGCCATATGGGTAGTTCAGCCTCTTAAAAAAAAAAGACATTTAGGGTTTTATTTACCAGGATTATCAAAACAATCTGATTCATACAGGAATACTTATGTATCCCTTTATTTATTCACTTAGAATTTACTGAGTATTCTCTATGTACCAGGCATTGGACGATGGTCAGTATGCAAATGAGTAACACATAAACTGTGCTTTAAGAAAAACAACAATATTAGGTAATATTTATGGCTGCTAGCTTATGATGTGTCGGGCAATGTGCTAATCACTTAAGACACATTAAAACATTTATTTAGAACAGCCCCTTATGATATAGCTTCTCTTATTATCCCTATTTCCTAGGTAAGGTCACTGAGGCTCATATCCAAGGGAAGCAGTGAGTGGCAAGCCTACACTCCCTTCAAGGGCTGGTGTGCTCTAGAAGCCCATGCTTTTAGCCTCTCTGCAACTCTTCTTCTCATGCTTTGCTCCCTGGCTTATGGTCTGGGGTAGACAGACACAGGCACAGAAAACTCAACAATCAACTGGGAGAAGTTCAAAAACAAAGGAACGAATGCCATGTTGTAGGAACCCAAACTGAGGACAATTAGAGAGGACTTAGGAGACGAAACTTAAACTGGGTATTAAAATTGCCATAGACATTTTCTAGGCAAAGAAGGAGAGAAAACATTTTAGGAAGAAAGGAAAACAAAAACATGGAATTCTATTTTGGGCTGCACAGGACACAGGAAGTATTCATGGGTTACCAAAAGTTTATTGAATCCTCATCGAGTTCATGGGACTGTTGCATTTGCTTGAGGTGTTGACTGTGATACTGGCATGGTCTTGTCATTCCTCTTGCTTTAAGCTAGAAAGGGCACCTCAAAATTTGACAGTCATGAGACCACAGAGAAGAGCACCATCACCAGAGCAATTGTTTCAATGATGCACAGCAGTAGCCTGAGTGCACTGCTATTTATCAGCTCTCCACAATGTGATAATTGCTACTTAAATATGCAAAAAAAAGACTTGAAGCCTTCATCTAATTCACACAGGACAGACAGTAGCATAGGTTGAAAAGCAGGGAGTATATAATTACCCAGAAGCAAGATGAATGAGAGTTGTCAGCTGTCAAACAACGTGATACCCTAGATGTGATATCTCCTTAAAGGTGGGGGGGCAGGTGGAGGGTCTGTCCATTTCTCTGCAGACTTGAAGAATGTCAGGTCTCTTAATTGAAAGTACGATGTTACTGTCATTCATCAATATTGGCATTATATCCCTAAGAGTCTGAGAAAATCCTAACAACATCCTAGGAGTACTCCCTATTATAAGGAGCAGTAGGAAAGTCCTAGAGCTTACTAGAATGTGTTGAGTGTCATTATCTGTAAAAATGCTTTGGTGTAGTTGAATTCAACTCTTATTTTCGAACTGAAAAGTTCCTGTCTGTTACGTTTTATCCAGGAAGCAAGTAAGAAAGGTCCTCTATGCCTTTTAAGATTAAAAAATAATTCCTACATTCAGAGCATATGTAATTGTGACCTTCTGACCACTAAGACTATCGGAAGATGCTAAGAATTTTTAGAGGAAGCATATCTATCTATCTATCTATCTATCTATCTATCTATCTATCTATATCTATATCTATATATATATACAGAGAGAGAGAGAGAGAGAGAGAGAGAGAGAGAGAGAGAGAGAGAGAGAGAGAGAGCCTTTTGGTAAAAGAAAGCAAATTGAATACACAAGATTTTCCCCTTCTGTTTCCTATTAAACACCCTTAAAATGACCAAAGAGAAATAAAATGTTATAAAACTACAAGGACAAAGGGAATGATCCAGAAGATGGCACTAGATGAGAAATGCCAACAATATTTTGGAACTTAGAAAGTGGATGGACAAGTGAAAACTGACGTAGGAGAGAATAGAAAGCTGAACCTACATGGAGGCAAAAGACAGCAAGAAGAACCTGAGCCTGTGACCTGGCGAGGCCAGAGAGACTGAAGATTGCAGGTTGCTGGGACATCGGAAGAGACAGGGCTGAGAACAGAGGCACCCTCTGAAAGGCTGCATAAGGATCCCTGAGGCTACCCAGCAAATCACCCACCCTGTGCAGCCAACCCGTGCCCCTGCCCTGGCAGGTGCAGGGAGAGTGTTCTTCAGATCACTGAACCAGGGACATTTTAGACTCAGACAACAAACCCAGTGGAGGGCAATGCTGAAATACTAAACTAAAAATAGGGAGGGAAGTTAAAATCTACACACTGACTCCCACGACCCTCAACTCCTCTCCTTTGCATATCTCCCAGAACTCTAAATAGTTCACCAAGAAATCGGAGGATTCTTCTCTAGAGAAACTAATAATGCCCAACGCGGAGTGGAGACACTAAAATTACTATCACTTGACATTCCCCAACGAAATAGCCAGGTCTCCATTTGATCATGCTACGACTGTAAAACCTGTGAGTAAATAGGTTAGAATGCCATGTGTCCCCTTTTCCGAACCAAGAAGATTGTAAAAAAATAATTGCATTATGTACGTTAGGACTTCCAGGATGCGATCGTTAATATTATAACATTTCAGTCACCTATTCTATGGAATCACTGGGCAGTTGTGCCGTAGGAGCATCTACTTATGACTTCCCCAGCACAAAGCTCTTGAAAAATAATACATATCTGCTACCTTAATGTGGATTTTCTTCTGTGCTTCCCACTTGGTTCCTGGTGTACCACAATAATGCTGCAGAAGAGATCACCTCAAATCTTGATGGCTTAAAATGATAAGCCTTTTTTTAGCTTAAGTGTGTGCAGGTGGGCTAGGTGGTTGTTGTGGTGTCCACCGGGCTTCCTCAGCTCCTGTGTATGTGGTCAGCTGCAGGGGAGCCTGGCAGCCCTGCTGTGTGTACCTGTGTGTTCTCTGCGAATCTCTGCGCATGTCTGGGGGTCTGCTGGATGGGGGTCTGCTGGGGTCTAGGATTGTTCAGGTTGGAATGATTGCAGGCGACTCAGTTCTGCTTCATGTGTGTCATCCCCCTGCAGCCTGGTCTGGCTGTGTTGGTTGACAAAGGTAGAGAAGCACGTGTGGAAGCAAGCCTCCGTGTGGAAGTGATTGTCATGCCTCTGCTCATATCATGCTTGCTGGTCCCCCGGTGGCCAAAGCATGACCCATGGCATAGTCCAGAGTCAAAGGCAGGTGAAGCATTGGGGCCACCAGTGCCACCAGTGTGCCACATCTGGCTCCACCATATCCCCTCATTTCTCTTTTGTGTTTGGACTTCACTCTGTGATTTAGGGAGTGTAGATTTGGGGGTTCATCTTTGCCCAACAGTTTACTCTTGGCTTAAAGGACCTCAAGCTATATCCTTTTTTTTTTTTTTTATCAATTTACTTAAATATACAACTCAGCATGAAACCAGAATATATTTTCCTCAGAAAACCACTGACACATAAAGGAACCCTTTAGCGGTTGAAGGGAACCAGTGTATACAATAGACTTCCTGTCCTTTGAAGTGCGTTTTTGAAGGATATAATCAACACGGGACTGAATTTACAAATCCCCATTCAGTGTTGAGGTAACGGAATCACTCTGGAGTTTCCTCTCATCCATCTTCAAAGTCTAAACCCTTGGACCACATACAGGTTGGGGTCCTGGTGGGGTAGATATCTCAGCACTTGGTTTCAGAGATCAAGCTGGGTGACCCTGAATAACCCACTTGTCTGCTTCCTTGTCAGAGAATGCGTGGTGATTGTCCATTTTAAAGAAACCTGTCTCATAGACTTAATTACATGGCATAAATGGGTGACAATACTTATCTAAACGTATAAAATTCTAGACCAATTACAAATGGTTATATTATCATTATGGCAAAAACTCGAACTTACCCTGTGAAAGCATTAACAGCAAAAATGATAGCTTTCATTTGCTGAGTATTATGTGCTAGGCACTTTGATAAGCACTTAACCTCCGTGATTTTATTTAGTCTTAATGGGAATGCTATGGAAGTTAATATTACATTATCCCTGTTTTACAGAAAGCTGAGTAATAGGAAGGTCAAACAACTTACCAAATTTCACAGGTATTGAAAGGAATGTCATGAAAGGAACCTGACAGTCCAATGCCAGAGCCTGTCTTCTTAATTACCCTCCTCATGCAGTGCCCGGTGGCAATCTCGTACAGCTGGAACCTTCTGCACTCTATCTAGAGTGTTCACCCCAGAACTAATCCCCATGATGTAGCAGCTTGCATTAAATAGAAGTCATGGTACTACTATTAATCTTTACTAAGCATTTACTGTGTATTAAGAATGCTGGGCTCATTCTCTGTCACACTGCCAAAAGTGAGGGGGCTAAGAATACGAATGAGGAAGAAGACTTACACAAATGTGGTCCATGCATAAGGAAAGTAAATAGCATATAGCCAGCATGGGTGGAGGGCAGGAGAATGATGCTTATTAAGAGGAGGGTTATACATGGAAAAATGACTTTTATTTGTTTGCCCAGCAGTCATTTATTGGAAATCTATGAGCAAGATTCAGGGGATAGAGAAATGAGCAAGACAAGCTGTGTCCTAAAGGAGCTCAGGTTCCAATGAAGGCCACACACACACACACACACACACACACACACACACACACACACACAATGATGCAGCATGGCAAAGGGCTCTAGTGGAGATCTCCAAAATGCAAGTGACTTGGATTTGGTTATGGGGGTGGGGAATCAGGCCTGAGTCCAGGAAAGGCTCCATGGAAGAGGTGACAATGGAGCTGAATCATAAAGAATGGGAAGGAACGCCTTAGAAAGAAAACAATAAATCAACAGAAGGGTAAGAGAGGCTATTCTAGTGCGTGCAAATACAAAGTGCTGAGCCACGAGCTGGCCATAGCCGATGCAGGATGGAGTCTGAGGGTGAAGGTGTGATAGAAAAAGAATGTTCAGAGGCAAGCAGGGCCCAGCTCATGAAGGGCCATGCCGAGAAAATGGCGCTCTGGCTTAGAAAATGGGAAGCATCGATTTTAAGAATCTAAAAAATCCATAATTAAGTAAAAGTTGAAATAGTAAAAAGCTTCAGTACCCATGCATGTCAGGCAGGGTTTGCCCGTTTTCCAGCAGGACTAGCAGAGGCACGGAGTGGGGATGCCACTTGTCCAGTGCCATCCGTCTAGCTGAACGGACCTTCCTGTGAGGCCACATGGCATCTCCACGCTGACAGAGTACAGGCAGATGGGCTGTCTTGCGCACTGGCCCATGCTAACGCAGAGCTGCTGCAGATCTGTTTCTGAGAACTTCTACTTGTTCTTCCCCTCTGGCAGTGCTGAAGGAGCGAGCTCCTGGCACAGCTGCTGACCTCGTTCTCTGGCACCTGTAACAGCAGTACAGGCAATGAGCAAAGCACCGAAGCTGTGTGCAGACCTGAACTCCATCCACAATGTGCACAGAGTCGGCTGCTACTGGAGCAGGTGGCGAAAGAAGGAGGCAACTCGGAGCCAAGAAGAGCATCTACATTTTCATGCTGTGAATTAGGAAGCAAGCTGCCACTGAGGAGTCCCTCTGATGCCATCTTTTGCTTCTATCAGCCTGAAAAGACTTCAGACGCCCCTCTGCCCCTGGTCCCATACCTGCCTGATGATCAGCTGGAGTTCATCACTGCTATGCTCCGGTTACAGCCAGGGCATTGTTTTAAAGCTCTGGGAATTTCCCACCTTTTTAAAATTAAAGCAGTTTTCAGGTTCCCACAGTAGGCACTTGGTAAACCTGTTTCAACGATTTCTTCTAGATGAACAAGACACACTGTTTTACCAGCGTTCCAAGAAAGAAAGAGTTTGTTCGCGTGTTATGGATCCATTGTGCTCACACGCTCCCTCCTTCCCTTTGTCGCCAGCCCACTTAGCCTGGCACACACGTCCTACTACATACAAACCCACACACTCATACATGTCCCGTATATTCTCAAAATGACATGGAAGGATACTGAGGCCTTGGGGATTCAGTTATATCAGGCTCAGGAAAGGAGACAGGTCTACGTGGTGTCAATATTCATATTAAGACACATGGTAATCATTGTATATATAACCTTATATTTTGCCTTATTCAGATAACATTCATAAACATTTCCTCAGGTGTCCTCATTGTCTTCATAATTATTATCTTAGCGACTACTACATAGTTTTGCCTTGGTTGATGTATCATAATTCCCTTTATTTATAGTTTAATGTTGGACACTTCCATTTAAATATTTGTGGTTATAAACAAGTCTATAATGGATATCTTTGCATTGTTTATTACAAAATAATTTCTCTGGGATAAGTGTCCCAGAGTGGAATTAGTGGGGCAAAGTCTATGAAAAACTTTATAACTTTTTTTTTTAAAGATTTTATTAGGGAGTTGGGGGAGGGGAACAGACAAGTTGCTGTTGTTTTGTTCTTCAGTCTAGTTGTGGAGGACGTTGCTTCACTGGCCCATGTTGGTATTATCATTGCGCTCTTCCCGGGTGAGGCAGATCAGACGCTGGCTTCTGGACGGCCGCTCAGGTGGCTCTTGGCAGCTCACTCTGGCTGCCGGCCACACATGGTAGCTTATGGCAGCCCACTGCAGCAGGGGCTGCAGCCTACGCCGTTACTGGTGACTCTCGGCAGCCCAGCTCCAGGTCAAGCTGTTGTTCACCATCTTAGTTGTAGAGGGCACAGTGTCACTGGCCCTCATGTGGGATCCGAACCGGGGCTCTGCTGCTCAGAGCTGGCGTCCCAAGCCAGCCCTTAACCAACGTGCCACTCGGCTGACCCAAAAATTTTTAACTTTTAATAGTTACTTCATGTTGCTTTCCCAAACAGGTAGTGCAAACTTTTATGTCACTAAGAGTGTGAACATACTGATTTCATAAGAATTTCTCCAATAGTGTGCTACGATTTTAAGATTTTTTTTTGTTTTATGAATCTATTATGTATAAAATAGTAGAGCAAAGTTGCCTTCTGTTGAAATTCCACCATTAGTAGGATGAATGAACATTTCCCCAAGCTTACATTTCCATTTTCTCTTATGCTTATAGTTTATTTACATCTTTTATATATTTAGTGTCTATGGATTTTTCTCATGAACTTTAATGAGTCCTTAAGTGGTGTAGATATTAACCACTTGCCTATCATATTAGACATTTGTACACAGTAATAATTTGCTTCCTTGAAATGTGCTTCCTTCCCCTAAACCTTGCAAGATTCCTCATTTTTGTAATGATTCAGCTCTCTCTCTCAAATGCCAGCTTCTGTGAGAGAGCAGTCCTGACGTCCCTGTATAAGGTTAAGACAGAAGACAAGGTGAGAACAACAGCTCGAGGGCCAGACTACCCGGGTCTAGAAATGTGAAATGGGGATAATAGTAATGATATCTACTGCTGTGATGATTAAAAGGATTGACATAAGGAAAGTGCTTAGAACCAGGCCTGGCCAAAAGCAAGAACTATATAAACATAGTTATTACTATTATTTTTGGAGTATGAATATCAGTGGGAAATAAGACCTGAGTTTTTAATGGGTGGAGAAAAGAATCAGAAAGTAAAGTTTGACCTTCTTCCCAGTCCTACCCTTGCTAGTTACGGTACCATTTCATACTTTAATGAACACTGATCAAGAATCTTCTACATCACATCACTGTAATACATTATTCTAGCCAGGGGAAAAAATACTAAAAAATAAGCCAATCCTCCAGGGGCTTTAAGTCAAGAAATAAGAAATAAACATTCATGTTAAATAATAGCATGGCATAGTAGATAGAGCATGGATGGGAGACACTGGCTGACCTGAGTTCAAATGTAGCTTCGATCACAGACTAGCTGTGTAGGCTTGAGCAAGTTGCTTGACCTTTCTAAGCCTAATCCGACCTTGTAAGAAGTCAGAAGGATTGAACAAGTGAAAATATGTCTAAGTATATGTGTATGTGTGTGTATATGTGTATATGTATATATTATGTGCATGGCACATAGTCGACATTCAATAAGTTATATAATAATTAATATTGAAAAGAGGATATGAGTGATTCTTTTTCAGGTGAGTGGGATTTCTATTATGGTCAAGGAAAGAAAAAATCTTATGCTTCAGAGAACAAGTGAAGTTGAGCTGGTCCTTAAGGACAGAGAGAGAGATCGTTAGTTGGGGTAGCACGGCCTGAACCAAGACTTCTTCATGGGAATATGCAGGCATATGGGGGAGCATAGGGTGAAAGCCATCAACTTCAAGCAAAGCGATGGCTGAGGCTTCGGAGTGATGGAGGATGAGCTGAAAAGTCAGGCTTCTGTTCTGAGAGTGGAAGGCCCAGGGGTTGCTCTTGAGGTTCACTGAGATTCCCCTCACTTTTTATATTAGGGCCTGTAGAACCCAGGGCAAAGAGGAACATAGAAAGCAGAGAACAATTTGCTGGTGGTTCACGAGAGAGGCTAGCTTTGTGCTCTAGGAGACACAGAAGAGCCCATCTTCATTATCCATCCCCTGGGGTGTGAGATAAGGATTATTTCAGAGGAGTTCTTTACACATCCACAGAACAACCGTGAGCCACCTAGGTTAGCATCACATTTGATTGGCCTTGTCATTTACCATCGACAGGGCACTTAACCTGTCTTAGGTACTCTGCCTAGTACCTTACATGCACTACCTCATTCAATTCTCTCAATAACCCTAAAAAGCATGTTCTCATTTTATTCTCATTTTACAAATGCAGAAACTGAGTCTTGGAGCATTTACAAAGCTAGTAAGTGCTGAGCTTAGATTCCAACCCGGGACTGCCTATTTCCAAAGCCACTGGTCTATGCAGTCTCTGATGTTAGCTTGACACTTGGCACAGTTACTGTTGCATTGCTGCGTCCTTCCCTTTTCCCCACAGCATTTCCTTCCTCTCCACCTCTCCCCTCCTATCTTTGCCCTTGCCCAAGCTCTGGCTCATGTAGTCAGTCTCTCAACATCCATGGAACACATGTAGTGTGCCAAGCATTCTGCCGAGTGGTTCTGTTTCTCTGTGTTTCTCCTTAATGCCTGATGCAATGCTGGCAGAAAGCACTCAAGAAATGCATGGCATTCTTAGGTGTGGCCCAGTGCCCTCAACAACTTGAAAAAATAGCATGCAGGATATTTTATCTGACACTCCCAAAGATGGGAAGCACTTTGCCTGCTTTCCTTCCTCTCCTTCCTCTTCCCCTCTTCCCTTCCTTCCATCCACAAATATTTGTCATGTGAGTGTTCTGTACCCAACACTGTGCTAAGTGCTAGAGATACAGACACAAGGCATGGCGAGATGAGTATACGTAATTAAAACCTGTTTCTGATCCCCAGTCAGTCTGCCATGCACACCTCCTGGGCCTCTGTCCCATGCTTATTCTTCATTCAACAGTTAGTAAGGTCGTGCTTTCGCTGATGCCTTTTATACAAATCCCAAGCAGAACCAAACTATTGGGCTGGAAGGGCAGCACCAAAGATTAAAGGGAAGACGGAGGGGACTTTTGGGTCATTTTTATCCATTCCATTCTATCCACTGACCACACATTTTACAGCAGGGCAGGTGGGAGCCTATGGCTGTGCTTACAAATCTGGATCTGAGAGCCAGAATTAGAGAGGGGAGCCTGGCGTGGACCCAGGGAGCTGGATGAGGCTTCCCTGGACACGAGGTGCCCAGCCTCAGTGTGTTCAGATTTCTCCAGCAACATGACTAGACAGCTTCTGTGAATGGCCAACAGGAACAGGCAGCACCCTTTTTTGCCTCTGGGTGGATGGGTTGAGGGGATACAGGGATAACAGGACACCATCCCACCTTGCTCACTTGCGAGAAGCAGTATTTTCCAAATCAAACACACACATCAGGGGGCAGTTATGACAGAGATCAGGCAGTGGATACTGAAAAGGCCTTTCTCCTCATGCCTACATGTAGCCTACCCATGGACCCCTCTTGACTCTGAACTGAAGGCATAACAGAAGACCTTCAGTTCTCTCAACAGAGATCTGAACATCTGCAGTGAATGGGACTGTGTTAGAGTGGATTAGTTTCATTACAAGCAAAAGCACCTTCAAAAGTCTTCACAATGTTGATCTTGAATTTGCAAAAGCAGAACAGCTTGCGTAACTTCACCCACTCCTAACTGGTTGATTTAATGCATTATGAGAGGGGACTTCTGCAACTCTGAGCTCATATTTCTCAGCCATGGTAGGACATAGAGTAGGGATATTGGGGATCAGAGTATTCCCAGTTTCCTGTAGCATATGCTCATATATTTATTAAATTCATAAGCAGAGTATACCTAGCCCCATAGGAAATGTAAGTGCTATTCTCTCATTCTTTGCCACCCATTAATAGTGCACATTTGTGTAACAATAGGATCCATAAATCGGTTTCATGAAGTTTCTTCTGTAAGTCATTTCATAGAAATTTTCTAGTAGTGCATTATTGTCTTTATCTTCCTTTCAGAGGTCTCCTGAGGATATCTGATGTATGGGACTGGCCACAAAGCTATATTAGAGCAAGGAGTTCAATTAGCAGAAAGTGCAATATAACACACATGTCACACATTAAGTTTTAAAGGCTGCATGCAGATTAGGTCTTGAGAATTCCTGGGTGATTTCAGTCCGCAAGCCCATTTTCCTCAACCACATTATTTTTGCTTTATTCTTACCCAGGATGGATGTAAGATCTTGGGGGTTATCCTTGCCCTCATTCATTCATTTATTTGTGAAGAAGATATTTCCTGAGCACCTATCTATGTCAGTTGCTGTCTTGGACAATGAGAATACAGCAATGAGCAAGATAGGGAAGGGTACTGCCTTTATGAAACTTAAATTCTTTTTTTTTTTGAAGAAAGTTTATTGGGGTGACCATTGTTAGTAAAGTTACACAGGTTTCAAATGTGTAATTCTGTAATACATCATCTATATATCACATTGTGTGTTCACCACCCAGGTCAGTTCTCCTTCCATCACCATATATTTGACCCCCTTTACCCTCAGCTCCCTTCCCCCTTACCCTCTGGTAACCACTAAACTATTGTCTGTGTCTATGAGTTTTGTTTCTTCATTTGTTTGTCTTGTTCTTTTGTTGTTTTCAGTTTTATATACCACATATCAGTGAAATCATATGGTTCTCGACTTTTTCTGTCTGATTTATTTCGCTTAGCATAATAATCTCAAGGTCCATCCATGTTGTTGCAAATAACATTATTTCATCTTTTCTTATGGCAGAATAGTATTTCAATGAAACTTACATTCCTGATAGTCACTCTCCAATAGAAATTACTGTGATGATGGAAATGTTGTAATGTGATTAGATTAGATTAGATTAGGGAATGATTTGCTGTCCAATATAGTGGCCCCTAGCCACATGTGGCTGAGTACTTAAAACGTGGATAGCGCAGCTGAGGAGCTGAGCTTTGAGAATTATTTAATTTTAATATATTTAAATGTATACAAGGCTAGTGGCCCTGGTCAGTTATTATGAGGTGAGGTGGTATTCAGAATAATTGAGAACATGCTTTGTCATTTTTTAAAAATTTCACTGATAGTAAAACACTAACCTTTAACAGTTTCCATAGAGGAGTTTTGGATTCCCAAGTACATTTTTTGGTAGACTTCTAGAGCTTGAGAAATAGTGATTTGTGTTTGTTTACTCTGGTCCACCATCCTATTCAGAGAAGGCAGACTCTTTCTCCATCAACCCTGACCAATACCTGTCAGCCCCACTGTCTCCTTTTTAAGGGCAGTGTACAGAGGCTAGAAGGGAGAAGGGCCCCCTGCAGGGAGCTGACACATCCCCTGAGAAAGGCGAAGATGGGGGTCTGCAGGTGAAGGCTGGGACTGTTCTTCCTCTGGTCCATTGGGGGGCTCTGGTTCACAGGAAGAATGTTTGTGGACTGCTATGTCAGTCTGGGCTAGTGGGATCAGACTGTGGTCCTCTTTGTGGACCCCAAAAATAAAACTAATGAACATGTTTGTACATCCTCTAATTCTTTCATATATATTGAAACTCAAAACATCCTGGAAGCAAGGAATTATCATGACCTCTGAGAGATGGAGCAGTGTGTTGTTTACATGTGTGACCTCTGTATTTTGACTGCCTAGATCTAAATTCTGGCTGTATCTCTGAGCCAGCTGTGTGACCTTGGGCAAGCCTACCGCTCTGTGTCCCAGTTTTCTTGTAAAGTGGGCATAGTAATGAACCTTACCATGTAGTATTTTTCAGTATCAAATGAAGTCCTGTATATGACTCTCATAAGTAGTGGACAAGTGATAGCTATTATTATCATCTCTGAAAAGTTTATGGATTGCTATCTAATACAAGAATGTCACACCTATTTTTTTCTGAATCGAATCAAATTGAACTTAAACCCTCATTCACTAAGATTGCCAAGAACATCCCACATTGCATACTTTTATGGGTCTGTTCAAACCTTTGTATCCTACGCTGCCCCAGGACCTAGTTCAGAAGATGAAGAGAGGCCCGGTCTTCAGCCTGTGCTAGTCACTGTTATGCCTGCCACTCTGAGTGCTGGTCCTTTCCCATCCACTAGCCACTGCCCACACTGGGACCCTATCACCTGACCCAAGGCTACCATGTGGCCATCCTCACCTGAGCAACCATCTCCTCCCCATCACCATCTACTACATTTGGAGGTCCTGGTCTCTCTGACCATGGTATCCTGACATGCTGCTCCTGAGCCCACAAATTCTTTTCTACACAATTAGCACCTTGACGCTCATGAACCTCAAAGTCAGACTACTTCCAACCCCTCCCTCCAGGGAAGTCCAGCTTTTTCCCTTTGATGAGACTCAGCAGATACTCCTAATAAGCAGCAGAATGCCAAATTCAGCCCAGTTAGTCAGGAAGATTATTTTAGAAGATTTGAACTGCAATGCCGTAAGACAGAGCTTGGAATCTTTAGTTTGGGCCACAGGCTCTACCAAGATCTTTTGTTTTACCCCCAGAATAACTCACACATGTATTTCATGGCCCCTAGAGGTATTTTAATTTTTAAACACTGGTCCAAATCTACCTCAACAAAGAAAGGCCTGGTTGAAGGTTTTCTTTAGTGTGCAATACCCCACTCCCCACCCTCACCACAATAAGGCATCTTTTAAGTTTTCAAGCCACAGAAAATGAACTTCTTCCCAGGACAAGGAGTCCAGAACTGCAAACACAAGGACTGCTTGTTGTTCTGAAAAGAGGAAGGCTAAATATTATCTTGTTCTTGGGACATCTGCTCTGACGTGGTGAAGGCATAGAACAGAGATGCATATTATTAGGTAGTTTCAATATTAAAATTATAAACGTGCTGACATATTCATTTCTTTTTACAGAAGTCTGAGTTACACACAAAAGTTAGTGACTTACCTCCAATTTTTTGGTAAGTGGTAGAGTTTTTAATCCAACGCTGGTCCTCCTTTTTGCAGTAAATCCCCAGTAAATGAGGACTTCTTAATTATAGCCACTTCATGGCGGGGGCTGTTGAATCTTGATACTCAGGGCTCAGGATTTACATGCCTGGAAAAGAAAACATTACTCGCTGTATTGAGCATAATCTTAGATTATGGTATTTCTCTTTTCAGATAATACTGCATGTACAGTTTTCTTTTTCTTCCTCCTCTTCTTTAAAATCTCCTACTGTTTCCACAGGCAGCAATTATTATTGTCTCCTCTATTACACGTGGCAATTTGTGCTGAGACCCTCAGTATTTTCTTTGCTTATTAGAGAATTCCGAGGGGCATGCAGCTTGCATAATTTTTTCATGCTAAGTACAGCTACCCCTAAACCCAGATACGTAAGAAACATTAATTGCTAAGAAGCAAGGCAAGCGTATTTCTATTTAAAATTAAGGTCTGGACAGCACCGAAGTAAAATATGCTTAACAAATAGGTTCCAAAGTGAAATAGAAGGGCACGAGTCTCTGATGG
>NW_017731361.1:6475860-6494096 GCF_001890085.2 Hipposideros armiger
CTAACAGGTGTGAAGTGATAGCTCATTGTGATTTTTTTTTTTTTTTGTAGAGGGCAGTGTCACTGGCCCTCATATGTGGGATCCGAACCGGGGCCCTCTGGTGTCCCAAGCCAGCTCTTAACCATTGCGCCACTCGGCCGGCCCTATGGAGCAGATTTTTGATCCTCATCTTTGTTCTCTGTCTCTGCCCTCATGTTTCACATGTTCATTCATTCATAAGCATACCTTGATCATCCTGTGCAAGGTGCAGTAGTGTACAGGGACAGGTCAGCCATGGGTTCCTGACTGCAGGGCATCCTCTCTGTATGAACACAGGCCCTACACACACTGGCTGACAGATAGTACGGTGTGATGTAATGAACACAGAACTGTGATATGATCCATGTGCCATTTGGACAAAGAATGGGACCATTTAATTCTTTTCCAGGAAGCTTTTCCAAAGAGCTGACATTGGACTTGGGCCTTGGACATTGGGCCTCTACCAGATACAGGAGAGGTTGGGAAAAGAGGACTTTAGGCAGAGAGAATAACATGAATGAATGATCTGATGACGTGAACGTGCATGACACATTTAGAGAATGGAGTGTTGTTCATTGTGGCGACAGAGGAGGGAGTGTCTTGATAAAGGGTAATGAGCAACTTCTCTGGAAATGGAGAATAAGACCAAATGTGAACACTTGCCTATGCCATGCTAGTACTTTATTTTATAGGTAAGGAACCAGCAAACATTTAAAAGCAGGAACAGAACGTTATCTTGTCTACGTCCTAAAAATAAAAGAATGTCAATGACAAATAAATAACTGTGGGCTGTTGATTCCATCTATTGATATCAAAGATAGGAGGAAGGTAATCAGGGTGAAAATGTGAAGGGACTGCAGGTGACAGAAAGCTTTAAGGTTCATACTAGGTACCAAGAAAAGAAATATAGGCAAAGGTTGATAGCTGAGCAAATAGAAGGGGATCAGTGGTGTCAGCTGCTATCCCCCTACCACCCAAAACAATTGTGACACATACGTACGGACTCATTCTTCTTATCACCCCTGAAATTGGGGCTGCTTGGGAAATTCTTTTGATTGTCCTTTTTGTCCCCAAGGCTTTCATTCCAAGTTTTCTATCCCATAGCTAATTGCTGTTCGTTTCCTGTGGTAGCAAAACCTAGCAAATTGAGCACAGTCCCTATAGAGCACTGAGTTATGGGTGTTAAAATTTACGATGGAGCAATTTGGTTGTGCCCTGTTTCCGAAGAAATGGAGACACTTAATTTTTATCTATTTCAGTGGCAGCACTCACTATGATTTCAGATCAAAAGGCGGTGCAAAATTATTTTTGAATTATTTTAACATGGGAACTCGGAACACTGGAATGATTTATGGAAATAAGTCATCTGACTTGGCACTAACAGGTTTTTGAGCCTCATCTTCCAGTCATTTATTTTTAACCTCTCTGAACATCCTCTCCTCTGCTGCTACCAACACTCACGTTTGAAGCTGGTGAGCTGTCTGCTTATAAATACCGAACCCACTGGAAAAATCACATTTAATTAGGCTTTGTTCATTCCACTTAGCTTTGAAGAAAGGTAGCGTGCCTTTTAAGCTGCACAAACCTTGGCAATCTAAATAGGAGCAGACCTGGCAAAATCTTAATTAGATGTAGACCAGGGCTAATGCTTGCCACCTGCTCCTGCCATACCTGTAGAAACCCTTGAACAGACCGTCTACTCCACAGGGCCATAGTCAGACCCTGGTCCATTCTGGAGGAAACGAGCCTGGTGAGCACGTTTGCTTTTGCAGGATCCCTGAATCAAGTCCTTACACTGGTCTGCCCTGTGTCATTGCTCATTCTTCTGCTGTTTGGGAAACACGCAGCTTAATCACAGGTGAACACAAGAATTCCCAGGTACTTCTGTATTATTTCTTTGGTTGAGAGCATGGCGCTAGAAGAGGTGGAGAAGCAGTAATGCGATGGTTAAAAATGAAGCTTTAGAGGTAGGCCTCCATCTGCAGGGCTTCTGCCACTGCTTCACACCAGCTATGGGCTCAGCGTCATTTTTGGTCTCTAAGCCCCGGTTCCTTCACTTGTCAATTGGGCTTAATATACTGAACTTATTTTATGCCATTATTTTGAAAATTAAATAAAAGAATGCATGTAAAGGGCTCAGACCAGTGTCTCACTTATTGTAAGCACTATAATAATGTACGTATTATCATGCATTTGTACCCATGTGAAGTTATTATATTTGAGAGGTAAAAGAGTCCTTTAGCTCCAATATTTCTTGATCATGCAGTTTTACCCCTGGAGAGCTTTTCTAGAAAGGTTTAAGGAACTAGCATTTAATGATACTGAGTAATAGGCAAATATATGCAAATACTGAATTTCTATAGGTAGATTCCTGTGACCTAGTTTATTTGAGTAATAGATATGGAACAAAAGTAAGGGGCTTAAAACTTTATCTACTTTGGTGGTTGTTTTAAGGGGAAAAGAATCCTAAAACAGATATTTGCTTTTTGTAAAAAATTTAAGCAATTCAGAGACATATATATGCTATATCTTCCTAACTTGAATTCACCCCCAATTGCAAGACCTGTCATATATCATAAGGGGATTTTTGGAGAGAAGGGAGCAAAGAAAGACTTAATTAAGGGCATATTTTGATTATATGGTGAATTCTGATTTCATTAATATTAAAATGTGAAGAAAAAAGGAACTTAAATTGAGAAACTAGGGTAGTTAAAAATGAATGCCTCATATATTAGTTTTACTACCTAAAGATAACCATTATTAACCACTGGAATATATTTTCTAAGCTCTTTAAAATATGTACATCGTATGTACTCACACACACGTGTACACACACACACACACACACACACACACACACACGGTGCCAAAAATATATGGTTTTTAAGAAAGGAAAAAACTGTATTAATTGTAATACTCAATATATACTGATAACAAAAGATTAATACAAGTCACATTTGACTTCTGCAATTACAAGAGGTGTTCAAAGTGGTTACCATCAGCATCCAGGCACTTCTGATTACAGCAAACTACTGCTTGAGCATAGATAACATCTCTTAAAAATGTGTATACATTTTTTTGGCACCCCCAGAATATATATAAAAAATTTTATTTTATAAAAACTTGTACTGCATATGCTGTATATGACATCTGCTTAGAAATACTATATGTCCTTAGTATCTATAAAAATATGACCCATAAATACATTCAGCAACTTAAAAAGATAATTCTGTAACTTGCTTTTATCACAATATATCATAGGTGTTTTATCAATGTCATTACATATAGATCTACACAATTATAAGAGCTGCTAATGATCAGCCTGTTATGTGTGCAATTATTGATTTTATCATTCTCTTATTGATATTGTTCAATAGATCTTTAAGTTTTTATTATCATGGACGCCCTTTGAGAATCTGATAATAGCTAATAGATCCTTTCAAGATTCCAAAATTTACAGACTTTCAGGGGCTTTGTGGTACCTCTGGACTTCAGCCCTAGGCCCTCTCCACTCACCACCTATGGCCAGTTAAGACCTTTGGAACCCCTAAACTCTGCAAATATTACTTGCCATACATAATCACACAGAAAACAATAACAATCTATAATCACACAAAGTTTGAATGTATGTTGAAATTAAAATATCTTAGTTCTAGATATTATGATTGCAAAATTCGGAATATATTCATTGAAATAGAATGATGTCATTTATGGGGATTCCTGCTTTTCTGGGCCTGAAGCATGTGCTCAGTCTATCTATTCTTTGATAGACATATAAACTTCACTTGTAAACCAAAAAGCAAAGTGAGTTGCTAAGTGAATTTCATATAAGACTTACAAATCAGTATACACTCTGTCACTCTAGGGTATAACTTCCAAATCTTCTTTTAAAACACTATGTATTTGAAGGTATTATAGCAAATAATAGCTAGCATTTACTGAGGACTCAACATGTTCTACGCTTTTTATTAAGTACTTTACATGCCTTGTCTAAAACAAGGTCTGTACAAAACTTCCAGGGCTTAGGCGATTTTTTTCAAACTAATTTTATAGATGAGGGAACATAATTTATAGAGATGAAGTGAATTACTCAATGTCACACATTTAGAAAGTTCTGGAGTCAGAAAACAAACCTACTGCTATGTCTATGGCCTGCCTTCCACCCACTCTATAGATTGGCACTTTAGGATGACAACAATATTGGACATATTTTTTGAGATCTAGTTCTCTGGTTAGCTGCTGTTCATAAGGCCTTAAATTTGCAGATCAAAGCAAAAAAAATAAATGTATCAAAAAAGAAAAAAAAATGTGTTTGTTTTTTTAAATTTATGTTCTCACTATTCAGTTCAGAGGCTTGTAGAAAGACTATTCAAAAAATGGCCATTTCCATTTGAGGAATATCAAATCTCCAGACTAACTCTCAAACTAAATTTTTATGTCAGGAAGTGTGAAACTTGCAGAGGCGTGCCACCCATTGGGAAGGGGCAGGCAGTGGACATGGTGGGCTGGCCGGAAGACCCGTGTGTCATAGTGTGTCTCTCACCCTCTGGTTTCCTCCCATAAAATAGGGGGTGGCAAAACAAACTAACGTCCACTTATGGTTTTCAAATGAATGTATCCTCTTACCTATACTTTTTTTTTCTTTCCTTTTTTTTTTTTTGTTTTGTTTTTTTTGTAGAGGGCAGTGTCACTGGCCCTCATATGTGGGATCCGAACTGGGGCCCTCTGGCATCCCAAGCCAGCTCTTAACCATCGCACCACTTGGCCGGCCCTCTTTTCTTTTTTAATCTATCCTTTTTCTGTAGTTTCTGAGAATTGGTCCTTTATAACCAGTATCCACCCCGCCTCTTCCTTCCTTGTACCCCAGATGGGTTCGGGCCTGTCTCAGGTATGTATTAGGAATATACCACGTTGATTTCTGGCTTCATTTTTCTTTCGTTTTTTTTCTCTGGCTATTCCCCTTGCTCAGAATGCCCTTCCTGTTCTGTTCTCTCTATTAAAATCCTATCTATTTTTCTAAATCAGCTTAAGTCTGGTAAGGTCAGCCCATTTGGGAGAAATATCTCTGTAGCGTCTGAGACGTTGAAAGGAGACATTTTAGCCCTTTGTGGCCTCCCTCTCGGGAGCTTGTAGAACACAATTAAATTCTCAGTTCTTCTGAGTTTATTGCTGTCTTGTTTCATATGTGAGTGTCCTTTTTCCGAGAAGACTGCAACAATTTTAAGGCAGGCACCATGTCTTACACTTCTGTAATTACCACAGAACTTAACATTTTCGCTGCAACATTCGTCTATAGTCGAATGAGATTTCAATGCCGCTGACTGCGGGTTTAGTCTTTACCCCATGAGCTCAGTGCTCCAGAAAGGAAGTTTAGGAAAGCAGATGTACATTTTTCTATATTTTTGTGTTTTTCAAGAATGAATAACAATAGGAAATGTTTATACTTTAAAGTAATCATTTATTTTAACAAAATGTAGCACCTTAACTGTATTTACTTAAAAATATGAATACTGTAATTATTTTCTGTGAATTTTTGACACATTTTGGAGAACAAACTGGAAATAAATTAGGGCAGTGAAAAAGTTAACGTGGTTAGAATGCACTATCGTCTTATTCAATAACATGCGTATGTGTTATAGGGTCTGAATGCTGTGCCCCTCAAAATTCTTATGCTGAAATCCTTACCCTAGTAGGTGGGGCCTTTGAAAGGTGATTAGGATATGAGCGTAGAATACTCATGAATGGGATCAGTGCTTCCATAAAAGAGTCTCTAGAGGGTTGGCCAAGTGGCATGTTGGTTAAGAGTTGGCTTGGGACGCCAGCTCTGAGCAGCATAGCCCCGGTTCGGATCCCACATGAGGGCCAGTGACGCTGCGCCCTCTACAGCTAAGATGGTGAACAACAATTTGACCTGGAGCTGGGCTACCGTGAGTCTCCGGCGACGGTATAGGCTGCAGTGGAGTGGCAGTGGGCTGCCGTAAGCTATCGTGAGTGGCTGGCAGCCGGCGTGAGCGGCCATCCGATGGCCGGCGAGCGATCTGCCTCGCCCGAGAAGAGCGCAATGACAATACCAACATGGGCCAGTGAAGCGACGTCCTCCACAACTAGACTGAAGAACTGAAGGACAGCAACTTGTCTGTTCCCCATCCCCGATTCCCCAATGCTGTTTCCCTCCCGCAATTCCCCAATTAAAAAAAAAAAAAAAAGAGTCTCTAGAGAGGTTTCTAGTCTCTTCCACCAAGTGTGGACACAGCAAGAAGTCTGCAACCCAAAAGACAGCCCTCGCCTGACAGCCCTCGCCTGACCGTGCTGACAATTCCCTCGTCTCAGGTATTGTTTCAGAATGTAATCTTAGGCCGTGGAGGGTCAGAATCGATGGCCTTTTCTTGAAATTTGAAATCTTCTGGGGCAAATTGTAACAGGTAATAAAATGATAAAATAAGACATTATGGCTATCAAATTTATTGAACATGTTGGGTGCCAGGCACTGAATAAATAAGTTATAGCCAAGGTGTGCCCTGGGTCTCTGGGAGCTCACAGCTCAGTGCATGATGATGACTTATGGAACACGGGAGTGCCTAAAGGATTTCACAAGGTGGGGAGGTTGGGGAGGGGGGTGAGCTGGGCCCTGAAAAAGAAGCCGGAGATCATTAGGTGAGCAGGAAGCAAAGGCAAATGTTTTAGCTTTAACTTTTCAAGCTACCCACGATTGTCTTCCCTTTTGTCTAATATCCTGGGAAAAATACCTTTTTCCTTCTCCTCTCTTCAGCTAAAGCCCTTGTTAGCTCCCAGGACACCAGCTCAGAATTGGCCAGGGTGCTTGCGAAAATGCAGAGTCTCAGGCTATACCCCAGACCTACTGAGATTAAACCTACAGTGGCTGGGCATGGGCATTTATTTTCATCATAAGCAGAGACGCAGAGGTGGTGAGGGGTTTAAGCTGCTTCCATTGTTTGAAGATCCTGGCGTATTGAAACTGAAGAAATGCCACAACAGGGGGACCAAATCTGTGATTTTTTAAAATATGCTTCCATTTAGCGATTTCATTATTTTAATACATGTTCAGAATTTTTTGATTCTATTAATGTGTGTAATATAGCTATGGTTATGTAGATATAGATAGATAATCCCAATTGGTGATAGCCCAAATAGTTCACATTTGAGGCCCTTTGTAAATGTGGGGCCCTGGAGCAAATGACACTCCAAGTCCCTGTCCCTTCCCCATTGGCCCTATTAACCAATTCCTCAGGGGTGTCCTATGCAGACTGCCACTTGCTGATTTGCAGATCCTCATTTGGGACTTGCTGTGCACTTGTTTGCCTTCAGTACATGGAAGAAACTGAGGCTCAGGAGGTTCAGAAAGTGAGAGAGAGACATCTATATCTGTTATCTATGTCTCTATATCATCTATATGCCTATCTCACACAAACATTAATAGAATCACACAATGTTATGGCTGAAAGGATCTTTGAGATCATATGTCCATTTCCTCATTTTCCAAACGAGGAGGACATGCCGAGGATGCAGTGCGTGCCTAATAAATACTCAGTTGGAAACCACACTTCCCCAGGTGCTTGCTAGGCCCTGTCTCTGCAGGATTCATTATACATGGAACAGCCCCCCAGAATGTTTCTGCCAGTTTAGGTTACAGGTTCTCCTCTTTTACAAACACTTCAGGATGTTTACTGCGGAATGATTTCCGCTCAGCACCTGTCAGACGGTGGCAGGAGGTGGCCCAGACACTCTTCCGTGGAGCCAGATTCTCCTAGTAGGTGTCATTAGTGCTCTTTTGTGAGAAGAACGGTCTCGTGTCTGTCATGAATTAAGAGCACAGACAGATTCAAAGGGAGGAATGCTACAATTTTTACTCTGCACTGCTTCACTTTTTATTAAATTCTGGTTTGCTATGTGTTGCATACTAGTAAGTGATGTCTACTTCTTATTCCTTATGTGAGATTTTTCACGCTCCTACCTCCAGGAGAGTGATCGCAACAGGGGGCAGTATTGCCCCTCCCCCATAAGACACTGGGCAATGCCTGGAGGCATTTTTGGTTATCATAACTGGTGGTGGGGTGCTACTAGCATCCAGTGGGCAGAGGCTGGGGTGTTGCTAAATGCCCTACATTGCAAAAGACAACCCCCAATGACAAAGCATTATTTGGCACAAAATGTCGAAAGTGCCAAAGCTGAGAAATCCTGCTCTAGAACCGGGGTTCTTAATCCGGGGGTCTTATTTAGTAGTCCAGGAGTCTATCGATGGAATTTATAGACACCCCCCAAAATTTGTGCAAAATATTATATGTATGTACATTGTCTGGAGGAGAGGGTCTGTCATTTCCATCAGAGTCTCAAATCCCTCAAAGGTGACAAGTCACAAAACTCTGCCCCTGCCATTTCGCATACCAAGAATGTTTTCCATACTGCATTTTTCCCCCCAACCATGCCTCTTACCCTCATTGAAAACTTCCTCAGCAGTGCTCTGTCAATGAGTCCAGATGAGCAGGGCTACTATCTGTCCTGAGATGCTTGGGGTAGGCCAGACCTAATTATTAATAACATCCCCTTTCTCTCACACATGTGTCCAGTCCTGGTTTGGATGTTAAGTTACAAGGTCCCTTGTCAGATGTAGTGCCTCCATTTCAAGTCTCCCTATGATTTCATGAATTCCTCACGGCTGAGGCATAAACTATACATTTAAAAAGACCCACATATGAAACAATACACCAATATCCAGCACCCCTTCCTTGCTGACTGCCACGACAGGCTACGTAATCCCTTTGGGGTATAGGAGGAGGAAAGACTATATGACAAGTGCCACAATCACACTAAATATTTTACTCGTGATATCTTTATATACTAAAAACAGATAACATTTAGAAAATCTCATTATGGATACAAAACACTTGCCAAATTAGGGTGTGTTCTCATCACAATCTGTGGCCTATATAGCTAAAAAACCTGTAGGAAGTTAAAAATCTGCAAAAGCTTTGTTTCAAAGGGCACATTTATATACTTGACTCCTACTATGAGGCTAGTATTTGAGTGTGTGTGTGTGTGTGTGTGTGTGTGTGTGTGTGTGTGTGTGTGTGTTGCATATTTACCTAGAAATTGCTTCTGGGCAAATCAATTAACATTTTTCTGAATCCAGGAAAATAACCCTGTAAAATGAGGTAGTTGGAATACATGTTCTCTAAAGTCCCTTCCAGTCTAGAATTCCATGTCTGTTCATTCATTTATTCATTCAGTCATTCGTCTTTCCGAAGCACTTGAGCATCTGCTCCTAGCCAGGTCCTCGACATGGCCCCACAGGCACAGAAGTAAGAATTAGCCTCTTAGACCTCAGAAGTATCAGGGCTCATTAGGAAAGAGGACAGGTCCATGTCCAGGCTGCTATGGGAGTGTGGAGGTGAAGGCACAGCCGAGGCAACAGGAAAGGTGACCAGACAGGGAGAGGAAAATGTGCTCATTCAGCACAGGAACGCGATTCAGTAATGAAATTCTCTGGGAAAGCATGATTCCTGTGGGACAGCCAGAGTTCCTCCACTGGATCACAGACCTCTGTGTGGCAGGAAGTGACCTGTTCCCTTTGGATCTCTGGTACAAGAGTGGTAGAGGGTGGTGACTAAGGGCACAGGCTTTGCCGTTCCATCAGGGTTTGATCCCAGCTCTAGGACTTACTGTCATGTTGGGCAAGACAGTTCACTTCGTTAAGGCACAGTTTCCTCATCTGTGGATTACATATGATAATAGAATTATCACTAATTATTTAATAATCAGCACTGACTAAAATGGTGTGTGTAAAGCACCCGGCACCAGTAAGTGCTTATTAAAAGTTAGTTCTGTCAGGTGTTGTTGGATGTGGGTGTCCTAGTTGAATAAACATGGAGTATTAAAGTCTGGCAGACTGGAGTACACATCCAGCCCTGCCAGTTACTAAATGTGTAATACTGCGGAAGGGACTTCATCAGTCCCAGCCTCAACATCCTTCTCAGTTAAGTGAGAATAGCGATACCCACCACACAGAGCTCTTGCAAAGACTAAAGATGATGGTGTATGTAGAGTTGCTGGCACTTACTAATGGTTTCTTTAGAAGTTCTTATCTTTTCTTAATTTCTTTCTTTCTTTTATTTATTTGCATTGCTCCTGGACTGAAAACTTCTCTAGAGCCCCTTATTCACTCATTTACTTATGTATTCATTAAAACCAAATGTTTATTGTGTACTAAACTGAATCCAGACCTCACGGCCAGTCTTCAAGGAGGTTAGCCGCTTTATTTTATCTGATTTACCCCATCGCCACCTTTCTGCTGTGGTGGCCCCAGCATTAGTGGCCCCAGCTGGCTACCTGTCACCACACTCGTGTTCTCTGCCCTCACTTCTTCCCACTCCTTTGCGACAGGCTCTTCTCCAAGATGAACCCTTGACAAGTCCGCATCATCTCTGTTCCAAGGAAAACAGAGGCAAATGGTAAAGCAGAGAGTTTTCAGAGGATGGCAGGCTCTGGAGCAGGTGTATGGCCAATGGTAGGAGAGCATGTTGCTAGGTTGTCCACTGTCACTTCATTCTCACCTCACCTGTGCATGTCAGGATCTGTCCCTCCGTGCGACAACTCTCAGAGAGCATCAGTAACTGCTGCGAGAGCCGTTCTGTCATCCTTTGTCTTCTGCCTCCTTCAAGCTCTTTCTTGCCAATCATTGTTTGTGTGCAGTAACCCAGGTGGAATGCAGTTTGATGGGCTTTTTCCAGATTGGCGGGACCGATTCACTTCGTGCAATTCAGATTTTGGTGAAATCTACTTCTGTAAAAGGAAGTGTAAAAGTAAAAGTCCATTAGAGGATTGCATTTCTAAACTCTTAGTTCTCAGATACTTGATTCCTTATGGTCACTTTTAGAAACCAAAATAACATCCTGAGATCATAAACAACAAATGTACATTCCAAAACCAAGTGCAAGCCTCTTTCCTGCTTTTCAATTCAGGTATTCTGCATGTAGTGATTATGTGTAGGTGAGGCTGTGATGGCACGTTCAAGCTTCGGCACCTGCAATACTTGGACCTAAGCCAACAGCTGCTGAGTTTCCATCAGAAAGGACACTTGCTAAAAAAGGATGGTTCAAAACACATTCTTACTTCTCATTTTTTTTATTTTCTGCCTGACCTAGCAAGTGTGCTTGGATGAGATTGAGAACTGGTGGGAAGTGCTGAATTTTGCACGTTGTAGTCTGTTGGCTTCCAGAAAGCCACAACGTGCATGACCTCTGGGGTTCCCACACGGAAGAAGATCAGATGGTATTTTACTGTACGAGGCTCTGAAAAATGAAGGATAACTTATTAATATGTAACTATGCAGTCATTGCATATTCATGTCCTATAGAATAGATAATTAGAGCTACACTGTATAATTTATCATTGGTTGGCACGGTTAAGACTGTTCAGATAACCATGTACTGTAATTTTGTAGTAATTGCTATTCTTTGAGTAAAAGTAGTAGCCAATAAAGTGAAAACTGGCAAGTAATTGCTTTATAATTATTTTGGGAAAGGCATTGTTCCAAGTAAAACAACTGGAGTTAACCAGGCGCATCTTTTGTTGGATAGGCGATGCTAGCTAACTATCAGAATCCCAGCAGTCATATCGAGACAAATCCCATGCTATTTTTATTACTATTATTATTATTATTATTATTTCACGTTAAACAGTCTGGGCAGTAAAATAATTTTCATAGAATAAACCCTACTTATGCCCCCATACATGGTTATTATTGGCAGTTGCTTTCAAAAGTGGGTGCGAGTTAATTCAGAACAAAGCAAAACATTATTATTATCACCATCATCATCATCATCATCATCATCATCATCATCATCATCGTCATTACATCTCCCTTATTTGTTTTCTTGATGACCAGTTGTCATTACCATAAACGCTGTAGTGAGCTTATCAGACTTAGGAGCGTTTCCATTTGTTACTTTTAATAATTGCTAGGATGGCTCTTTTTATACCCAGATTCCCTTGTTGTGAGATATTCTTTTTAAAAGAGGGTTTAGAAGGTTTCCCTTGGAGATATTCTGATTTGCTGTGGCTACTAATTTATGTGGTACTGGAGGGGGTTTGGGTTTGGGTAGACAAAAATAATTCATTTACACAAGCAGGTCTCCGAAACTGTCTTATGTTCTACAAATGTGCAATTTCTTTCTTTAATATTTATTTATTTGATCACTACTTCTAATTAGATCAATAGGGAGCATATTTTTGTTCTCAAGCTGGTTTAAAAAAAAAGACAGTGGTAAACGAATTAAACCCATGCCAGGTGAGCATTCCTATTCCCACTTGTTTCCCATTCCCATTCGAAATTCAGGTAACAAACGTAATTGCGTGCATCTTCAGGAACTAAACCAATCAGGATCAATGCTTTTCATTAGTTGTTTCAGGTTACACTAGCTTGTTATTTTTCCTGAAAAAAAATCTTTGTGTTGCAGGTAATATAAAAGGCAGTGGGATGTGAATAGCAATGAGATAGAATCGTGGAGTTTCTCGGGATATAAATGAATTTGTTTGTCTGCATCAAGTTTCAATCAATGGGCAACCCAGTAAAGGATTAGAATCTGTGGAGCAGATGAAACCATGTTAGACAACTCAATTTTTAAAATTATTTACTTATTTGCTCTTTGTTATTAAGACAAAAGGACGTTTTCAGTCTCTTGTAGAATAAACACAATATGAATAGTATTCTGCTATTGGTATAACAATAATGGGCTTTTGATCTGTGATTGTAGATACAAACATTATTGCTGGAAGGATACCCAAGAAAGTGGTAACAGAGTTGGCCTTTGGTAAGGGACCATGGGATTGGGATGAGGGGAGGAGGAAGTATACTTTTTAATTTATGTATTTATTATTTTTTTTTATTTATTATTATTTTTATTTTATTTTATTTTTTTTTTTTTTATAGCTGAGCCATCCTGCCACCTGTTGGCAGCTCAGCGGCAGCTCAGCTCGGGCTGACTCGAACCCCTGTTGCTCAGAGCTCAAACTCTTGAGCGAGCTCTTAACCAACTGAGCCACTCAGCCGGCCCCTAATTTATGTATTTATTTTTACATATACATGTTTTACCTTTCAGAATGTATATGTATGTCCACATATATACTTACATAGATTACAAGAGTACCTGATACTAATAAATGCTCAGTGAAGATTAGCTATTACTACTGTTGTAGTCAGTCATCTAAAAGCTGACCCACGGCAGAAACTATGATGACACCTACAATCCCAAGTACCCTATCAAAAATTTGCCTGCTTGAAATAATCGGTGCTCAGAAAATTCATCTTCAGAGTCTTGTTGAGCTGCAGATTCTACAAATAAGTGTAAGGATATTAACTGGCCAGATCATATTTATTTGTTTATTTGTTTGTTTGTTTGTTTTTTGCCAGACATTACTTAAGCAAGTCTTTTCTTCCCTGACTTCCTTTGCTATCATTATTTGCTGTAAATGGAGCATGTGGTTGTGAGATATTTCCATGAAGTCCAGTAGCTTTTCCAAGAGAGTGAATTGAAAGAGTAAAAAATCTGGAGTCCCAGCACCTGGAGTAAAGACCTAGTTCTATTTGTGGGCAATCTAGGAAGCTCCAAGATGCTGCTGTGCCTGGACCTTCTTCTGAGAAAATAGCCTGAAGGAGGTCTTTTTGGTATAATATCAGGGGTCGACACTGTATCTAGAAGAAAACCAATCCTGCTACTTGAGTCACAAGTGACTAAGCAGGGGTGCAAGCCAACAGTATCCACATATGGGCTGACCCGTCACCTAACAGCTACTCAGCACTGCCTGTGGCCTGATCAGGTGACGGTGGCGATCAAATCCAATCACATCCTCACTCGCAGAAAGTGTGATTGCTCAGCAAATACATATAGATAGAGAGCGAGTCCTTTGAGTTCTGGTTCTATAATGAAGAATGCTGAGAAAACCCCTTTGGAAGTTTCTGCTCAGCCCACGGTCACTGCCACTCTGAGGGTGATCTTCTGCAGCATACATACATCCATATGCACATTTGGGCCGTGTCCATCCTGCAGGACTTTTGCCCCTCGGGCTGTAGCTGATAAGAACAGAGATGGACAACTGACTTGACCTATCCCCCTTGAATTTAGAATTCAAACTTAGAAGCCCGGTCAAGTTGGTCAATGAACTGTAGACAGATAAACTAGATTTGGGGAAAGGATGGGCGTGGGGCTGTGCAAAATGGCAGGTTTGCCAAGAGTAAAGAACCAAGCAGGTACACAGAGATGAGTGACCACGCAGGAGTGTTGTGCGGAGTTTTCTGAGGCTTCCTTGTTCCTGGTTCCAGGCCTTGGTTATAGATTATGTGAGAGTCCTTTGTACCCTTACTCATAAGTCTTAAAGCATATTCTTACTTTTTAGTTTCTGTTTCATCAAGGGGATTTCTATTACTTGCGACCGGGAGAGTCATGGCTAAGCGATCTGGCTTCTGTGATGACCACGGCTGTGCATCTCAGTCTCAGAAGCACTGAGACCCAGGACACTCGTTTGTGCCCTCATGGAGGCCACAAATTGTAACTGCAGTGTCCCCTGCCTGTAAAACTGTAAATCTCCACTAATGAAGGTAATCCACGGCTTTTTCACCATGCCCTGGAATCTTGTCAAGTCCCCAAATAGGAAACTGTTCTAACACATTCTCACATCTGTAGAATGGGAATAATGAGGACACCTCCCCTCTGCAGGAGCTAATGCAGAGATCAAAGTGAGGGATGATTATTATAGTCTTTCGTCTCTATGCATTATAGTCAGTTACAGTAAATGTGCTCCTTTGTAAAGTTGACCTGTGAACAATAATGAACACAGGATGATTACAGTAGGCAGAATTTTGGCCCCCATGACCTTTCACCCTGGTATTACACTCATAAATATCGTATGTTACATGGCAAAGGCAATTTGCAGGTGGCATTAAAGTTATTCATCAGTTGATCTTAAAACAGGGAGGTTATTCTGTATTATCCAAGTGGGCCCAATGATGTGATCCCTTAAAAGTAGAAGAGAAAGGCAGAGGGGGGGACTGAGAAAGACTCTATGCAGTGTTGCTGGTTTCTAAATGGAGAAGCCTTGAGAGAAGGAATGTGTGTGGCTTCTAGGAGCAGAAAATGGCCCCGGCTGACAGCCAACAAGAAAAAGGGGACATCAGAATCTGTAGTCACAAGGAACTGAATTCTGCCAACCCCCTAAATGAACTTGGGAACAGATTGTCTCCCGGAGGCTCCAAATAAAAACTCAGTGCAGCCAACACTTTGATTTTGGCCTTGTGAGACCCTGACCAGAAAGCTTTGTGGAGCTACACTACACCTGGCCTTCTGACCCATGCAGACTGTGAGACAATAAGTAGATGTTTTTAGTCACTGTGTCTTTGATAATTAGTTATGGCAGCGATAGGAAACTGACACGCCATGAACCAAGCACAGTGCCAAACACTTTCCAGTCATTCCACCAGAATCATCAAGGGGCCCTAGGAAGCAGAGACTCTTGCATCTCTCAGCTCATACATAGGAGGACATTAAGGCCCAGAGAGGTTAAGTAACTGGGTCAGAATAATAGAGTTCAGTAATGGGCAGAGGCAGGATTTGAACCCAGGCCTTTTGTCTACAAGAGGCCCAAACCCAAGTTGTTCCCCAACTGAGATGTTAAAATGTGACCAGCCCGAACTGAGGGGTGCCCCATCATTCTGGAAGATACAGTGAGTCCCACGGGCCACGATGCCAGGGTTTTCACTCATGTTACCCCCTCTCTGCTTGCTTGTCTGAGAGAGAAAAGGAGCCACACAGCAACTCTACTCCTGCAGGAAGAGGCTGTGCTGCCCCGTCTGTGGCCGGAGCCCCTTGGGGGCCCAGCTCCCACCCTGTTTGGCAACCTGAGCACCATGTCAAAGTCAAGTCTTCAGAGCATGAAATGGGGTTTTGTGCTGAAGCCTGAGAGACACGGTGCATCGAGTTTGGTTTGGCTATTTTCCCTCCTACTGTTTGTTTTTAGAGATGAAAAAAGGGCAGGCATGAAAAAGGTCTCCCAGGTGGTCTGTATGCTATCGCAGCCAGTGGTGCAGGCAGGAATTCAGGCAAAAGGAAGATAGGGCAGCTCTGTGCACCCCAGCCCGTAGTCAACATTCAGTATGCAGCTGTCATCCTTGTTATCACCATGGCTATTATTATATGATTATTTCAGGGGCATGAAGGAAGAAGCGCTCTGCTTCCAAAATGTCTGGAGTCACAAAGAAAGGATCTTTCCAATCCTTTGGCTTAAGATTAATGTCCTGTAAAATGTTTTCTTAACGTTTGTCATCTAGCCTGTGACACCTCTGAAATGCACATTGTTATGAGCAAAGAGCACGTAGCTTAAAAGATGTTAGAGATTTTGATTCGATCTAAATCTAATACCCCTGGAAAAAGGCATTTGTCATTCATACTCTGATAGAGCATCTCACAAGTGTAACACGCACACCACTCGGGGTACGTGAAATGATTTTAGGTGATTCACAGATGAACATACGGTTTTCATAGTTACGTGTTTTTAAGGTGAATTACGAGAAAACACATGTAGCACGTTAAGTGCATGATTTCTAACCAGGCAACAGTTGGTAAAAGTAAAAGTAGTGTGTCCATTGAAAGGAAAATTTTAAGTAGATAATTGTATTTAGGGAGTACAAAGATAGAGAGACAGTTTGAAAGCAATTTCTGGGTGACATGTAGCTGGCATTCTCTGCTTTAGTGTGACTTCTCAGTTCATCAGATGAGTTTCAAACAGGACATTAAGGGAAGAGCGGAGAAAAAAAGATCCTGGTCTCTTGAGGAATAAAATGAGAACAGGTTAGAGATGAATGTCAAGGCCACTAGGACCCACCATAGAGGACATCAAAGGCCCCTGACAGAGAAGTTTGAGATCATTCATGACAAATGCAGCTGCCTTTAATTTTTTTGTTTTTCTACTTTTACCCAGACCGAAGGAAAAACGAATGTGATTCCTATTGGCCTAAGACAGTGACTGGAGCTTTCAAAATTGCTTCACCTGCAAGCAGGCTGTGCCCTGAGAGATTCTTTTATTTATTTTATGATGGCAGAATATTCTTTGGCTCCATTTGAAAGAACAATAGTCTTCACCGAATGCTGGTGCCAGGGGAGACCTGAGATTAACCTCATCATTTCACAGACAAGGAACGCGGAACATGGAGAAATTAATTTCTCCAAGGTCTCGCAAATAGCTGATGTCAAGGCCCGGACCACCGTCCCTGCCTTGTGACTCTTTCTCAAATGTGCTCACCCTGATGCTGACATTCTCAGAGGCAGAAAAGGAATTTAACCTCAGGCTCTGCATTACTGGCTAGGGAACAGACCCAGAGAAGGGTTCCAATCCTTGACTCCTTTTCCGTTAGCCACATGCCTTTGTTTCATGCTGCTCCCTCTGATGTGCCATCATTCTGGTCTTAAAAACCATGACCAAAATGGTAATTGTTTAAAGTTTTTAAATAGTTGAAAAGCCACTCGCAGTGAATGTGCTCAGAGTAGGCAGCTGTTCTTCCTGCAATCCTCTTAGGTACTCTTCTGTGTATCTGCCCTAGTAAACTTTGTTTAAAGGGTGTTTGGTAAGATATATGATGGGAGTTTTTTTTTTTAAAACTCCATAAGCCAGGGAACCTGACTTAGTGTGTGATCGAGTTCTGTTAGAAATAATACTGTTTCTGCTACACTTTCCCACATGGATGCCTTTCCCATATACAAGAGGCTTCAAATTCTTTAGCTCATAGGAACAGTTGTTTATAAAGGGAAGAATCTGCTACTAATCCTTAGGCATCTATTAGGAGAATAGGTATTACACAGGTTCTTATTTATGGGAATATAAACTGTATTTATAAGACAATAAAGATGGAAGGTGAGTTGGCTAATGACCTGGAACTGCTCTCTTGTTTACTGGCATTACCTCCATTATACCTCAGAAACAAACATCTTTTCCAGAAAATGCAAATGTTGCCGAAAAGTTATATTACCTTCAGCCATCTATCACAATCTTAATAGAAAGGGGCCATTCCATTTCCTCATGGATGCCTTCATTTAAAAAACAAAGATGGAAAGAATTCTACTGGAGCTGAGTCTCTGGTTGTGACTACCCTGCCTTTTCTCTCCCTTGCATTTGGTGATAATGAACTTCTATTGGGTTGTTGGAAAAGTCAGGAC
>NW_017731361.1:6495646-6497228 GCF_001890085.2 Hipposideros armiger
AAATAAATGACCTTTGAAAAACAAAGACAAAATATGTCATGACTTTTCCGACAACCCAATAAGTTCTCCCTTGTGGATCTAAGACAGTTTGGAGTGGTTTTAGCCACCTGCAGCCCCAAAACTCCTACTTCACTCTGCTTTGACAAGATGGGCATACAAATCTTATATCGACTCTTTTCTTTACCCCAAATCTCTTGGCTTTTGAGATATTTCTGGACATGCATGTCTTTTCTTTTTTCTTTTGTTTTCAAACATTGGTCTGAAATAATGATTTCAGTGGTTCGGCATAATAGAAATTGTCCCTGTTTTGTTGTTTCTACTGTGACTGAGAGACATGTAGTTTAAGAGTATTTTGGAATTTGAGAGTCAAACACCAAATTTCCAGGGGACTTTGCCCAAAGGACAGTCTCTCAGGCCTTCTGTTTCTCTCCTGTTATTTGTGGATATACTCTCTACTCTACTTCTCCCGCATATCTAACAGGGAAGGTTTCTGAATGTTCTCTGTTCCTAGGCACCACACACAGCAGCCAGATGCTGCTGGCTCCGAATATGTCGCCATGCAGAAGTAGTTAGTGAATGCCACTGGAATTAACACAGTCTCTTTGGGTTCCATGGCCTCGATGTCCATGGTAAAAACTCCAAGGAAGCTAACCATATGATGAGGAATTAAAATTCACCTTGCAGGCTGCCTTCTTAATTTAGATCTAAGAAATATTTGATCAAAACCATTTCTTGTCTTTTCTTTTTTTGTGTCATGCCTTTTACAGGATAGCTGCTAGGCAAGAGGCACAACTTACTATTAATGAATAATGAACACTCTACTTAATAACCCAAAGCCTCTCCTTCCTCTCTTCCCACTAGCTGTCAGTGGGTGCTCACTTTATGCTCTGTTTAATCACACCCACCTCACCTTCTCACCCCATTATCAAAGCAAGAAGGAATAAAGGACAGTGGATTGGACATGTTTGTCTCACTGGCAGGTTAAGGATTAGGCCAGAGCCTCACATATTGGACACTAACAGGAAAGGTCAGGTAGTTGCTCATTCATTCATTCATTCATTCATCCATTCATTCATTGATTCCAAAGTAGAAGTTAGTGTCCTAGAGCCAGACAGTCTCAGTTTCTGTGCAATTTCTATATGGGCAAATTTGGAAAATTGATTTAACCCCTTTGTGTTTTAATTTCCTTATCTATGAAATGCAAATAATAGTAGCACCTATCTTATAGGATTTTTGTAAGAATTCAGTTGGGAAATGTTTACACTATACCGATTTCAGAGTAAGCGTCCAGTAAAAGTTAGCATTCATTCATTCACTTATTAACCTATTTGGCAGCCGTATACTAATTGCCTCTTTGTGCCAGTCACTGTGTCACGTGCTGGTGGATACAGAAATGAATAGAGTGTAGTGTTTCCTGTAGGAGCTCATTGGTCAGATCAAGGCGGGGCTGCAGATTCCATAAGTGGTTAATTACAGGACATTTACAAATGGCTGCAGTCTACAATTGCATCCATGATATATTATGAGGACTATGAGAGTTTAGGGACTGAGAAGCCTAATTCAGGTGAGTCTTCACAGAGAA
>NW_017731361.1:6498161-6506911 GCF_001890085.2 Hipposideros armiger
AAACAGTGAACTAAACAAAGACCTTGTTCTCCTGAAATATTCACTCTGGTAGAGTGAATAGATAAATAGATTTTTAAAATGTATGTGCATGTATGTATGTGTGCATGTGTGGGTATCTGAAGAGTGGTAAATGCCTCAGAGAGCAACAAAGCTAGGTACGAGTGAGAAGAAGTGATGGATGTGTAAGGGTTTTCTGTACAGGGGTCCCAAGGAGGACCGCTCTCTGAGCTTCGAAGTTACTTTCCGAGGGTGGCTTCCTTCTCTCCTTCCCAACAGGCAAGTTCTCTCTGGGGTTGCCTACTGCAACAGAGTAAGTGGGTCCCAAGGTAGATGGAAATTCCTGCTCTGCAAGCAAGTCATTAGAAATCAATGATGGTCGGAGGCAGAAATCATCATGTAAAGAATAGCCAGCAGAATTGTAAGGAGCCTGTACAAGGGTATGATGTACAGGCGTGCAGATCAACATTCTCTTGGTTGTATCAAGCTGCCCTTTGTGTTGGTTATGAAAGTTTTAGGTTCAGAAATGATTTGATCCTTTCCTTGTTCGGGAGAGAGACAAGTTGGTGTCTCTTTCTTCTAAAGGTCTCGGTTATTGCTGAAGCAGTGACCTAATTAAAATTGGATTCCAGCATATAGACTATCTCTGAACGTGTACTATCTTCTCTGGAGCCTCTCGAGGACAGTCATTACCTAATCTCATATTTAAAAAAAAATCCTATTGTTAAGACTAATGAATCTTATCCTTTATCTCTGAAGCAAGTGGCTACACACAGTTAATATTTTATGCAGCTCTTTTATATGGATGTGAATGGAATTATAGCCAATCTAGCTATTTAGTGCCCTTTTCTGTGTGTGATGCATTATCATGGCCATCTGCCCAGTCGGGTGGATTGCCGTGTTTCTAGTTCAGCCCTACCTCATAGTGATTCGCAATCACCTTTTTGAGAAAAAGGAGAAGTGTGCATTGGGTGCACTGCGTGGCAAGAACTGGAAACGGTGATGTGTTCAAAGGAAGAAGGGGAAGATTTGAGTTGGAACCTAGGGGGAAAACGAGAGAGAAAAGAGGGTCTGCCTCTACCAGGTGTTGGGAGGGCCTGTGCATGGGGGTTAGAGGTGGAGCTCAGTTTTACAGTGACTGAAAAAGCAATCATTAAATCAATTCATGAGAAAAACAGGCTATAAGAAGTGTTTTTCTCAAACCAGGGTGCAGTCGATTAGTCGCATCCAAGGACACAATGGAGACATTTGTCTTCTGTGTTCTCATCCTCGTTTCTCTTTTCTCTCTCCTTTCCCTCCTTTTGTGTTTCTTCTCTTTGCTCCAAGGTAGTTGGTGCCTTGGCGAGCCTCCTCCCACCCCACTCCCAACAATTACTGCTCATTTCTTCCCTCTGTCTCCTCCCGTGGGGTTTCACCAAGAGCTACCCTGCACTTTGTAATTTGTGCTCTCTTTAGAACATAAGCCTCATGACTCCATTCTCAGCGCACCTGGTATATTGCATCATGCACAGCCTCTGGCATACAGTAGGCGTTCAGAATATATTTCTTGAATAAACGTGGTCACAGCTTAATATGTAACCCCTAACAAATACCACAGGTATTTCATAAAGGCCTCTTGGAAACATGCCTTCTAAGTGGAGTAGTGTTCAAGGTCCTTAGGGATGTCAGGAAGAGATCTATTTATAAAGCTGAACTCTTGATGAAGTTCTTCTTTGGCCCAGCCAGTTCCTTAGGGCAGAGATTCTGAAATGCGTCCTGAGACTGAAGGCCATCCTCTGCATAGCTATTCGGAACCTGGCCCAGGTGTTACATTCATATTTTTCCTTTCATTAACACTGTTCCCTCATGAATACTTCTAAGGCTGACCTTCTTAATCAAGAGATAGGATGGTGTGTGGAAAGGGAAGCAGGTGTACAGTCAGAAGGCTCTTGCTCGCCCTGTGGTTCTGCCTCTNTCTCTCATGCTCTCCCATGCTGGTCAGGCAGCACATGATGGCTCATTTCCAAATGCCTTCAAGCCTTTGCTTAATGGGTACCCATCATTTCCTTGTAATGCACATTAAATTTTTCAGCATCCTTGGAGGTTTGAAAAGCTGGTAAGAAGGCAAAAGTAAGGCTTCAGACCTGGAGGCTGAGGAAGAAGGTGGGAAAGGAGGTTGGCTAGTCTATACTTGAAATCCTCTCAGTGGAAATCCACCAAACAGCTGATGGAAACAGCAGCACCAGCGGTATTACTGCTGGATGTATTAATACCTCACAGTGACATTTTCAACATAAATATGTTTTCCATGCAACTTTAAAATAAAATTCCACTTGGAATACAAATCTTCCTGGGTATATTATCCACCTTGCTACCATCTTAAGACAAAATATACTGAACGTAATTTAACCTTTTTCTGATGACTCAGGATGAGTTCTACAGACATTCAATAATTCTGTAGGCATTGCTAATGTTTGCAGTGGTATTTATTTAGTGTAGAGACTAAATGCTACTAAACGAATGGACTTGTATGGTAATGGTGGCCAATTTTTAGGGTTGTATTTCTGGCTTCCAGCGTTTGTTGTTTTTTTGGATGGTCACTTGACCACCCTTTAAAGTTTTTGGATGGATAAATAGATAATCAGGTGTATAAAATAAGATGACATGTAAACTAAAAGTCAATATAATTGTAGGATCAAATCTTTCATGGAACAAAGTGTAGACATTTTGTGATGTGTATTTTGGCCCTTTAGAAGCTCATTTCCTTTGGGGCTCATTGCTGAAAGTCTGACATTCAGATAAGTGGGGCACTATAGTTTGTGTTTTGGCTGAAGGGAACATGTCTGCAGCTGGGAATAAACAATCAGCAAATTCATGAATCATGATTCCTTTCACAGTTCATTGTGAAATAATAATATATGAGCTTAAAATGATCTGCCTTGATTATAGCTGTCAGTAAAGGGAAATGTTGATTGAGGCTATAACCTTTCAGTAAAATATAAGGTGCACAAATTCAGAAAAATATTTTCATTTACTCATAGGTACTGAGGTACTGATGACTGTAGTGAAGACAATATGTTGCATAATATCAACAACTCATCGACAACAGAAATGGAAACAGGAACATGGCGTGATTTGTTACTTATTTTTCCATATTTAGTTTTAAATAGTCTTCTGTAGTATGTGTGGAGTCAAGCCATAGGAATTTGTTTTTTGTTTCTTTCACATCTACTTCTTCTGGGGGCTGCTCCCTGTTTTTGTTTGGTGTGTTATTCCACCTTCACTGACAGTGGGTGCAGTGGACCAATCACAGTCATCTTTTTTCTATATTAAATCTCTATTTTTCCTCCAGACACCTGCTTCATGCCACTCCGCTACTACAGAACGATGTTCTCTGCTTCCCATTCTCACAATGGAGAACATGGCCAACATAGGCTCCCAAGTTCATGTATTACTGTCTAGCCACCCAGAATAGACTGAATCAACTCTTGACCCCATCCCAAATTTGCAAGAATATAAACCTCTGGACCAATTTGGGAGAAGATAAAGCTCTGAACCAGTCAACTGTTCCACAAATGTGCTGATATTGCACAGAAATGTTGCTCCTACTCAAATCATATAAGGGTATGTGTGTATGTGGGGTGGGGACAGCTCCCCCCTGAAGGGAAAGTGGTTCCCTAAAAGTGTGGTTTCCACCACTTCTTATGTGTGCCTAATAGTAATGTCTATTTTAAAAAGGATTCAAGATTGCCTTTNAGCTCAGACCTCAGTGACTCCAGGAAGCCTTCCTGGATCCGATGCCTTCCCTAGTCTCCTCTGACCTCATACTTAGGCTCCTCTTATTGAGCTTGTGACATTTAGTTGCTCAATAAACCTGTACTGAATGAACGAATATTGAATAGATATGTACTTCTGCCATATTAGACTATGAGTATCAAGAAAACTGTAAATGTATTCACTTCCACACATCCAGCAGCTAGCACCATTCCCAGCATGTAGTAGAAACACAAAAGACAATTGGTGGACAAAAGAATGTTTATTTTTGAGACTAGACAGTCTCTCTTCAAAGCATCTCTGTATCTGTTGTCGGAGAGTGGGCCCTTCTCTGTGCGAAGTCCAGGTCCTTGGCAACTCGAGCAAAGAATTGAAGGAGATGCCGGAGTAAAGTAACTGAAAAAGTAGTTTATTCCAAGAGATAGTACATTTCAAAGAAGTAGAAGCAGCCTGAGCAGTAGAGAATGGCTCACGGGCCCGTTATTAGAAGAGAAGTTACATTCCAAAGAGTTTGGAGTGGGCCACGCGCAAAGGTGAGGCTCAAAAGGCTCAAAAAGGGAAGAAGCGGTCAAAAAGAGCAGGGCGGACTTCCCAGGACTTGGAGTTTTGATCCCATTTCTCTAGAATGGGCTGTTCCCCTAAGGGCGTGGGACCACTTGATTGGCATCTGTGATTGACAAGCGGTACTGCGCAGGTACAAGTGACTGGTCAGATCTAGTTGGATATTTTGTGCCCATTTGTTTTCCCACTGGAGTAGATAATTACAATACAAAGGGGAGTTTTGGGTGTAAAGGGGATGTCCCCTTGGTGGTCGCAATCTGTGGGACATACAGGAATGCAGAGACCCAATGCCTGCTTCTAACTGCCTGCCTTGTTTTCCCCTTGAGAGACATGATCTCCATAAAATCTCTATGGGACGCTGAGGGACAGGCGGTCTCTTCTTCTGTACCTGCTTCCTGCTGGGCAGGGGTGTAGAGCTGTCCCTGCCTATTGGGGGATTCACGGACTCTCACCCTAGCTGATCTCAGATGAGAGGAAGGGGTCTGAAGCTCCACCTGGAAGACCGTGTTGGCTTCTTTGGTTGTGACTGGCAATCTTGTTGGGGTATCCTCTGTATCCCCAAGACCCCTGAATGAGGAGAAATAAATTTTAATTAATAAATCTGTTAGCTCTCATGAAGCCTATGGCCATTCAGCCTGTCATTCAGGTGGCGACAGTTGTCTGGGCCCAGAATGGGCTTGGCATTCAGTTTACTGGCCTGGGGGATATGAAGAAGTCACAGGCTTTCAAGTAGTTATCTGAAGCAGGGGTGGGAGACTTCTGTTGTTTAGGATTAAGAAACTGATTTACAAAGTAATCAAGAAGCAAGGGGATAGGAGAATTCTAGGATTCAGGCTAGGAGCAATCTTTAGCCTAGGATTCACAGACTGGTGAGAAGAGTAATCAAAACCAGGGGCTAAGAAACTAAGAAACTAGGCCGGAGACTTAAGATTTCTATACTTAACATTTCTATAGGAAAGAACACTTAAAAGTTTCTCAGTGGTGGGGGTGCTGCTCCGTTGGGTAACATATCCACTGCAAGACCCTTGATGTTCTTGTCTTTTACTTCAGAATTTTCTTATACTGTTTTTTGGAGGTGCATTGAGTTGTTCAAGGTGCATCCTATTTGGGTCAAGAAAATGAGACTTTGACAATGAAGTCACCACTGAATTTCACTCTGCTTTATCCAATGTGTGTATATCTTGCACACTATTCCAGACTCTGTTTCCTTTCTGTCCCAGGTACTCAGAATTCTCTGGTAGGGAGAGCATGATGTTGTTTTTCTTACTCTACTCAACAAAATAGCTTTGGCATGTTACCTCTCCCCTCGTCCTTCCTTACTATTACTTCTGCAGAGAAACAGAAACCTTCACATTCACTTTCCATGGATAAATGGGCCACTTTACCTTCCCTGGAATCTCACAGATAGGTTTGAAAAAAGCAGGAGANGAAGATTTGTAAGGAGGGCCAGGGCCACAGCTTGACTTTTTGCCTCTGGGGCAGGGAGTTGGGCAAACACGTTATACAGTCAGTGAAGCCAGCTAGAAGGGTATTGCATTAGCCTGGGGAAGAAATGGTCAGGCAACCTGATCTAAATTTACTAATAATGGGAACGGAGAACAGGGGAGCGACTCAAGAGAAACCGAGGGTATGGTTGGGAGAATTGGGTGACGGATGGGATGTGGGATGTAGAGAGGAACTAAAAACAGCCCTGACTCTCTGGCTCAGGCAGCTGGGTAGGTGGTTGTGACATGAACTGAAATAGGGGGAAACAGGAGACAGAACTGGGTTAGGCAGAAAATGGAGGCTCCTATATTAAAGTCTGCTGCACTCTTGATTCTTAAGTTTGCTTTCATTTCTCCCCTGAAATAGACTGGTGGTGCTTTTGGTACTGATGTGACAGGAGGAAAAGCACCCTGCATGAAGGATGGTAGGAGAGACCGAGACAAGGGTAGCAATCCTGGAAAGTCATGGGTGAAGTGAAATCTTTGTGGGTGAATAAAACCTTTCTTTTGTCCAACATAGAAAATGCTCCATGGAGTTTCAGATTGTTAAAAATAAGACATGTTCATGGTAAAAAGAAAAATAGACCAACGCATAATCGAAGAAAGCAAGTTCATCCTGAACTGCCACCATGTAGAGATAACCACACTGACGAATTTGGTGTGTGTTCTTCCAAGCTGCTTGAGAGACATACTCAATTACTGCTTGTACACTGCTGCTTAGTATCTTTTACATGATGTATCATTTACGTACATCTCAGCATATAAGTCAATATTTGTAGATCTTTCTCATGCTTTTTAATGGGTGCTTGAGATCCTATTGTGTAAATATCCTTAGGCAATATTCCTAGCTGTAGAGCATTTACAGATGGTAAATCAAATCTTCCTGTTTGATTTATATCTGATAGTTGGTAAGATAAGATTAGTTAGCCCTTTGATTACATTGCTAATTGAGAGAATACATGTGTCCGGGTTTCCTACTGCTGCTGTAACACGTTACCACAAACTCAGTAGCTTAAAACAGCACAAATTTATTATCTTGGAGTTCGGGAGGCCACAAGTCCAAAATGAGCCTTGAGCTGAAATCAGGGTGTCAGGAGGGCTGGTCCCCTCTAGAATCTGTTTCTTGTCTCTTCCAGCTTCTAGAGGCTTCCAGTGGTCTTTGGCACCCAGCTGTATCATTTCAATCTCTATTTCAGTCATCGCATCACATTCTCCCTCTTGCTTTTTTCTTACGTGGACCTTTATGATTACATTTAGGACCCATGTGGATAGTCCAGGAGAATAGCCCTATCTCAAGATCCTTAATCACATCTGCAAAGTCCCTTTTGTCATGTAAGGTGATATATTCACAGGCTTTGGAGATCAGAATGTGGACATCATTGAGGGGGTGTGGAGGGGGCATTATTTAGCTCACCACACAACAAATATTTAAAAGCAAAATGATAGGATTAAGAAATGATTGGGATTGGAAGCATTACCTGAATTAAGACCTGTACCATGTTGATGCTTTGAAAGCGGTGGTGATGAATGATGGCTGATGCTCTCTTCTAGGTGCTCTGGGGTATATTGGGTTGTTGGAAAAGTCATGATGCATTTTTGCAATGAAAAACAGAAAAAAAACACATCATGACGTTTCCGACAATGCAGTTGTAGAGGCTACGAGACAACTTCAGCCTCTGAAGACAATAAAATCTAGCATTGGTGGGGGTGGGGGAGAGTGAGAGTGAGGCTGGGGTAGCAAGGTTAATATTGGAAATGGCAAAAGATTCAGACAATAAAATAGTTTCATCTGCTAAATGTTGTGATGCAGACTAAATGGAAGGGAGAAGGTAAAAGAATTCATATTTCTTTATAGATCTAACTTCTCTTGCTAGAATGAGATTTCACACTAGTCCCTTTAGTTTTTCATTTCTGTCTAATGGAAGTAGAGTTTGCCTGTATATAGTAGAAAGGAAAGCAGAGGACGATTGGATGATAACCCCTTTGACTCTTATTTCTTTTAACAGCCTGCTGTCAGTCTGGCGGTCTTTATGCTCTCCCCAGAAACAAAAATAGCTTTTTTTTTTTCCCTGATAAAGTTCTACTCAGCTAATGTGAATGATATTCCTGCAGCTCTCATCACCATAATCTCTGTTCTGTACTAGGCTTTCCACTGGAGGCAGGTTTATTTTGACACACCGTTTTTAGCTTCTACCCAATGAAAACCATGTGAAGTCTCTCCTCAGGGGTTTTCACTTTGAGGCTGCTCTTGTGTCCTGGTCCATACTGCTCTCCATGTCACCCCTCAGCAATAATGCATTTATTTCAATGGACTGCCTCCTGGCTCAGTTGGGTAGTAAACGTCCATGCTGACGAGAGCCTTGACTCCATCCAGATGGGCCAGCCTTAGTCGTTTTAGAGAAGCCTTAATTCATCATTCCTTCATCCATGTCCTGACGTTTCATGTCTTCCCAGTCCATGGTAGTCTTTGCCTAGCGCTTTGAGAAGAGAGAGATCATAAAGAAGATTGCCAGAGTCCATCGCTAGGACCCTAACATGGTTGGGATAGCACGTGATCTCTGGCAAGCATCTTACCTTCTTGATATCTGCGCCAGTCTGCTCATAGCCCCTTGCAAAGTATTTCTTCTTTTTTTCCATTATGATAGAATTTCAGCTCAATGATGGCAGCCTACAATTGCACATCTCTCTGCAGTTCATTGGGGGAAATGTGACCTCATTCTCACCCATTGAAGCACATGTGATAAAAAGTCACTTGCTTAAAAGGACAATGCTTGCCTTGGACTTCCTGTCTTTCTCCCCTCCCAGGATCAGAGACATGGACATGACAATGCCATGCTGACCCTGCAGAAGAGGACAACACCCTAGGTGATGATGGAACCACCAGATATGTGGAACCTGGGTACCGGAAAGGCTCATGGATTAGAACTGCCCCTGCTGTTGTGCGAGAGAAAAAAA
>NW_017731361.1:6515317-6518965 GCF_001890085.2 Hipposideros armiger
ATGACTGCAGATTTAAGATCGATGCATCTCTTACTGTTCTTAGGGAGGTATTGACCGCTTTGTGGTAGTACCGTGGTACTGTGGTCATAATTATCGTCTCATTTACACAACTCCTTCTTACTTTGAACTCTGTATTTGCTCATATGGCTGTAAGATCCATTGTACATATTCAATACACATTTACTAAATAAATGAATATGTGTGTTTATTTAAAAGACAAGGGGGCATACCTTCCTTTTTTATATTCGCTAGGTTTATTAGCTTAATACAGTGCTTATAAGAGATGATCAATTGATACATCATAGAGGAAGGAAGGAAGGAAGGAACGAAGGAAGGATGGAAAGAAGAAAGAAAAATAGACACATTCTAAAGTCCTTTTGAAGCTTTCTTTGGAAATAAAAATGCCACCACTCCTCAAAGTATTAGAACTGATCACGGAACTCAGACTACATCTGTTCTAATGAATTAATGCACATGAGAGTACTTGGCAAGCTGTAAAGGGATATTAAGTACTGTTATCACAAAAGACAACTCCAGGCTCACCCAATGAAAATAATTTACATCTGTAGAGCCCTTTACCATTGGCAAAGATAGTATCCCTATCACTTTTCTTAACAGCCTCATGAGGGTGCTATTTTGTTATCTCCATTTTACAGATGAAACAGGTGCATCAAGAGAACGTAATTGGTTCTGGGTCACATCCTTAATAGTGAAGTCACAGTTGAAGCTCAGTGTTTCTGAACGGACGGACATCTGAACGCCTTCCTTCACACTAGAATAAGTATCCCAGGGTAGTAATCTTCTGTTTTAATGAGTAATGGTGCTTCTTACTTATTCAAAGTATAAAGAAAGAATTAGGTGCCTCTTTGCTTCATCAGAAAGGAAATCAACCAACCCACATTTTTGGAGTCGTGCGTGAGCCACAGGTGTGGCATGGAGACCTCTGGTGGGAGTGGAGGGATTAAGGAGCTCGGGAGTGTGAGAATTTTTGTCACTCACATGAATGACTTTGTAGGTATAGCTTTCAAAGTGGATTCCTTTACTACTCGAAGCACGACTCAGCAAGAGCTTTGTTACCAGGCGGACGCAAGTCCAGCCTGTAAGGGGCTGGTACTCTAGAAACAATTCTAACATTCAGACTTTATTAGTGACCCCTCCCATTTTGTTTAACTGATCAGCAATCCTGGTGTCAGAGAGGTTTAGTAACTTGCCTAAGGACACAATGCTAGTAAACAGCAAAGCTAGCATTTCTACCGTCTCCATTAACTTTTCTCACATTTTTTTAGGTCAAATATTATTTACTATTAATCAGGAAAAAAACCCAAGTTTTAACTTAGAGCAAGCTTTTAACATAAATTAATTTCTTTTGTATCATTGCTTTTCTTTTATTAACACTCTTTACCTTTTTCTTAATTAATTCAGTCTGAATGTAGTCTTGGATTTAATACACTTTCTTGAGATTTTTCACCTCCACTTTAGGCTTTTTAGAGTTGGATACCATCGACTCTCCACCAGTTAGTGCAGAAGCAAACTTCCATTCTAACCAGTCTCAGCTGCCTGTGCAAACCATAGGAAGGTGTTTCTTTNAGCCACTCAAGCTTGCAGAATAAGTCCAACAGAACAGGCTTTATAGGAGTCAGATGCATATACCTGCCCATTCAGATTCGGGATCATATTGGATGAGGTGGTGGCGTTCAGGCAGCGGTTTCTGTACTTTCTTCAACTCATTTCCTACCCCACCGCCTCCAACAGGCCTTCCATCTTAGGTCTCTAATGTTGGACATCCTTCACTGAGCCATTCTCTGTTCAAGGTGAAATATTCCCTATTGAACTTTCTCTTTTTTCACTTTCCCCTGGGGTTCCTTGATTATCTTAACCATAACATCCTCAAATTAAGTATTTGTGGAGATCCTGGAAATCACACACATGAGTGAAGTAACTGGATGTCAGACTATATAAAGACTGGTGACTACTGTGGCAAACTGGTAAATCTATATGGAAATTAGTTTATGTACTAATTTTATTACATTGTGCAATTTTCAAAAGGTACCTTTGGGGCAAAAATCGGTTCACAGTTCATCAGTGTATGACCCTTGGTTAACTCCGTCTTCTCTAAACTCCCGTAACCTGCCACACACTTTAAGATTCTTCAAGTTGAAAAAAGGAGAGGAGAGGCCCCCCCACCCCCCAAAGTTTAGGCCTTTAGGAAGATTATCTAAAAAGAAATCAACCCTTTCATAATGGAAAGAAAACACCCCGCTGAGAAGTCTACTGCAGGCTATTGTGCTAAAAGTATCATCTCATGGTCACCAAGTCCCCAGACCCAGGAAAGATAGGGACATGGAAAGGAGAACAATAATATCAAAACCCTCCATCTCTCTACACCTGGTAAACCTCTCTCTCCACCATGCCAGGATTATGTGCAATTAACTAGGTAATTGTCTTTCCCATCTCTTTAAACTGACTTTGTTTTTTCTTCCTTCCATTTCAACAAGGTGAAAATATGTGTGTGTGTGTGTGTGTGTGTGTGTGTGTGTGTTTATATGCGTGTGTTTGTATGTCCTCTGACGTGCATGCATACCATTACATGGAATCTGCTGGGAGAGGGGTTGGCATTAACCTTGAAAAAATAAAGAATTTAAACAATCCTCATGTATCCAAGNCTTCTCTCCAAACACTGAATTGTTGACAAAGACTAAAGGCATGTTTAGTTCTAACATTGGGATTTTCACTTTAAATCCCAGATTAGTGGCTTTCTGCTGTACATGTTTCAACTGAGTTGCTGCTCTTTATTAGACATTCGAGGTAGAATTGCGTCAAATTTATTTATTCGTGTGGTAGTTGGGCAGCTACTGTATGGCAGGTATTATGCTAAGTGCTATGTCTAGATGGTAAAAAAAGGAAAACCAAAAACATTATGCTTTCCCTTGAGAGAGAAGTGATGGAGACAGAAAGCCTGGTTTTAAAGGAATGAGCTAGAGAAAGGATGCATGGGGAATAGCACATGGACAAAGCTTCATACATTCAGGAAACTTAAAGAAGACCAGTGTGGCTATGAGTGAGATGGGTGGTGGGAAGTGCTTTGACTGCATCAAATGTTGGGTAGAAGGATGAGGCGAGAGATGTAGGCAGTGGTTAGATCATGCAGAACCTTGTAACCCATGGTTAAGATGCTCAGTCTCATTGTAAGTTCAATGCAAAGCCACTCACTGCAAAGCATGAGACTAATAGGACTTCTAGATTTATGTTAAGAAAACAAATAAAAGACTTTGCTCTTTCTGGATGCTACGTGAATAGGTTAGAGGTGGACCTGTATGGAAACAGATTGGCTAAGAGTTTATGGTTGACAGCCAGGCAAGACATAAACGGGATTGTGATTGTCATTGGTGCTATTCACTGCCTATTTCTAGCTCTCCTTTTTCTGGGAGCACAGTAGAATTTCACCCCTCAACTCCTTTTAAGGTTAGGTATGAACTTTTTCAAACTTGCTTCAGTCAATGAGACGGAGAAGTAACCTGTGTCACTTCTGGACAGAAAGTCTAAGAAGAAATGTGTGAGGGCCGGCCGAGTGGCGCGATGGTTAAGAACTCGCTTGGGATGCCAGAGGGCCCCGGTTCGGATCCCACATATGAGGGCCAGTGACACTGC
>NW_017731361.1:6519640-6528855 GCF_001890085.2 Hipposideros armiger
CGACAGCAACTTGTCTGTTCCCCTTCCCCCAATTCCCCAGCACTGTTCCCATCCCCCCAGTTCCCCAATAAAAATCTTTAAAAAAAATCTTAAAAAAAAAAAAAAGAAGAAATGTGTGATTTTCTGTGTTCCCTGCCTTCCTCCTTGATGTTCGTGGAAACACATAGCCACGTGGAGCTTCCGTCAGTGTGAGCCCCTATGTGAGTCACTGTCATTAACAGAGACCCCTGCTGACTAACAGTGGATATAGTGTGAGCAAAGCGTACACCTTTGTTGTGTGTGTATGAAACATTGAGATTTGGGGATTGTTTGTTACAGCAGCAGAAAGTGTCTTTACCAGTGCTGTGTTTACACATAAGCATACTCATTAATTTTCAAATGAACTTTCCATTCTTACAAATATGTTGATGCTACCATGAATGACCCTTTGGAATCCTGGTGGTTGAATTATAGCTCATCTGTTGTACTTGGTTTATACAGTATCCTGATTCAGAGCATTATTCTTGTAACGTGAATTAGTGAAATATCTCAATAGCCTGGTCTTTTAAGGAATACCTTTTCAGGACTTTTGTCATTGTTTTAATGATCTCCTTTTGCTCATTATTCTTTGCATCTCATTCAGAACAGAGCTGAACAGCCCAACATATGGGAGGTTTGAATTGTTATAGTCTCTAATTTGTGATGGTGAATTTGTATTCTCTATGTGAATATTATTAAAACTCTTAAGAGATGCTATTCTATTCCTGTGTCTTTCCACTTGTACCAAGGGAACAAATATAATTAGGGGGATTCAAATATCTATTCTTAGTCTCATGTGCCCATTCAATATGTGGGTGTGTATATACACACATATTTATGTATATATATATGTTTGTGTGTGTGTGTATATAAAACATATATGCTATATATACATATCTATATTTAGATATGTTTATTTAGATATGTATATATAAAAGCCAAGTTGGTCCCTGCTTGCCACCTGCTTGCCTATTTCTTCCCCACTTCCCCACCCATGCTAAAGGAGAGAGTAGGCTGTGTATTTAAAGCATTCCCTAGCAACCTGCCTTCTGGGCTTGACATGGTTTGTAGGCTGCAGCAAGAATAGGAAGAGTTAATTGCCGGCTTTATTTTGTTGGGAGAGGCAGCTTTCATTTCACATTGATTTTCTGTATTCTCCGTGCCAATTTGCAACAGCTTGTTCTGCAGCCCCACATTTGTTTAAAGCTCTCTAACAGACTGATTCTATTTTTTTTCCCCTCATGATTTTTTTTTTTTTTTAAACTTAGGAGAACATGTCTTTGCATGTGGTTGGGAACCTAGATAAGCCTCCCTTTCTCTGGAGGCTGTGATTGGCAGCTCCCCCTGTCGTGCAGATGTGAAATGAGGGAAGCTAATTTTTCCACTGACTTTCTAGTTCTTATTACTATTTGTCATTTTACATTGGGGCTCATTATAGCCATCTTCTTGCCAGATGGAAATCTGCCTACTCGCCGGGTATCTATTTTCTGCCACTCATGGATCATGGCAGTGTCAGACAATATGTCAGTAAACTCCTTCAATATCCTTTTTTTTTTGTTTGCACTGGATAGATCGGTGACATTATGTAAAAGACTTGATACTGGCAGGAGACTACCTGTATGTTATATCTGAGCAAAGGAAAGAGAAGTCCAGAAAATCCATGTTCCTTGAGCAAAGTTGCCCATGATACCATAGAGATGGATGGTGTTGGCAACACAGATGAATCATTCTGTAGCAGTTCTCTGAAAACTGATCCGGAGTGACTAATGACCCATGTGAACAAATCACAGTGTTGATATGTGCCCAACTGGCACGAGAAGGTCCTCTTCTGGATGAGATGACAAGTCTCAGCTGGAAATTAGACTTGACTTAAACCAGGGGCCCTCAAAGTGTGGCTGTGGACCCGCAGTATCCATATCATCTAGGAACTTACCAGAAATGCAGATTCTCAGGTCCCACCCCAGTCCTACTGAATCAGACTCTCTGGGGGTAGGACCCAGCAATCTGTGTTTTAAGAAGCCCTCCAGGTGATTCTGGGGTTTGCGCAAGGTTGAGAACCACTGGCTTAAACTAATGTGGATGTTGAAGAATTGGTGCAGTCCTGGGAGTGTTATGGAATTGAATTGATAACCCAGATAGTTATTCAGTGATCTATTTCTTTTTTCACATGTAGACATGGGGAGGGGACGTTTCTGTGTCTGATAATAGTGAACCAAATAACTTCCGGAATGTCATCAAAATGCAAGTTTAGATCTGTTTTCCGAGCTTCCTTTAAAATGTATTCCCTGAAAGAGGGCCTTCTCTGCCCCGAGCAGAGAGGTTTCAGTGCCGTTGTTAGGGGCTCTGTTCACCGGAGCAGTGGGAGTGGGAGCCTCCACTAGTCTTCTTTGTTGTTCTTCACTCACTCCTACTGAGTGCCTGATTCCCTCTTGACATCCTTACCTTCTGGCCATGCCCTCCCCAATCATCTCTCTGTTGGAGTTCTAGCACCCTCCCATGGGAGCCCTTTGGGGCAGAATTCAAGCTGTTCCAGGCTGGCTTTCGCTTCTCAACACAGTCCTAGTCTGGACCACGGGAAATCCTTCCAGCATCTTTGCTTAAGAGCTGTGGTCGAGTAAATTGACCCCAGTGCAGTGGCCACCGTCTAGGCTCTGCTGCCCGAGATGTCTGTCAGCCTCTAGCTCAGGCTGTGCCAGTTTCCAGATCAGAGGCTGGTAAACAACGGCCTGTGGGCCAATTCTGGCCAGCTGCTTGTTTTTTTTTTTAATAAAGTTTTATTGGAACACATCCACACCCATTTGTATTTGTATGTCTATGGTGGCTTTTGCACTACAACATGAAAGAAACTACATGCATTGCAAAACCTAAAATATTTACAGTCTGGCTCTTTGCAGAAAAAGTTTGCCAACCTTTGTTTTAGATTTCTGGGGGTGAAAGAAGGAGAGAAGCGGGGAAGGGAGCAGGAGGAAGAAATGAGGACTCAGACCCCAGTCCACTTTTCTTCTCAAACTCCAGATTTATCAAGTTCTCTGTATGGTCTCCTTGAAGCACTCCTACCTCTCCCTTACCTTTAAGGAAAGACGGTAGCCCCATGGCAGCCAATGTATCCCAGAAATCTTGGTAGAAATCCTCTCTTTAGTTTCCAGCTCTCAACACCTTTATTGCCTTGATGTAAGTGAGGAGTCTCAGAATCATAAAACTGGTCTTGGGCACCCATTGTGAAAACACACAGTTGTGGCTTGGTACCTACTTTTGGTGTCTGAGTCTTATCACTTGAGGTCCATGACATTTGTGTTTAGGTTATTAAATAAAACTCAGGTGACTGGATCTTGATTTGGGAGAGATGTGGGGAAGCTAGATGAAAACTTAGCTGGTATTTTCTTGCATAACTGATAATTGAAGGTCAGAGACTTAATTTAAAGACATAGCATAGAAGCTTTCAGAGATAATTTATGGATGACTAGCCCAAATAATACATTTTAGTCACTTTGCAAACTCACATCAGGCTTTCTGATCAAACTTAATGTTACAAATCAAAAATTCCAAGCATTGCTCTGCCTTCTTCCAATAGGCTCAGGATAAGTTTTACTCTGATCAGTGCTCCTAAGTCTTGAAGAATAATCAGCCTGCTTTCCAACCTCTGAGAAATATCCTCCAGACAAGTACTTTATTTATTATTTATCTATTTTTAACATTGTTGAATTCACTTTATGGAAGTATTTGCCTGTTATTATTGTAGAAATGACAGGGACAAATGGTCCATGAGAAAGAATTGATCCCCCATGCTAATAGGGAAATCATGTCTCAGATTCCTCTTGAGATGATAAAAAAAAAAAAAAATGACCATGTTGGCTAAAACATGTCATATGAGACCTTAAATCACAGCCCTCACTCTGGCAACTGGTTACATCACCGTGTAGGTGAGCTGGTTTGATGAACAAGTAATGAAAACAGTGGAACCATGAAACCATGGGTTTGATTAGTTTGTATTCTTAATACCCAAATCCAATGGACTGTATGGTGAACTTACTGAATTGGCGCCTTGACAGAAGTGGATATTCCACAGTGACACCTATCAACTGTATTTTGCTCAGCTTTTTATTTTCCAGTAATGATAAGGTATTTTGCTAATTTATAATTATTTTAAATATTTAGTAATGCGTTTACTACTTTTCATATTTACAGTAGAATGGTGGTAACATATCAGGTTATAAAGAGAAGAACTGCCTGCATTTCCTATTATATACTCATATACTTTAACTGACTTTTCTTAAATCCTGATTTTCCTCAATCTTCTTATGTTTATGTCCAGTCGGATTTATTTTAGCCCAAGATGATTATAAGCTCAGGCTAATTTACATAGAAAGAGTACAAGGCAGATTGTTAAGAGAAAGTGAGAATTTTCTTTCCTTCATGGCTAATTCCCCATTAAGTCCTTTTAGCATGAGCTCTAAAAATATTCGTTATCTTATATCCCCAAGTAGTTTTTAAAATTTATTCACAAGTTTTGAATCTTGACCAGATGCAAAAATGCCTCCTTCTATAAAAAGGTTTAGAGCAGTTCATACAAATAAGTTCTTGGTATAAATACTGTTGACTATATCACACACACCACCACCATACCACCATCACCACCACCACCACCACCACCACCACCATCCACAAACACATTTAATTTCTTTAAATTCACCCCGTAGAGACTCTGGTATAGATGTACCTATTTTAACTATGTATTTGTACTGGGTTTTTTTTTTTCAGAATATTTTTATTTCTTCAAGATTTAGGAAAGGTCTGCAGTATAAACAACCATTTTTGTTGTTGTTTGATTTCAGTTATTCCTTGCATTTACGAGTATATCCGATATACCGTAACTTTTTAAAACCTTTGTTGGAAGAGTGAAGCATGAGATTCTCAGTTGGATCATGTGATATTCAAAATGCCCATCGACTGCATCGAGTGCTTGTCGACTGCAGGTGCCAGAGAGAAATGGCAGCAAGTTTGCACATACAGAGGAGCAGGTTGCTGGTTTGAGGTCTTTTGAAGCCAATGTTGGCTGAAATACTATGTGTGACGCATGATGCCCAGTGCCAGGGGGCATCTGAAGATTAAAGCGACACCACTGCTGTGCATAGTGAGCCTTAGGAGCGCTTGGTTGTACTATTTTATCAGCGTTCTCTAACCTGGAAGATGATTCACATGAAACTACATTGTGCCCCCAAGTTACCTCCGTCACCGCTGTTTTCTCCATTCCCTGAGTGACAAGCAGCTCGCCATTAACTGGGGGTTTTTACTCCTGGAATTTTCTTTTCTTTTTCTCTTTTAAACTCTAGCATTAGTGCAAAATCCAAACATAGCTTTTATTTTTTTAAGACAGTAATTAGGCTTTTCTGGATTTTTGTACTTTGTTCTTTCTGATCATTTCTAAATAATCCATTTTCAGCGAGCCAGGTTTGAGGTGGGGGCAGGGGGAGGCTGCCATAACAATAACTAATACATTTGTTGTGGTGCAGTCATTTGAATAGATAATGAAACTATAGGAACATTTTCCCCATTCTAGAAATCTTATTGAAATGTTGATGTATGTTTCATTAATAGCCCCTCCAGCCCATGAAATACATTCATTGACATTTTCACTAGTCTGATTGATAAATCAGATGAACAAACAGCATTTCATACATTGAAATGGGTTTCTCGTGAATTTAGCAACAATTACTACGATATTCTTATGCTCATCTCATTTTCTCATCCTCTGCTCTTCTTCTAGCACCAAAGGTGTACCGCAGTTCTGAATACTCTAAATCTCAACATTGAAAAGATCTAAGATTGATTCTACCTCAAATACCAGAGAAGAGAGCTAAAGAATTTCGCATGCCAGAACTTCTCCTTTGAGAATCTGTAAATTTGAGTTCAAATCCTTTCTTGTTTTAGCTTTTCCTTTAACTGATGCTCCCATTTTTCCCATTTATAAAGCCATAGCCATAGTAGACATGGCTGTGACCTCAGAGTCTCTTCATTTGCAGTATTTGTACTTTCTAAATATATTGGTTGTTTTCAGTGTATGCTACAAACTCGCCTTGGGTTTATAATAAGAGGAGTTTCTCTTGTTTCTTTTGTAAGAAGGGGGAAGGTGGTTTGACTAGAGTATGTGGGAGTAGGCGCCCCCTGGGCAGGGCAAGGGCCTTGAAGGGAAGAAGGGGCGGCCTCCATGAGAGAAGCTCACACACACTTGATCCCCGTAGGCGTGATGTCCCTACTGGTTTGGAACAAGGAAGGGATCCAGAGACTGAGAGAGGGAGGGAGGGAGTAGGTGGCCAGCTGGTACTCTCCAGAAGCCAATTAGGAAGAGCTCCAAAGCCAATACTTATATCAGAACCTCTCATTCAGGGCACAGCTGCCGGGAACCTCCCACCACATGAACCTTCATGTAACACATCGGTGTGTTGATCTAATTTTACTATGGATCATGGTACTTTGAGTGAAAAAGAATGCAGAATGAGTAGCAGTAAATTATAACATGATACAGAACGTTACACCTGGAGGGAATCTTAGAAACCACTCATTCACCACTATCTATGTGCCAGGTACTGTTTTAGGTGCTGGGGATTCAATGATGGGCAAGGTCCCTACATACACAGATCTTACAGTCTAAGAAAGGGAAGCAAACAGTAAATAAACAAACAAATATCAAGAAAGTAGTAGATATTCATACATACTATAAAGAAAACAAAACAAGGTCGTATGATAGTAATTGAATGGCAACTTTAGATTGGGCAGTCGGAAAAGACCTCTGTAGGTGGAGGCATTGCAGCTGAGACTTGATGAAGGAGAAGGAGCTAGTGATATGAAAATTTGAGCGCAGGATATTTCCAGGCAGAAGGAACACATTCAAAAGCCATGCATGAGCTGTGAAAAAGCTTCATGTGTTTGGAAACAGAGAAAAGGCTAGTGTGACCGGGGCAGAGTGAGTGAAAGGAAGAGTGGTAGTTGGCCAACGTTTGGAAAGGCAGGTAAGGGCCAAATCATGAAACCCTGTAAGCCAAGGTAAAGATCAAGTGTGAATCCCTCCTTTTAAATTTAAGGAGTGGAAGCTCAAGGAACCAAAATACATTGACCAAGGTGGATAGTGACAACCTTGGCTCAATTGCTATTCTGACCTCTGGGTCACATGCAAACTCTTGCTGAGGGTGGGTTCACGTAAACTCTTATATGGTACATTGATTCTCCTGTCATGATGGGGAGAAATTTTTAACAGAAATATTGATAAGAAATAAAAAAAGTGAGAGTACTCCAGGGGGAGGGGAAAATGCAGAAAACTTGCATCATATCCTTAACTGTACATGGTATAAAATTATACTTATCTGTATGTTAGACTGAAACACACAAAGAGCACACAGATACACACACACACAAACTAATGCATCTGAAATCATTCTGATCATACTTTTAATTTTTTTTCACATAACTCTGACCAACTGGACAACCCTGGGAAACCTCAGGCCATCTTGAGTCCATCAGCAGCATTAAGAAATGGGAACAGGCGGGACTTCCTGGGCACTCTGCAGACAAATAAATGTTTGCAACACTAGCATCACTCAGGGGCAACAAAAATGTGTCCAGCTTACCTTTACCATCCATCCATGCACCCAGTCATGAAACACTTATTAAGAAGTAACCTCTATGCAGATCAATTTGCTGAGAGCTCTATAATGCTCTGTAAGATTAAGTTCTTGCCGCCCGGATTTTAAGTATCTCACAGATGTGGCAACAAGCTCAGTGAGGTGAGTCAGTTACTCAAGTTAACACAGCTGGTAGGTGATAGAAATGGGGTCTGGGTCTAAGCTTGTTGGACTCCTGTTCCCTTCATTTACCAAATATGTGTGGAACACCTATATCTCAGAGACTGTGTTAGGCCCTGCGAGCAGAAATGAGACGTCAGCCATGGTGTCATCATGGAGCCTGCAGTTTATGATGGATTGCCTTCCAGTGTCTCAGAAATAGCCCAAAGATGTGGGGAAGAGACGATCATTTTTCTCATATTCAGTTTCTGGAAGAACAGTTCAGCTTGGTATGCAAGCCAGAATCCCCTGGCACGTGCAGTGCCCAAGGCTGTTACTCTTCCTCTGCTAATTGGATCCTGGCACCATGAACTGTTCATTGGCTTTAGAAGAGGCTTTGATGGACTGATTGATTATCTCCCAAAGCATTTGTGGCAGGAAGATGTTTACTTGGCCTTGTTTTCACCAGCTCCGCTTAGGCGGCCAGGTGAACAATGGCTGTTTCTTTTGTAGGAAGACAAATGACAAGTGTGGCACATTTGCAGCATTTGTAGGCCAGGCTTTATATCCAGTGTTCAGTAAGGTCATCTTCCTGACAACAGATGGATGGGAGGAGAGTACGGCTTAGCAATAAAGAAAAATATACGTCTTGGAGTCAGATTGATCTGGGTTCAGATTCTCACTACACTACCTACTAGCTACAGATTATTTAATGTTCCTTGACCTGAATTTTCTCAGCAATTTTTAAGGAATAATAAGAGTGCCCACTGCAAGGAGTTGTTTCGAAGGGTTCACGAGCTCATCCTCAAGAGGGCTTAGCTCAATAGTGTGACCTAGTTGTTGCAGGTTTGTCATGATTTGCGTGTTCAAATTTTACCAATTACTCATTTTCCCTTTGTTAAGAGAACTATGTCCCCAAGTACTAATGGAAAATAAAACATAAAATTATAGTTTTTAAAATTACCTAGTGCATCCATTTCCCATTACTGCTGTGACAAATTATAACAAACTTAGTGGCTTAAAACAACACAAGTGTATTCCATTACACTTCTGGAGGTCATAAGTCTTAAATGAGTCTTAAGAGGTTAAGAGCAAGGAGTCAACAGAGCTGATTCTTTCTGGGAACTCCAGAGGAGACTCCATTCCTTGCCTTTTCCAGCTTTGGGCTCTTCCAGTTTCCGTGGCTTGTGGCTGCATCACTCCAATCTCTGCCTCCGTGGTCAAATTGCCTTCTCCTCTCTGACCTATGACCCTCCTGCCCCCCTTTTATAAAAACCCTTGTGATTACATTAGCCATCACTGGGTAATCCAGGATAACCTCTCTATTGCAATATCCCTAATCACATCTGCGGTTGTTTTTACTATATACTATGGGTTAAACTGTGTCTCTTAAAAAAATATGTTGGGCCGGCCAAGTGGCGC
>NW_017731361.1:6529870-6532392 GCF_001890085.2 Hipposideros armiger
CCTGAAATCCCACCCTGAATCTAAGTTGGTAGAGCCAGCTCAGGGTCCACTGACTCCACCATGTGCATGAGCTCAACTAGTATGAGATGCAGGAGCCTGGGCCCGGGAGGCAGGCCTTGTGCATCCCCTGGGACCTCACTGTGTGAGATGTAGTCTGGAAGTGCAGAGAGTAGAACCCACTCTTTAACCCACGGCACTCTCACTCACCATCTAAAAACAGCGCCTGAAAAATGTCTCAGGCGCTACTGGATCCACTTAATAACAACACTTCTTGATGAGAGAAGAGAGTCCAGATGAGAAAAGAGGTTTAGAAATTTTCTATGTCACAACCCCCTCGCCCATTGGAAGGAGGGAAGAAGTGCTATTCCCTATGGAATGATATGGAAACATAGAGCAAAATGGGGAGAAGCCCCTGCCCTGCCCCCCTCCCCCAGTAGTAATAAGCATCCAATAAGTATCAATGAATAGTGATATTATTATCACCATGTTAACAACTACATTCTGCCTTTCCCTATACTCTCAATGGTTGACTACCTGACCGTCCTTCAGTTTCAATGAATACTTCCCCCCCTGTTCATTTGGACAAGATGCATACGACCTGGTTGGTAAATATTCTGATAATGGGGACTGTCCCTCAACGATAATTTGGTTTTGCACGGCACCTCCTTCCCTATCTGTGTCACAGGGACACTGAGACCATGATACATCTGAGTTGGCAGAGACGGACATGCTTTGGAGAGACAGAAGCAAAGATGTACTATGACAGAGGAGAACTGAGCAGGCAAAACCAGCGGGCCTTATTCTTTGTTGAGAAGCCAGAACAGAGAAGTTAGCACCATGGCATATTGGGAGTGTTCTATTAATAGATGTCACTATGGGAAAGAGGTGGCAGGTTAATATTCATTATGTGGTTGGAGAAACTTACACTAGAGACAAAGGTAGGATGTCTTCCTGGTGTCTGGATATGATCGACACAGCTGGATGCAAACTGTGTCACGGCTGAACCACTCTCCACTACAGCAGATGCAGAACTGGCCAGAACGTAAGAGTATTGTCAGCAAATTCAGCCGTTTGGCTCCTGGGCTATGTCAGGAATGAATGAAGACAGAGCTTTCCTATGTCATGAGTAGAGTTCAGAAATGAATAGTAGTCGTAAAAATCATACTTAGTCAAGATTTATCAAGTACTTTAGGGTAACTGGTGCTCTCTTAAGCACTGCCCACATTATTATTTTTCTCATGGGGAAACTGAGGTTAAGTAACTTGCCCAAGATCACAGATATACAATATCAACGGTCAGGATTTGAATCTGCAACTTTCTAACTCCAAGCGCCAAGTGTTAAACCATCTTACGATACCTGCCTCTGGAAATTAGTAGTCCATGTTAAGTAAAACGTAACATAAGTACTTCCTGTGTAAAATGTAGTCTGGGAATTATGGTAACATCAACAGGAAGTTTCAGCGTGGTTTTCTACCGACCACATTTTGCTGGAGATCGGGGTGAATTGAGGCCAATGAGAATGTCATGAGCTGAAAAGACTTTTCTGGGGCCCTGTGATGTTTAGAAAATGACTTTCCAGGATGCCTTCATCACTGCTGCCACAGCAGGGATCTCATTCTCCTCGTTCTGTCCTCGGTAGAGATGAACACCTGCCAGTAACTATTTCCACAAAATAAGCCTTTGTGGCGCCTGAAGACACTCTTTGGACTCCTGTCTTCACTTCCTTTCTATGTAACACATGAGAAGCCGCCTCCTGCTAAGGTGGGGACTTGATTCTCTGCTTTTCACAGCTCACCAGGTAGCTCTGAACTCAGCTCCAGGACCTAGCATTCTCGCAAACATCACATCCGAAGGGGGCGGCTCCCCTGATGATGCTGGGTCCCTTGTCCTTTTGTTGGCAAACAGCTCCATTTTCCGTGCCATTGATTGGGATGGCAGAAGGGACCTGTGGGGATCGCTAGCAGAATGACTGGAAAGACCCCAAACAATAGGGCTCTCTGGCTCAGGCTGTGAGCCTAATTCTTCAGCAATAGACATGGGGAAGCTACTGTTGGTACTAAGCTCCGTGGGATACCCTGCTGAAATCTGAGTTTCTGAGGGAGTGGAGAAAAAACAAAGCGGATCTGGATTCTATTTATAGAGCAGATTTGCTGAAAAGTAGGAAAATCATTGACACTCCATTTCATCCTGGTGAACTATGGGAGCTGGTTGTTCCCAACGGTGTGGTAAGTTACCTTACAAACAAGCTTACTTGCGTTAGCAAATGATGTGGCTCTCCCAGCCTCGTGACTAACCACAGTGGGAATTACTTAGATAACAAGAAAACACACTGAGAATTCCCAACGCTATTTCAGCCTCATAAAAGGAAACCCATACCACGCACACAGTGTTTTGGTTTGGACAAAGGTTGTTCCAGCCCGAAGCAGTGGCTGAGAGGCATTGATTGATGTTTTCCCATCATGAGGCACAGTTGGTTAGTTCCTTACTTTGTCTCAAATTTATTGTCACGGAAGGACATTAGT
>NW_017731361.1:6533662-6638549 GCF_001890085.2 Hipposideros armiger
TCATAGTTTCATTTATAAAAATTTTAAAGGATATTATTCACATAATGGTGATTTCATTTGTTTTATGCCTGTCGAATAATTTTTAAATTGTTGTGGGGGACAGGATTGGCTCTTCTGTCTCAAAAGTTTGCCGACCCCTGTTCTAGTCAGATTACTCTCAGAATGCATTTTCATGCAGGTATACAGAGGGTGCCAAAAACATGCATACCCATTTTAAGAAAGAACAAACGGTATTAAAATTGTAATACTCAATATATACTGATAAAAAGTGAATACAAATCACGTTTCACTTCTGCAAATACGAGAAGTGCTGCAAATGGTTGCCATCAGTGTAATTTTAATACAGTTTTTTCCTTTCTTAAAATGTGTATCCTCTGTATTTTTGGCATCCTCTGTATTTATGTATAACTACAAAACTTCCTCTTGTTTCTGGAAAATACATTGCAAATGAGTCCTTGGCTCATTTGCTATATTAATTCTTCAATGTTTTCACCCTGGCTCCCTTGTCAGTTTAACAGCGATGACTGGGTAAAGCAAAGATACTGTGCATTGGTGGAAAAGGTCTTGCAGCTAAAGGTAGGTCAGTTCTGTCACTCCTTCTCAGAGCTTCCCAATGCACTCACAATATTTCCAGGTGGCTTATCCTGGCCTCCTAGGCCTTCCATGATGCAACCCCTGCCTTTTATCCAACCTCCTCTTACTCAATCATCCTCCTTACACTTACACTTCCACTGTTCTCACCTCCTTTCTTTTATTCCAATGCTCCAACCATCCCAGTTTACTGCACTCCTCGATCTTCACATGGCTGACACATTCTTGAACTCCAGGTCAAATGCCACTCTTCTGAGAGGCCTTCCCTTGCCACTTCATATAGTAGCATTAAGCTCTCTATTGTATCTTTTTTTTCCCCCTGTAATTCCTTTCTTACCTGTCTATTATCTATCTTCCCTTAACCAGGATATATGATTTATGAGGACAGGGTTCTCTTTTTTATCTTATTCACCCTTATATTCCTAGGGACTGGCTCATAGACATGCTTAATCAATACTACTGAATAGTTGAATAAACTGGAAGTCAAACACCTATGTTCTGTTCCATCCCTCCCATTATTAAGCCGTGTTAATTCTTAGAACTCTCTGGGCCTCAGCCTCACTTTTGTAAAATGGAAAAAAAAAAAGAACCCGATTTCTAAGGTTAGCTTCACGTAAGTTTTTACATCGGTTGTGCTTCATTGAATCCTGTGTCACTTTACGTGCATGAAAGACTATTTCCACAAAAATGTATCATATTTACATCTGTAAACGGCTCACATTGACTGAGCCTTTGACCTAGTTTTTGGAACAACTGTGTTACCCATCATTCATTCAATAAGCATTCTTTGAGAATCAGGCACAGTGTTAGGCTCTGGGAATACAGCAGTGAGCCAGAGCTCTGCCCTCCAGGCTCTTACATTCTCAAGGAGACAGTAATTACAATAGGCGATTTCAATACAGGGATAAGTCCCATGAAGGGAGAGTGTTCTATGATGGCCCAGTGGCAGAACACCTAGTGCAAATATGAGACACCAGGGAAACTTCCATGATGCTGTGACAGTTCGAACAAGACCAGAAGGGTAGTGTTACCCGGGTGAGCATGAGGCGGGCTTTCCAGGAAGAGGCACTAACATGTGTGAAGGGGAGAGAAAGCACATGTTTCCAGTAAGCTGCGCAGCTAGGCTGGCTGGAGCAGAAGCTGCAAGGAGATGACTGAAAAAGGTAGCTGAGCACCGCTGTGCAGAAGGTTCTGGCAAAGCCACGGGGAGGTTGTCTTAGGTTGTTGGACCCTCTGGTTCCTTAAGGGGGAGGCCTTCATGAGTGTCTCCTCAGACACAAGGTCCAGAAGAGGACACATCATTTGGTTTATGCAGCCATTAAATTATTTCTTTTCCACGACACTAGCCTATGAAATCTATTTCTATAGAAGACGGAGAGAAGGTTAGTAGTGCCTTGCTATTTCATTTGACTTTCATGATAATGCCATACACATCGCTTCGTATTTACCTGGGATAAATCCAAAGGGCTATTTGTAGAGAAGCTTCTTTTTGTTTTTCCTCATGGAATATAGAAAATAACACTAGATAATATAGCAGATTTTCAAACTCTGCCAATTCCCAATGACAGCTTTATGTGCTTATTCATTAGTTTTGTGACATTTGGTCTTTATCCTGCTTGGTTTGATGTGTCAAGTTCCTCGGGTTCTCTGCCTCCGTTGTCATGGAACGAGGGATTGGGCAGTAGGCTAAATATACTAAAATAGCGTTTGGGAAAATAGCACTTTAGAGATTTTTTTCCTCTAAAAATTTTGATTATGCCTGTGATCACAAAAGAAGTTATCGTGTTCTAATTTGTAAAATTCTGATAATTTGAAATTTCATTCTAAAACATAAACGCAATTCTGCTATGGACTGGTTATTTGGGGGCTGTACTCCCCCCCCACACACACACACAATATGTTGTAGCACCTCATATAATATGACTGTATTTGAAGATAGCCTTTAAAGAGGTAATTAAGCTTAAATGAGGTCATGTGAGTGGGCCTGTAGCCAATATAACGAGTGTCCTTATAAGAGGAGGAGATTGGGACACAGACATGCCCAGAGGAAAGATCATGAGAAGACAAAGGGAGAAGCCAAGGAGAGAGGCCTCAGAAGAAACAATATTGCTAACGTTTGATCTTGGACTTCTAGCCTCTAAAATTATGAGGAGATAAATTTCTGTTGTTTAAGCCACCCAGTCTGTGGCGCTTTGTTACGACAGTGCTTACAAGCTAACACTAGCTCCATCCCCTTTTTTAAATGAATAAATTGAGAATTACATGTAATTCATTGATTTATGAACTAGGCTAGTATATCTTTTATTGATTTGGGAGAAAATGTGTACATGTATGTTTCAGGAATGTAGTATTAGTGTGTGCTGTCAAGAATGTTATCAGCTTCCCCTGATCAGTCTACGAGACCATTTGTGGCAGGAAATAAGAGAATATACGAAGGATTAAAACAAGTGAATTCATTATCAAGAATTGTGGTATTTATTACGATGACACTAGTCAGTCATCCCATCTGTGGGATGTGGTCAGGGTGGAAAACTGCGAACTGAAATTATTTGTGCCTTTGGCACAAAAGTGCACTTCATAGGTTACAAAATTTCTAAGTACTCTTTTGAATAGTCATTAGTGGTTTTAACTAGTTGGTGTTGTCGAATGAGCATTGATGTAGAAATCTGGAGAGCCGGGTTCTGGTTTGAGGTCCGTCACGAGGTCTGTGGAACCTTGGGCACTCTACTTGCCTCTGTGGATCTCACAGTCTTCATCTGTGAGCTGAAAAGATCGTCCTAGATGACCTTGTCGGCCCATTATAAACTGAACATGCAATGTAAGTTTGTGTCCCCAGTGGGCAAATGCAGTTGAAAAACATTTCACACCTATGCAACTTTTTGGTGGGTTGAAAAGCAACCTATTCAGTCACAATTACAGAAGTTAGTTTGTAGAAAGATTTAGCTCTGCTTCTAAATTTTTAGGTGTTCATAGAGGCATGATATAAACTGTGATTTCTTCAAGGTCCCCCTAGTTTGTTTCATCCATATTTTCCTCTCCAGGAGGCCAATGTTGTAGAGTATAGTAAAATAAATCTACCTTCTGATTGATCATATGAAAAATGCTGCATACCCTCAGAGCCCAAATGGGTTGCCATGGCAACTGATGACATTTCTGTCCTGCAAGAGTGTACGAGAAGTACGTGGCCTTTGTGTCCCTGCAAACTGTTTCATGTTATTTTTACGGTGGGAAAGCTGGAGCCAGGGATGGTGTGAAGGCAGGAAGTTACCCAGCTGAAATTTTCACTTTATAGGTTTAACTTGGGCACGGACAACGTCTTCTTAATCGTTGGATCTCTAGGCCTCATATTAAAGTAGGCACTTACTGTATGATTTTTGTATAAAGGAAGGAGTAAACACCAGACTCTTGCTGGTATATGACCGCTAGCCCATTTAACTTTGGAAAGTTGTGTTTATAATCATACTGGAGACATTTTTTTTGACCAGCATTTCGTTACACCCCAGTTTTCTTCTGGGGCGTAGCACTGCCTCTCCACCTCTTTGTCAGTGGGTTTTGGGTTGAAGTCACTTTTCTACCAGCCACGAGACTGGGAAAGTGACATCGGTGTGGCCAATTAGAGCATTGTGTCCTTGCGGCCACAGTAACAGGTTCAGGGTAGACATGAGAGCCAGTTATGTTGAAACTCTCTGCTGAGAGCCAGAGGCATGTGTTCCTGTGTAGCTGGCCTTAAATCTGAAGGTTGGCTGCTCTTGAGATGTTGGCAACCATATTATCAGCAGTGGAACTTTAGGAGGAAGTCTTTGTGGGGAAACAGAGCCAAAGGATGGGGAAGTTCTTGGACCTGGTGGCATCGTTTGAGCCACTCCTAAAATTAGGCCTTCCTTTGGCCTTATCAATTTGATGAGCCAATAAAGTCCCTTGTTGTTTCAGATACGTGGGGTTGCGTCTTCTGTCACTTGCAACAGAAAGCACGTCCATAGAAACAGGCCCACGGCAAGCTTTGAGAAATAGTGGAAAGAATCCTGACTCATGGACAAACTCTTGACTGTTTAATTTTGGGCAAATACCTCTGGGAAAATGGGGCCAATATCCTAGACTGTCCTATTTCTCAGGCTCATTAAGATGATCAAACTGGAAAATTTGTTTTGAAGTGTTTTGTAAAACACTTCTGCTGCTGTTAGCTATTAAACTTTTGACAGTTGTGAAGAGGACTAAGTGAGATGACAGAACATTCCAGTCAGAGGGTACCATATATGCACAGACTTGGCGGTGACAGAAAACATGGTGTTTCTGGAAATTCTAGTGCCTGATCTGGCCAGAGTGAGCAACACGAGGTGAGAAGTGGTCAGAGCTAGGGCAGAGGTCAGGTCATGATCTGGTATTTTGTTCTAAGAAGCACAGATTCCATCCTATAGGCACTGAGGAGCCTCTGAAGGGCTTTAAGCAGAACTTTACTCTGATCAGATTTGTTCCTTAATATCTGGTTACAAAGCGGAGGATGGGCTGGAGAGGGCAGGAGTGGTTAAGAGGCTGCTGCTGTAATTTAGTGAAAGGTTCTATAGCCGGAACTAAGACGATAGTAATGCGGGTTGAGACGAAAGCAGCAGATTATGGTGATATTTAGGAAGTGGCATTGACAAAACTTGGTGACTGATTGGATCTGGGGGAGAAGAGAGAATCAAAGATGGTTCCAAAGTAAGTTCTAAAAGTGTGTGTGTGCGCGCGTGTGTGTGTGTGTGTGTTTCCTCTTCCAGATACCATGGTTAACAGGGCAGCCATAGTTTTCTTGTGGGGACTGAGAACTAAATTCATATTTGGGTCCCCTCAGGAAGGAGAACTGCTTTTAATTTCCATCTTAGGAAGGGGCTGTGCTTTAAGGGTCTGGTGCATCATTTTTATGGAGAATATATATATATATATATCTCCATCTGATGCTTGAAGGCTGAAAGAAAAAATCCAAAGAGAACTTGCCTTGCATATAGCAGCCTAATATATCCTAGAAGGCAATATTCTTGGGGCCTCTATTAAAGGAGAGAGACCAGGACAAACCTAGCTGTCATGTGCTCCCTGATAACCCTCCAAGTAACTTCACTCATGGCATCGGTTTGGATTGCTCTCTGAATGGGAATTTCATGCTTGGTGTAAGTCATCTCAAAACCAATAGAGGGAATGTGGGCAGATGAAGCCTCCTTTGACCTCTGTTCCATTCTATCACCTCGAGCATCTCTGTCCTGCTCCGCCTTCCTGGCTTCAAGCTTTCCCCAGCTGTGGTGTGGTTGGCCTTAAGCACAAGTCTACATAGGTCTTGGTCATCTGTTTTTAATTAGAAAGTCTTGTTCAGAATATGCATAAACACTTTTTTTTGTTTGTTTCTTAACTCCAGATGATTTAAGGAGGATGTTTCCTGACTTAGGTTCTCAAAATCAGACAAATCATTTGATCTCCAATCAAATGATTCTCCCAAGCCCCGCTTCTCCCTGCAAGGAGGTGATTTATGACATGTCCCGAGAGGGTGTTGTTCCTCTGAGCCCAAACTTGGATTTACCGTTGAGCTGTGTGTGACTCTGTTGGCCCGGAGAGTGGGTCAGGCATCTATTGCATGGGGCTGACTTCTAAGGGGGGAGTGCTGATGTTGCCTTAAAAAGTAGGCAGGTTTTCTTGTATGTGCCTAGGACTTGGAATAAGACAGGGTGGCATGCCGTGAGTACTCAACCTGGCTCCTTGGACTCGGTCTGAATGCCAGTGGAGTAAGAGGGTGAGACAGAGCTGAAGGGATTTATTTTCAAAGGTTTAAGTGGGACAGTATGACGGAAGGATGGTCACTGTCTCTCTCACGGCACCGACATTGCGATTACTCACAACGGGCAGCTTTGGGAACATCCAGAGCTAGCACACCTAGAACGGACATTAGGAATGACAACAATGGAAAACGTGAGTAGACTTTTTCTTGAGCACATCTGCGTCAACTCTGAGGGTCCGCAGGAAGTAACTCAGAGACACTCAGATAGGGAGGGTCTGAAGCCTTCTAAAATAAGTGGACAAAATTTAAGTAGGGTTTGGGTAATCTTACCCTCTTCGTACTGAAAGGCATGTGAAGCCTGGGATGTTGACTGAGTCATAAAAGCCCGGGCAGTAAAACATTTGTCTACACGTGCAGTGAAAATTTAATCAAAAACCTGGAGTGCGTCCCCTGGTAGAATTTCAATCAATGTCCCTTGTGTCCTTATCACATTCTCTGACGCTTACATCTCATCTAGAATCTGCTTTCTGAGAAACAAAGCAGAGAATGTGAGGCTGGAAACAAATTGTCTGGCTAAACTCTGGGCTGCTTTGTATGGAAAATCCAAAAGTGCCATTAACTTTGCTGAACTGACAATCAACGAGGCTGTGGTCTAGCGTTTGTGAAAGAGAAGCCAGGCCCAGGCTCTCTAAGCTGTTGATTTCCATCTAAATGTTTCTGTTTGATTGTGTGTTGATTTGGGAATCTGCGTGGTATGCCATGTACTCATGTTCCCACTTACTCAGGCAGCTTGAAAGTCAGAACATCCACATTTTTAAAATTTCAAATAGATCCACAAATGGAAGTATTTATGCTCCCCTATTTCCGTGAAAACTACGACAGGCTGTACTGGAAAATTTCAGCAAGTGCTATTTATTCTTATTGCCTGGCACAGGTCCATCTAAGCTCTGTATCCAAATAGTACAGCCCTATGTGTTCAATTTGAATGTCTGGTTGGGGGAAATGAGTGATACTATTGAACAACATCAAAAGTCAAATTCACCCATCATCTCTGTCTACTGAATGAATGATAAAGGAGCTTATTTAATGGTGGTAGAAAAAAAAACCACAAGCTAATATCCAACAACAGAGGATTTATTAAGTAGGCTATGGTATTCTGTGGAAGAATATGTTGCCATTTAAAATGAAGACATGTTTAAGAAGACTATCTAGGGCTGGCCAAGTGGTGCATTGGTTAGGAGTTGGCTTGGGACGCCAGCTCTGAGCAGCAGGACCCCAGTTCGGATCCCACATTAGGGCCAGTGATGCTGCGCCCTCTACAGCTAAGATGGTGAACAACAGCTCGACCTGGAGCTGGGCTGCCGTGAGTCACCGGTGACAGCGTAGGCTGCAGTGGGTCTGGCCAGCAGCTGGTGTGAGCTTTCGTGAGCTGCCATGAACCACCGTGAGTGGCCGTCCAATGTCCGGTGAGCGACTGCCTCACCCGGGAAGAGCGCAATGATAATACCAACATGGGCCAGTGAAGCGACATCCTCCACAACTAGACTGAAGAACAAAAGGACAGCAACTTGTCTGTTCCCCTTCCCAAATTCCCCAACGCTGTTCCCCTCCCCCAGTTTTCCAATAAAATCTTAAAAAAAAATAAGACTAATGACATGGGAAGATATTTATAGTTTCATGCTAAGTGAAAATAGGTTACAAAAATGAACATATGAGCTCTGACAATTAAGTTTGTGAACTCGTCCTTAAAAAAGTGCTACATACCTCATTGCTGAATATCACTATGGTCGTCTTCAGAGTACTCCCCTTGGGGAGCTACGTACTGATGCCAGCACCTACTGCACCCTTCAAAGCAATTTTGGAACTTTTTCTTCTGGAATGGCCATCAGGGCTGTTGTATTACCCTTGATGTCCTGAATGTCATCAAAGTGTCTTCCTTTCAATATTTCCTTTATCTTCGGGTAAAGAAAGAAGTCATTGGGGGCCAGATTAGGTGAGTAGGGAGGGTGTTCCAATACAATTATTTGTTTATTGGCTAAAAACTCCCTCATAGACAGTGCTGTGTGAGCTGGTGCATTGTTGTGATGCATGAGCTCCTCTGGGACCACTTTTGCACACACTTTTCTCATGCCAAGATTTTCAGTTAAGATTTTCCTAACTGTTTCTCCATCGATGTTTACTTGGTCTGCTATGCTTCTCACGGTCAGCTGATGATTTTGACGCACAAATTGACAAATTTTTGCAATGTTTTCTCAGTTCTCCTTGTTACTGGCTGCCCTGAACTCTCTTCATCAGTGACACATTTTCTCCCCTTAGAAAAACATTTAATCCCTTTGTACACTGCCATTTTCTTCATGGCATTATCCCCATAAACTTGGACTAACATGTCCCTGATTACACTTCCACTCTTGCCAAGTTTAACAAGAAATTTAATGTTTGTTCATTCCTCTAGTTCAAGCTCAGACATTCTCGCAACAGCGCACGAAAACACGCAACAACAATAACCAACGCCACTCAGCAAGGCACCGCCTCACATCAACATGAACACAGCAGTGAGACACTGATATACCAAGGTTATGAAACCTTACTGAGCTGTTTGTACAGTGCTGCCATTGTAAGTGCATGGTGGCAAGTTCACAGACTTAATTGGCAGACCTTGTCTACTTCTATATGGGATGTTCACAGCCCTTGAGATGTGGCAGTATTGAGGCTGTGTTTGCTTCATTTATAAGTATAGCAGGTCTTTTCCTCTTCCTTAGAACACATGAAAGGTTGCTGAATTAGTTGGCAGTATCCCCCAAAGCTCTGTACCCCAGGCACAACTCCCTTAGTAAAAATAAAAGCTTGCATTACTACCTATTCTGACTCAAGACCATTTGAAAAAGACAGCGTAACGGTCAACATCCTTTTCTGTTGCTTGTCTGTTCCTCAGCACCTTGAAAACAGTTCTAGACACCAACATCCTGCATGTCTTCCTGATGCCAGTCCTTATGTAGCAGCCAATTACAAGGCATTTGTCATTGTGTTTAAACCATAACTTGGTAATTTTATTTAGACAGAGGCATTTTCTGTTGATAAATCTAGGTAGATTACCAAGTCAGAATACATTTATTAAAACACCAATTAGATCCAGCTACCTCATCCATCACAAGACCTTTAATTCTTGTGTGGTTTCAGCAGGGTGTTCCAAGAACCATGTTTGCCTGAGTGAATGACTAAAATCAAACTGGCATTTTACAAGGATTACCTTATCTCAAACTTTCAAGGCAAGCCATTCTTTATGTACTCTGTGAATAATGAACAATATTGTTTTCAAGCCTTACTCCTCCATTGTCGGGATACAGCACGGGAAATAGCAAGTCAGGGAGGCTGAAGCCAAAGGGTGATTATTTCCCAAAGGGAGATGACCTCCCAAGGTGCTTGTGGAGCTGGAAGGAAGGCACCAGTGGCATGAGCACAGTGGAAAGTCGAATTAGCAACACTTCCGGTCTGGAAGAAGAGATGGGGCCAGTGAGAAGAGCAGATGCTGTTTCCTAAGTGATTGTTTTGGCTGTTCTTGAGCTGAACACAATGTCTCTTCCCTTCTCCTTCCCAACTTTTGTTTTCTGCCAATGTAAGTTGGCAAGAATGATATTCCTTTTTCCCCGAAACGTCTTTCGTAGGTTGGGTATTCTGCTGCATGCTACCTGCCACTGATACCTTTACATGAAAACACCTGCCACAGGTGGCAGCAAGAGAGCTTCTCCTGAAGGAGAAAACAGAAAGGAAGCCAGCTTGGGTAGGAAGGAAGCGAAAATCTAAGGGGGCAGAGATGAGAAACACGGAGTAGACTGACTTAGATTAAAAACCCTTCGGTAAATCTTTATTGAGCACTTATTTGGGGTGAGGCATCGTGAGTGTATGTGTCAGGGACTTTTGGTTGAAAGTGTCAAACATCCAGCTTGAACAAGCTTACACAAAAGATAGACTTCATTGGCAGGATAGACTTTATTGGAAGTATAGCTTACAAAATACTGAAGAGAAGAGAAGAAAACTGGGCTCCCTATACCCTCTTTCTCCCTCTGCAAGTTGTTTTCGTTTCCTTTAACTATAAAAGATTTCTCCTGAGCAAAAGAGAATCTATTAATGACCACGGACCTCCTACCAAAACCCAGAAATATCCTATATTATATGTAAAATTTTAAAGGGTTTATAGTCCTCTTGAAGACCAATCATGTAGTTGATAGTAAATGCAATGTTACCTTGTCCTCCTGTCAAAACAACTCTAATTGTAAATTGTGAAATTAGAAAACAAATCTCATTATGTACTTAAATGAAGCTGCCTCTGTCAAAACTAAGCAGCCACCCACCTGCATGCACATGTAACATGTGTAGTCCATTCAGCAGCAAGGAAATTAGGAAAATGTTTTCTTTTTGAAATGACTAGTTGCTTCACTTAAGTATGACAGCAATGCAGTTTGGTAGTCAGTCCCGTTAGCAAGGTGAAGGGACTTGTAGTTTCTTCACAAGTACAGTGAGATGGTTGGATGAATGACTTCTTAAGGTCGGTATCAGTTCTATTGCTTTTCATGTTGGAGTAGATAGTTAAATAGTTTGCCAGTGCACCATTTACTAATGGAATCCAGTTAAGCTCTTTACCTCAGTTGATATTACTGGAGGAGTGGCCATCATCCTCAGGGTGCACACAAATCACTGGCCTGTTAAAATGCAGATTGCCAGGTCCACACTGCAACATTTTGAATCAGGCTTTGAGAGGAGGCCAGAAATACGCATGTTAACCACATTCTCGGGATGCTTCTGATGCACATGGTCCCAGGATCACGCTTTGAGGAACACTGCACGACAGGCATGGTGGTTTGAGGCAAAGATCCTATCTTGTTTTTATTCTGACACAAAGCCTTCCACAAAAAAGGTACTTAATATGCACTCATTAACTTGAATTATTCCTGCGTTAGTGAATCGTGGGGAAATTGCCTGGGCTCAGAAGCATTTTGCAGAGGATTGCACACTATAATATATGAAGTAATGGAAAATGTTAACACCAAGCCATATGTCTTAGGAATCACAACGAAATTTTCTATACGATGTTTTTTCAATATGTTGATCATTTTAAGCTGCTCATTTTCTAATCCTGTGAAAGGAGCCGTGTGCGTTCTATAATTCAATAAAAATGAAATAGACAATGTGGTAACTCCCTTTTTTTCCTGTTATTCTAATGCACCTTGCAAATAGATGCTTTGGATAATATGTACAGTTAGATAATCTTTGTGCCATTTCATCAATGTTTGAAGTATCTCTGGTTTTCATTTAAAAATAAAACCAATGACACTTTTTTTTTTAATCTGTGTAGGATGCTTTTCATATGAATCATAGAATAAAGGTGAATGGAATCACTGAGCTCTGCTTCTTTTATGTTCTGGGAACATCGATGAGTGCTTTACAAATATTGTGCTGACTAACCCTAACCCTAACCCCGTTTAAGAGGCAATTGTTACATCCTTTCCACAGATGAGGACACAGATTCAGAGAAGTGAAGGTGATTGTTCAAAGTCACCTAGCTAGTAGCCAGGAGACCTGGCAATTGTGTTTACCTAACATTTTGATGAGCCTTTTGCAGCCCACATATGTTAACAGGTCTTACTGAAATGATTCCTTTGGAAAAATACTTCAATCAATAAAACAAAAAGGCATCCTACTGAATGGGAAAAGATATTTGTCAACAATACATCTGATATGGGGTTAATATATAAAATTTATAAAACACACTCATTCAACTCAACACCAAAAAAACAAACAACTCGGGCCGGCCCAGTGGCTTGTTGGTTAAGAGTTGGCTTGGGAGCGCAAGCTCTGAGCAGCAGGGCCGCCTGTTCTGTGGGCCAGTGATGCTGCGCCCTCTACAGCTAAGATGGTGAACAACAGCTCGACCTGGAGCTGAGGTGCTGTGAGTTGCCGCTGACGGCACAGGTTGCAGCCCCTGCTGCAGTGGGCTGTCGTGAGCTACCATGAATGGCCTGCAGCCAGCGTGAGCGGCTGGCAGCTGGCATGAACTGCCGTGAGCTGCCGTGAGTTGCCGTCCAGTGACCGGCCACCAATCTGCCTCAGCCAGGAAGAGCAATGATCACAATACCAACATGGGCCAGTGAAGCAACGTCCTCCACAACTAGAATGAAGAACAAAAGGACAGCAACTTGTCTGTTCCCCTTCCCTGATTCCCCAATGCTGTTCCCTCCCCCAATTCCCTAATAAAATCTTAAAAAAAAACCCAATTAAAAACTGGGCAGAGGACATGAAGAGACATTTCTCTAAAGAGGACATACAGATGGTCAGCAAGCATATGAAAAAATGGTCAACCTCACTAATCATTACAGAAATGCAAATAAAAACCACAATGAGATATTATGTCACTTTGGTTAGAATGGCTATCATCAATAAATCAACAAACAACCAGTGCTGGTGAGGATATGGAGAAAAGGGAACCCCTGTACACTATTGGTGGGATTGCAGACTGGTGCACCCATTATGGAAATAAGTATAGAGGTTCCTCAAAAAACTGAAAATGGAACCACCTTATGACCCAGTACTTCCACTCTTGGGTATCTATCCAGAGAAAACCAAGATGCTAATTCGAAAAAATATATGCACCCCTATGTTTATTGCAGCATTATTTACAATAGCCAAGACTTGGAAACAACTGTAATGCCAATCAGTAGATGACTGGATTAAGAAACTGTGGTACATTTATACAATGGAGTATTACTCAGCTATAAAGAAGAATGAAATCGTACCATTTGCAATGATATGGATGGACCTAGAGAACATTATGCTAAATCACATAAGTCAGATGGAGCAAGACAAAATACCATATGATCTCACTTATATGTGGAATCGAAAGAACAGAATAAATGAGCAAACTAAACAGAAATAGCCTCAGAGATATAGAGAAAAAACTGATGGTTGCTAGATGGGAGGGGGGTGGGGATAGTAGAGGAGGTAAAGGGATTCAAAAATACAAATTAGTAGCTGCAATATTGCCACGGGGATATGAAAGACAGTTTGGGAATATATACAATAATGTAAAGATTTTGTAGGGTGTCAGATGGGCACTTGTCTTATTAGGGAGACCACTTCATGGACAGTGTAGATGCCTGACTACTGTGCTGTACACCTGAATCTGAAGCTGAATAACATTAAATGTCACCTATAATTTAATATATATATAGTCACGGGGTGTGGAGTACAGCATAGGGAGTAGTCGATGATATCATAACAGCTATATACGATGTCAGAGGGGTAGTAGATTGGGGGAGAGGGGTTATCACTTTGTGAGGGGTGTAAATGTCTAACTATTATATTGTTTTGTACATCTGAAACTAATTTAAGAAGCCCAAAAACTTCATGCATCGATGACTATAATTTGGCAGGGTCCGTGTGGGCCAGAGAGAATGGTTTATATTGTCACAGATTTATACCCCAGTGGCAAACACTAAAACAAAGCCGGATTATGTAAATATAGATAAAGCTCCTGCCTATGCAGGGGAAAAAACTAGATCACTAATAAGACTCTTCAGTTTATCCAAATTGCTCTCCACTGCTAATCTAATTTTGTTATATCTTCTAAGCATAGCCCAATTTTTCTTGAAGTACTCCTCTTTCTTTTTCTACCACTTTTTATAATCTCATTTTATGGCAATTGTCTCTCTCTCTCTCTCTCTCTCTCTCTCTCTCTCTCTCTCTCTCTNCACACACACACACACACACACACACACACACACACCTCTACATATAGTTTATCTTCATCACTCATACAGGAGATAGACGTTATTGCCATAAGTATTCCCATTTTACTCATGAAAAAAGAAAAAAGGGAGTTGTAGAGAGATCAAATGATTTATTTCAGGCCCAAAAGTACTACGTGGGAGACCCAGGGTTTGTTCCCAAGTCCATCTGACTTTGAAAGTCTGTTCTTACAGTTTCTTACCAGCTACAGCAGGTGTCACAAACTCAAATGCCCAGAGAAGCCAGACAAACCATGGAAACAAGTGTAGCAGGTCAGGAGTAACAAAAGGAAATATCTTGGCTCTCTTGGTCACTCTTCAGTGTCCCCAGTTTGTATGAGGGGCCTGGGTACCGAGAAGTACTTCTCTGATATTAGATAATGATAGGCCAAGTACAGTGATGAAGCACAATTGATATCCACCCCAGGTGTGGGAAAGCCACAGAGAGTGGTGCAGACGGCCCTGAACTGCACTCTTGGGAGAAGCAGCCATTTCTCCTCTTAAGCCAACAGCTGGGACCAGGTTTCTTGAGTTTTCAAGAAAAGTTGGGACTCTGGATGTTTTTGTTCCATTTCCTCATTTTTAAGAATTGGGCTATGGTTTTTAAAAAATTTATTATGAAGTGTCAGCTAAATAAAACGTGTGTGGACCAAGTGAAGTTTCTAGACCGCTTGTTTTCTACCTCTGTCACTAGAATGTATTTGCCATTTAAAAATTAACAGAAAACTAGCATCTAGCTCTCCTGATGTCGCAAGGAGACTGTGATAAGTGTCTGCTTCCTGGGCTTTGTTCCATTCCTCTGTTTCCTCCGTGTGTGCCTGGCAGAGGTGGCATGTCTGCAATTAGGATATTTGACATGCTTAGAACGTTGTCTTGACTGATCGAAATACTGCGTTACACCCTTTGGCTTATGAAAAACAGTGTGGTGGTATGTGTTCTTCCACAGTCGCTGTGGTTTCTGTCATCAGGTTTTCCAGAGAATGCCTGGTCGCTAAGAGCCTGTTAGGGGATGCAGCTGCCCCTGAGTGTCCCTGCTATCACCTGCTGATTATGCAGGCCCAGAAAGAAGGTGGAAGTGATTCTTGCCACACACCGACATCAATAGCAGACAGAGTCCTCAGCTCTACTAGCCTGTGAAATTGTTTCCCACTTTCCAGCACACTAAAACCTAATTGCTTTCTTCAATGAAACAAAACTATCCGCTGAGCTGGGAGATTACTCACCTGTGACAGCTTCTCTGAGGTTGTTAAAGAAATGTTTACTGTTTGGACAAAATCAACTTGAAAGAGTGAACTCACCATGAGGGCATCTCAACCTTTATGGGTGATCTTTGTCTCTTGTTTTAGAGCCTATAACCCACTCCCCAGTTAATAAGTGATTTCCTTTTACCTGATGTTAGAAGTAGTCCTGTAGTTATGGTTGGTACAGGAATTAGTAAATTAATTGTATTTCACAGAAGACATAACAATATTGATAAACATACCGTTCAGCATGTGGATATTAAATGAGGGAGAAATATGTAGCTCATGGAATATGATGGCTGAAATGAATTATGGTAATCCTCTGAAAAGGCCAGAGAGAGGGAAGATTAAGGCCCACTGGCCCCATACTTCATCTCATTTACTTAAAACCATATTTTTCATTCAGTTTTGATGTAATGCTATGCATGACACCCTTTTGGATGTGGTACAGGATGTTAACTGCAACTGGACAAACCTGGTAATGTTTTGAAAGAATCACCCAAAGCCAACTTCTTCATTCGAGTTGAAGTGATTAGAATATTGGCCAAGACAGTACCTAAAATCCATGTCATATCATAGTTGGATCGTAGGGGTAGTTAAATAGGTCCCATAAAACACCATCTTTTGCATTTTTAATGTCACACGCATCTTTGAATGCAACGGAGCCAAGGAGCCCTTGGTCTGAATATCAACACATATTACCTCATAATGAAGGCTATGGACAGGTGGGACCATCTTTCGGGGAGAAATGAGGGAATCAGAGTTTTTTCTGTCGTTTCAAAGTGGAACAGGGAAGCGTGCAAAAAATAGAGCTGAGGAATGTGCTGTGGGGGTTAGGTGGGAGGTAGCCAGAGGTAAGTGGAAGAGAATCTGTGGGCCCAGGGTTTTTTGGCTCTCTTAAAAAGCTTTTTATAGTATTGTTTTCCTTTCTTCCTTACTTGTTTTAGCTTCAAAAAAGAAATGGTAGTTCATTGAAGAAAAATAGAACCATGTGGAAGTCTATAAAGGAAAAACTGATGGTTGGCTTCCACCCTCTCCATTCTATTGAACAGATGCAACCTTGGTTAAACTATTTTACCTCTCTGTAACTTACTTCATTTCTCTACCTGTAGACTCACCCTCATTTGTTGTGTGGTTTAAATGCGTTAACGTATGAAAAGAGCTGATAGCCGTGTCATTCCAGATCAATGTGTCTATCGGGCCATTGATCTAATCTACCTACTGTTATATTATTCCTCCACTTGTTTTTCCCTACACCAAGTTATCAGGAATATCATTCCATGTCCTTATATATAGAACTGTTTCATTCTTTTAAAGTCTGCTTTCTCTTCTAAAATGTGAGTATACTATAATTAGCAGTCCCTTGTAATGGATATTTGCATTATTACTATTTTTAGGCTACTCCAAATTCTGCAAAAGGCATCCTGTACATATACACCCCTCCATATTATCAGAAATGGGATTGCTAAGACAAAGGATCTCTGTATTTAAGTTTGATAAATATTGGCAATTGTCTTTCAAAACAGTTGAGTTGAATTACGCTTCTGTTAACAGTATCTGAGGGCTCCCTTCTCCCCACATTTTTGCCAGCATCAGTGGAGGTGATTTCATTGGGTGGGAGCTGTTGTTTTTGTGTAATTGTGTGTTCATGAGGACTCTGTGGGGTATGTGTGTTATAGTTTAATTTGACTCCACTCTCTGGCACATTGCTTTCAGCTATTCACACACCCAAAGGGCAAAAAACATCTGTGTTTGCAGGAGCATATTTATAGAGCTGCTCTGTCTAGCTCCCCATGGAAACCACTTTGGTTTTAACTAGGTGACCTGTTGTGCAGATGTGAGTCCAAAGTGGAAGCTGTCCAAGCCTTGACTCTTTCTTCCTCTCTGTTGGCCGAAAGCTCCAGTCCTGCAGGATTTTAATGAATGTTTACCCTCTGGGATTGGCAGACCTGGTGTGGTGGCAAATGGAGTTGACTGACAACCACCTATTATGGCTTTCTGGTTCCCTAAATACAATATTTCTCACACTTTTCTGCCATTGTGTTCAACATTCGCCTCTTAGGATTTCATTTTTAGGGACCATGTGAAAAATCATGCACTTATAAAGTCTATTATTTGTGGCCTCGGGTAATATCATCATGAAAAGAAAACTGATCTTTGGGTTAAGAGATAGATTTTCCACCCAGGATAGAAGGTAGTTAAGAGACAAGAGGTCTGGGTCCAAATTCCACTCTGCTTACTGCTTCTTAGGCAATACTGGGAAAAATACGGAACATTTTAAAGTTTTAGTTTCTCCCTGTATAAAATGGTTATAATACTTTCTACAGGTATCTATCAACATTCATGATTGTAGATAAAGAAAATTGACGAGGATGTTTTCACCCAAATGTATTGTGAGGATATCAGCACTTCAAAGATAAACAGGAGGCTATAGATTCAGTTCTGAGAAGTAGGCAGGAACTCAGGTTCTCAGGAGGCCAGGCCCCAGCACAATCTGGCTAGGGTTTCCCGGCTGCTGCGCTTGGCCTCCACTGTGAATAAATCTGTATATAGCATTTGTATTTATACCGTTTCCCCAAGGCCTGAATGTCTGAGTGGGAGTGATCAGTTGGCCAAACCTGAGTTAAGTGCCCGTCCCCGGGATGCCAGGGACAAGGATGAGTGACTGTCTCATTTGGCCTCTGATGGGAAACATAGTGCTGCCTCCAACAAGACCGTGAAGGAAGATTAGCAGAGTGATTAATAGTGTGAATTTGGGACCCGGATGCCCTGGGTTCAAGTTCTCACCTCATACTGAGCCCGTTTGTGCTTCAGGGGTAAACCGGGGATGGTTACGATAGTGACCTCATTAGGGCTCTTCTGAGGGTGGGATGAGTCGATATGGGTAAAGTTCTTAGGCTACACTCTGACCTACAATAAGCTCACTAACCATTCATTCTTTTTTTTTTTTTAACTTTTTCATCTTTTTCTTTTAATTGTTCACAAACATTTCCTACATTATCCAACATAAAACAAAGAAATGGTACATCTTTTTCTTTCAATTTGCATACAATGGAAAAACAAGAATATATATATATATATATTTTTTTTTTTTACAAAGTTTAACTAATAGACACTAAGCAGGCTGACAGTTTAAGTCTATAGGTGAGAAATCAGCTAATAAAAATAATCAGGATTTATTTAGCAGTCACTTCCATAATCAAGTATTATTCTGATTAATAAAACTTGCTGCCATTAGGCTTCTGGTATATATTTATACCATTACTCAATCTGTAGTACTGCTCCCCATATTAGTTCTTTTCACAATTATCAACAGAAAACTGCTGCCAAGTAGGGGCAAGCATTTGCAAAACAAACAAAATCCTCAGCTTATTATAAGCGTGAATGTGTATGATGGAAATTCTTCACAAGCAATGGACTTTCAAACCATTAAGAAATCACCAGAACTGAATTTGCCAAGATAGTTTGCCTATGTCCAACAGATGCATTTATTTATTTCAACAGAGGAGCTGAAAATCAAACTTAGTGTTTAGTTTGGGGGTGGGTTGGGGAATTTAGCCATTTGAAAAATGACTGTCTTAAAAAAAAAAGGACCACCAAAAATAGGTTCACTAAATTTATTTTAAAAATCATAAAACATTTCTTACAAAAGAGCATTACATTCTGCACACTGCTCTGAATAGTTGCCAGGGACATAAAGACTATTGTTACTTTTCCCCCCTGTCTCCCCCACCCCCAAATGTTAATAGTGACCACAAAGCAAAGTGTTCACAATAATTACATAGGGGGAATTTTCCTTTTTAACCAACAATGAACAAAAATTAAAATTCACTCACTCCGCTGCTGTTTCAAAATTTCAGTGTTAGTTTTTGCACACCCTCCCTCCCACCCTGTTTGTAAGGAACTAAAACATTACATCTGGTGAACAGCAAAGATTTCACTACACCTCACATGCGGAACACCTAGGAAGCAGAGGAATGTTGGCTTTTTAAACAGCAGCAGATTAAAAAAAAAAAAAGATGCAGGACTCCTTCAGTTCTTCACTAATCTTAGAAAAACTTTCCAGAATACTGCTTCACACTATAAAAAAGAAAAAATATCTTGCATTAGAATCCTTCAACATCTACATACTGCTTCACACTGTTCTGCAGCAAATACTCTGCATTCTGTATCTGGTCCTGTGTTCCTGTAATGGTAATGATCCAATCTTCATCCTTCTAAAGGCTCATCAATTTTAATCAAAGCGCCTGACTCATGACACATTTGTTGAATCCGCTGACCGCCTTTGCCAATAATAGACATTCAAATCTTTGGGAATAGTTACTTGTGTAGTAATAATAGGTCCACCAAGATTACCATATGAGCCACGACCCCCTGCATAGGAATAATCATATCTGGAGCCACCCTGTGGTTCATAAGCCATCTGCCATTCTGAAGGGCTCCATGTAGCTATTGCAGAGTCCCAAGTTTCATTGGCACTGAAACCAACCATGCCATCGTAACGGTCTCCAGGTCTTCCTCTTCTGTCATAGGCCATTAGATCTCTTCCTCTAGGAGGTGGTGGTGGAGGAAGAGGCAGGTCCCGAGATCTGCTACCTCCCTGGCCACCTTGTCCAGGAGGAGAGGGTCCTAGGAGGTCCTCGCCGAGGGCTCATGTCATCATAATCTCTTCTAAAAGGATGCATCGGACGCCCACCCCGAACAGGAGGCATTCTGTCAAAACCACCTCTTCCCCGCATGGGAAATCCTACGGGACATCCACGGCGGTCATCAAACATCATTGTAAAGCCACCATAATCATAGGTTTCATCATAGAAATTGGGATCGTAAGGCTGTGCACGTCCTTTGATGGGAGACTCTGATATAAGATCAAGGATGATCTTGATGCACTCCACAACCCTATCAGGTTTTCCTCCAATAAGAACGACTCTGTCAGTGGAATGAGGACAGCATTCCTGGAAAAGCTTGATTGTTGTCTGAGTGTTCTCTCGAAGTTCTTTGATTTTAGCGCCTTTGACCCCAATAATTCGTCCTGCCAGACTCTGATGAATCAGCAGTCTGAGTTCGCAGTCAAAGTCGCTTCCTTTATAGTGTTGGTAATTTAAGCATTCCACAGCATCAGATTCGAGCGGGAGCTGGCTGGTTGCAGTGGGTGACAGCAACTGCAGGCCCTCTTCCAAGGTAGGGATGATCTTCTTCAGAATTTCTCCAATTGTTTCAATATCAGCACTGATACTCAATATGCGCTTGGGGCCACTGCTGTCTGGGAATGAAACACTGGCATTGTAGTCTGTACGTAGAGCCTTAATTTCTTGCCTCCTTTTCCAATCACTGCCCCAGCATTCTTGCTCTGAAGCAGAATGCGTAATTCAACTGTCTCATCAGTGTTTCTAGATCCTTTAAAGGCTTGTTCCTCTTCCATATCTCCTGCAGGACGTTTACCAAATTCACCATCGGTTTCGGTGTTGGGGAAGGTTTCCTCTGGCTGTTCAGCTTCCATCTTCTTGGATTAAATGGACACACCGATCACACGAGGCTGCCGTCCCTATGCCGCCGCGCCGCCTCAGCCGGTCACAGCTAGACCTAACCATTAATTCTTAATATGATGAGTTTTCCCAGATAGGAAGGAGTTCATACTGGATAGCCAAACACACATTCTAACAAACCTATCCCACCGACATCAACACTCACACACAGAAAGCATTCAACACCGATAGCTGTTTTTCTTATTGCCATTTATGAATTCCAGCTCTGAAACTAACTTGCTTTCATCAGTCTGGGCTATTATTTTTTTCTTCATCTGTAAAATGAGAGTGCGGACCACATGACTTTTAAGGTACCTGACAAGCCTAAATTACTCTGAATGGGATTCAGGAGAAGGCAGAGACTCTGCTGGGAAAACGTAGGGAATGGCCTAGTGCTCCGTGGCCCAGTGAGACATGTACCCACACATATGCCCACTGAGCACTTGAAAGGAGGCCAGTCTGAATTGAGATGAGCTGTAAAAGACACAGTAGATTTCAGCAACTTTGTACAAAAAGAGAGAATGATAATTTTGAAAATGTTGATTACATATTGAAATGGAATTTTATATAAAATATATGTATATTGTTAAATAAAATGTATTATTAAAATTAGTTGCATATATATATATATATATTTTTTTACTTTTTTAAATGTGGGTACTAGAAAATTTTAAGTTACATATGAAGCTCACATTATATTTCTATTGGTAAGCTAGAGCAGCTACATAATTGAGTACTCTGGTAACAGTTTAATGTTCTGTGATCTCTGTATTAGTTACGATATTTGCATTTTCAATTCATAGAAATCCAACTCATTCCTGCTTTAAAAAAGAAGGAGTATTTGGAATATAATGGCTCACACATAACTGAACAGTACAGGAATAGCCTATCTTCAGACGTGACTGGATCCAAGAGCCTAATCGATGTCATTAATGCTCTGTGTGCACATATATGTGGACTCTGTGTCTGTCCATCTCTATGCTCTGTTTTCTACTGTGTTGGCCTCGCTCCTAGGCAGGTTCTCACTTCATGGCAGCCTCAGTTGTAGGAAGCCTCTGGCTTTGTCCCTTTTAGTTTAGAACAAGAGATGGACTCAGCCCCTCAGCTCTCAACAAACCTCGCTTGGGTCGTGTGCTCATCACCCCTGTACTTGGCACTGTGGCCTGGCACATTATGCTTTGATTAGCCAGGCCTGGGTCCCCAGGCTCTCCCTGGAACACAGATGGAGACAGCCATTTGAACCCCATGGACTGAGAAGGAGGTTCACCAAGAAAATATTGTTTCTGTTACCAGACCAAGTCAGAATGAGTTTTGGGCGGGAAGAATCCATCAACAAAGGCTGTCAGTGGGGTGAAAGAATGTTCCTTTTCTGCTCTTCTTTAACTCATGCTCACCTGAACAATAAACCTGTTAAGTTATCTTCTTTCTTTCACACTTCATCTGGTAAGTCACCAAATCCTATTCATTTGCCTCTTAGGCAGCTTTGTAAATACCCCACCTTGCCCTACCTCTTGAACTAGCTTCTTCTCTGTTCTGCCTGGTTCTAACCTCATTTGGCTGAAATCCAATAGTCTCCACACTACTTCTAGAATATTTATTTATTTATTTAATAAAAAATAATTTTAAAGCGCCATGGATGTAGAAAACGATTCAAAACAGAATGCATAACAAATTATTCTAAATCAAATATTTTTGTAACCACATCGAGGTCAAGAAATAGAACACTGCTAGAAACTCGAGAAGCCTCTTCCATGTGCTCTAACCCAAATACAACCCCTTTGTCCCCCTGTAAGTAACCACCACTCAAACTTTTATACTAAACATTTTCTTGGCATTTTTATAATTCTCCCTCTATCACTTCCTTTACTTTATAATTAATCTGTTGAAAACTCAGGCTGTTTGAACTGTGGAGTTTATCAGAGTGTAGATATAGCTGAATGCAAACACATCATACAATTCAATGTACTCTTTTGTTCTCTGTATCTTCTGCATAATAGCAGCTGGGTCCAGAGACTGGATCCCACTTAAAATAGATTCTTTGTCTAGATTATGGTGACACATATTGGGTTGTCTCATTTGGCGATTAGTAGCTATTGATATTTAATGCCTGTATCTATTAATTCATTGTCATTTGTGAAATGATGACATGCTAACTCTATTATTTTACTTTTAATTATTATATTAATTTTTAACCATTTATTAAGATACTGCTCATATATCAAGTTACACATTTAAAATGTACAGTACAAGGTTTAAAAATATATCTACATGGTTGTGAAACCATCACCACAGTCTAGTTTTAAATAATTTTGTCTTCCCCTAAACAAAACCCTGTACCTGTTAGGAGTTACTGAAAATACCACTCCAACTCACCCTCAATTCTTAGGCAACCGCTAATCTACTTTCCGTCTCTATAGATTTGCCTGTTCTGAACATTTCATATAAATGGTATCATACAACATCTGTTCTTCTGTAGTTGATTTCTTTCACTTAGCATAATGTTTTTAAGGCTCATTCATGTTGGAGCATGTGTCAGTACTTCATTTTGTTTTAATAATGAATAACAGTCTAGTATACAGATATACTATATTTTGTTTATTCATTCATTAGTTAATGGATATTTGGGTTGTGTTTACTTTTTGGCTATAATGAATAATGCTGTTATGAACATTTATGAACACATTTTTATGTGGACTTATTTTAATTTCTCGTGGAATACCCTAGGAGTGGAATTGCTGTATTGTATGGTAATTCTATATTTAACTTTTTGAGGAACAACCAAACTTTTCCCAAGTTGGCAGCACCATTTTATTATACAGTTCCATCTCTAATGTATAAGGGTCCCAATTTCTCCACATCCTTGTCAACACTCATTATCATTTGCCTTTTTGATTACAGCCATTCTACTGGGTGTTAATATCTCATTGTAGTTTTGATTTGTATCTCTCTAATGACTAATTACATTGAGCTTTTTTTAAATGTGTTTATTGATTATGTGTTGATCTGCTTTGGAGGAATTTCTTTTCAAATCTTTTGTCCACTTTTTAATTGGGGTATTTATCCTTTTATTACTGAGTTGTGAGGGTGTTTATATATAATAGACACAAGAATCAAATCAGATAAATAACTTGCAGATATGTTATCCAATTCTATGAATCTTTTTTTTTTCACTTTCTCAGTGGTATCATTTTAATGCAAAGTTAATTATCTGCAGAAAAAACTTGTGCCTTTTACCATGGAGTTGCACATGCTTGGTTCAAAACTAAGAGGAGCTGAAGAAGGATATTTGGTAGGAATTCAAAGTGTTTAGGGCCTGGCTGAAACCAATGCTTTTAGAAGCTAGAAGCTAGAAGATAGCAACTACACAGGCAAGCTGTAATAGTCCACGGAGTCCTATACTGACATTCACAGAATAATGGCTTCTGTTTCACTTCTGCTTTCCAAATCTTATGAAAATGTCTTTTTTTTTTTTAAGATTTTATTGTGGAATTGGGGGAGGGGAACAGTGTTGGGGAATCAGGGAAGGGGAACAGACAAGTTGCTGTCCTTTTGCTCCTCAGTCTAGTTGTGGAGGATGCCACCTCATTGGCCCACGCTGGCATTATCATTGCACTCTTCCCGGGTGAGGCAGATTGTCCCCGGCCTCTGGACAGCCGCTCATGGCGGCTCTTGGCAGCTCACACCGGCTGCCGGTCACTCACGCTGGCCGCTGGCCACACACGGTAGCCCACAGCAGCAGGGGCTGCAGCCTACACCGTCGCGGGTGACTCACGGCAGCCCAGCTCCAGGTCGAGCTGCCGTTCACCATCTTAGCTGTAAAGGTCAGTGTCACTGGCCTTCACGTGAGATCTGAACCGGGGCCCTGCTGCTCAGAGCCAGCATCCCAAGCCAGCTCTCAACCAATGCGCCGGCCCACAAATGTCTTTTATAGACAATTCTAATCTGGGAATATACAGGGAAGGAAATTCTGGAAAACACAATTGTAGCTTAGCTAAACTGACACATAAGTCTTTATCTTGACACCTCTCTAGTCATTTTGGTTAGCTAAATTTTGTTCTGTTATAGATTTCCCAGAAAGCTCTTAAGAGAAGTATATTCCCTCAGTTCATAAAGTTGACAACAGTTTGTGCCATTTATACCTGTAAGTTAGTTTTGCTAGATATAAAATGCTTGGCTTAAACTTTCTTTCCTTCAATATCCTAAATGTGAGACTCTATTTTATTCTGTCATAAAATATTGTTGTCAAAAGTCTAATGATAATTTAATATTTTTTTCTTAATAAGCCACATGCTTTTCCCTTTCCTGAAAGTCATATATACATATATAAAATAATTAAATTTTCTTGAGTTATAGTTTTTAGCATTTGTTCCCTTGCTTCAGTTTTCTCCTGTAGGGATGCCTGTTATCTATTTGTTGAATGTCTTTTCTGCCTATCTTCTATATTTCTCACTTTTTCTAGAACCTTTTTGATCTCTTATTTTATTTTTATAAGTACAGAAGCACCTGGGGTGCTTTTAACAACTCTGATGCCCAGATTGTACCCTAGACCAATTAGATTAGAAACTCAGAGGGTAGGACCAGGCATCCATATATTTTAAAGCTCCCCAGGGGATTCCAGTGTTTGAGAGCCATTGACTAGAAGGCTCTCTGCAATCTGGCTCTTGTCTATTTCTCCATCTTTCCATGTTGATATTTTCTGACAAGCCCACAAATAACCCATGCTTTGTTCCTATCAAACTACTTGTAGTACTAAAATTCATTACCCTGTTGCTTCTCTTATCTCTTTGCATATACTCTTCTCTCTGCCTAGAATTACCCCTCCCCTTTAAAATGACTATTCATCTGATAATCACCATTTAACTTGTAGGTAGCATATCTAAAGATTATTACAAGTAGTCTCTGGTTTTAACATAAGGCAAGTGAAATGGCTGAGTCATTGTAAATTTAGTTTTTCTTTCTGCATACTGTGCCCAGTTGAACCCTAGTGAATATGAGCTAGCCGTCAGCTCTCTCTGGTTATCCCTGTGAATTCCTGGAGACTAAGTTTTGGTCTTTGGAAAGTTTATTGAGAAGGATGAGTTGCTGACAAGGACCTCTATAGGGTATTTGCTTCTCTGGGTGATGATTTATATTCATAACACTGAGGCTGAAGTTGAAAATTAGATCTGCCACTTTAAAATATGCTTGGTCTGGCTCTGGTATTGTGAGGAGTGGATTCTTATCAGCGGTTGCATTAAAACAGCATCAGAAACAAGAGCGAGCGTATTTTTAAAATGACAGTTCTAAGAAGCTGTCCTGTTTTAGATTAAATCATGATTCCAAAAGGCTAAGCCCTGGATTAAAGATTTTGATTTGTCTCCATATTCTCATAATCAAATCTCCTGGGCTTAATGCTTCCACTCTTAGGAAAAATGAGAAACCACTTCTTCCGAATGGCTTTTATTGTATCATATTAGGTCCCAGGAGACACCAAACAACTCATTTTGGTTTGATATAAGATAAACTTTTGGTACAACCAGTGAACCACCATGAAGTTGTTAAAAATATGTCAAAGATTCATCTTTGCAGTTTGGGGAGATAATGATACAAAGGCTGGAAGGATTCATATCGAAATAGTACAATAAAAATAGTGACCTCTTTGTGATGGAATTATGGGTGGTTTTAAGTTTTTTTCAATGTTTTAATCTGATTTTTTTAATGTTCTTAGAATGACTATCTATATGTTTATGTACATTTAAAGAAGTTAAGTGTAGTTAGAGAGTTTTCTGCTAAGATAGTAGAGGTTGCCTTTTTCAAGACTAGTGAGAGATTTGTAGAATCTATTACTTTTCATGTTTTTTTCATCTGAATAGAAGAAACAAGAGTCTCTTAAAGCAACTTCTCTTGCATCCTTTAGCTCCTTAATTCTGTAGAAGCCTCAAATTCTAATTCCCAATTAACGAACAGAGAAGATTTTTAAAAATTTATTTATTTATTTATTTATTTATTTATTTATTTATTTTTGAACAGGGTAGTCAATTTATTATTTTTACTTTCCAACCTATACCTGGGATAGATGACACAAGAGGACACAGGAAACGCCAACCTGTGATCATGTGTCCAGTTTTGTGTGGTGTGGATCAGGCCACCCCATGGGGCTTAGCTGTGACTGTGCTGGCTATGCCCCACCAAGAGATAATGGCTAAGAGGGAGCGATGAATTACCTGTTAGCAAGGACAAACCAGTGCAAGAACAAGGGCCTGAAACACAGATCTCACTTTTTTTTTTTCGGAGGCTCTATTAAAATCAAACTTTAATCACGAATTGTGAAATAGAACACAGGCAGTTAGGAGCTGCTAAAATATTAACGCATCTATTAAAACAGAAACCCAGGCACTTTATTATCCTCCTGACCAGCTCTGGGATTTCATAATTAAGTCTTTCGGTTTGATTTATTTGGACTCTAAGCAAACTTTCAAAGTGAGTTTGAGGGGCTTTGTACTTGGAACATGAATGCATTGCATTTCCCGAGGCAATTTGAAACTGGGGTTTCATCACTTCAACGCCTTGGCTCAGAAGCAGGTATTCTGAGAAACTTCTCTTGAGCATCTTTACTCATTAACTGTGAGAAGGACCTCAGCCGCCTCCCTTAGCAGTGTGAAGATTCAGGAAGGGGGGAGGGAGGGAAATATGTTCTACTTAGGAGTGAAACTATATTAGTCACAGCATAGTGATTTCTCTGGGTCTTTTTTCTTTGGTGCTACACATGGACACTCCTCCCTTAGCTCCCACCTAAGCCCTTAAAGCTGGCTCTAAATATTTCCCCGTTGGGCAGAGTGACTGGAAAGATGTACCCCTTCCACATTTAGACGCATTATTCTTTTCACCATCCAAGATGCATTGAGGAGCATTGGATCTATCATAATAATGAAATTGAACATGTGGCTAATTCTCAGATAATCTGAGCTAGAACATAATAAGTAAAATTTAACCTATCTCAAGAAACAGGATTGGTGACTCAAGGGAGAAAATGAAACCTAAATACTGTACAGACTTGAGGGTGGCATTTTATCCGGTGACACATAATAATATTTGTTCCAGGCAGAGGAAGGGAGAGAGGGAAGCAATCAAACAGAAGGTGTACCTGAAAAGTACTAATACAATGATGGGATGGGTGGGGGGAGAAAGGAGATGGAGGAGAAATAGCATTGCTATAGGAAAGTAGTATCTAGGTTTAAAAGTATGGGGTTAACTTTGGAATATCCACTTAGAGTATTTGGAAATGACTAGTTGACCTTTGTCATTTGCCAAAACTGGACCAAAATGAAAGAGTCTTTTATCACCATGATGACAGAGATATCATAACGGCTAAGTGAGAGGGGAAAAATAAAGAAAACGAGAAGCACCCTGAGAGTATAGGAAAGAACCCCTGGACCTTCTCCAAGTACTCACATCAGTGGAGAATCTGGCTCCTTTTCTCTAAGTGCCAAGCTTCCCAACCTATTATTTGAGAAACAGCACTGGCTACCCTCAGCGTGTCTCAGTAATCACACCTGAGATGGAGGAGTTAGCTGGTAAAAATCATTCAGTCCGGTGCTGTCACACGTATACAGTGGAAAGGTGCCTGGGAGGAAGTGGAGAAGGTATCGCAAATGTACACAGCGTAAATTTGGTCCTGATAGGCTCTTTCTTCCCTGAAGACAGAGCTATCTGCATCTTTTTGCATTATTGGGAAGATTTCCTATAATTAAAACTCATCCTAGGGCCGGCTGAGTGGCACATTGGTTAAGAGCTGGCTTGGGACGCCAGAGGGCCCCGGTTCGGATCCCACATATGAGAGCCAGTGACACTGCCCTCTACAGCTAAGATGGTGAACAACAGCTCAACCTGGAGCTGGGCTGCCATGAGTCGCCGGCGTCGGCATAGGCTGCAGCCCCTGTGGCAGTGGGTTGCCATGGGCTACTGTGTGTAGCCAGCAGCCAGCGTGAGCGGCCAGCAGCTGCAGTGAGCGGCCGTCCAGAAGCCGGCGACTGATCTGCCTCACCCGGGAAGAGTGCAATGATGACGCCAACTTGGGCCAGTGAAGCAACATCCTCCACAACTAGACTGAAGACCAAAACGACAGCAACTTGTCTGTTCCCCTTCCCCCAATTCCTCAGTGCTGTTCCCATCCCCAAATTCCACAATAAAAATCTTAAAAAAAATAAAATAACAACTCATCCTAGACAGATTGTGAAAGGACAACTATTTGTCTTTGCATCTTTGCATCCTCCCCCTTTTGGTGCCCATGTCCCTCCTCCTCTGAGGCCGTGCCCAGGCTACCTGGCCTGTGGCAGCCTCTGATGCTTCAGGGTCCCTTACTCAAGTCCCCTGAGCAGCATGCGTTAGCTTCCTAGTCTGGTCACCTTTCCCCTCCATCAAAACGGATCTGAAATATATGCCACTTCTCTGGTCTTCCTCTCACCTTGATGTTGGAAAGAAGCCGTTTCACCCTAAGTTGTCAGTCTGTCCTTACTTGATGATGTCTTTATGGTGTGTAAGGGTTTTCATAGGACATTTTGATGACAAAATGCCTTGAGAAATGGTGATGGGATTAGGGTCAGAAGCCCCTAGTTTGAGTCTACACTAATTGTGGAACTTTGGGAAAAGTCCTTACTTAGGATGAATCACAATTTGTTAACTTGGAAATGGAAGAAAGCACAATTTAGTTCAAAGGATAAAATGTGATTATAGCTATATAAAACCCACTGATAAACTATGAAGCATTGAGTAATCATTGTTAGTGTTCTTATTGAACTGTCAGAAAAGTCATGACATATTTTTTTCTGTTTTTTGTTGCAAAAATGCATCATGACTTTTTCTGACAATCCAGTATTTTCATCATGGTAGAGTTCTTGACTGGCCAGTAAAAGAAGTATTTTGGGCAGGAGAGGAGGGTGCTTCCATCAAAATTCTAATATCATATCCTCTAGTAGCTGTCAACTCTACTGGTTCAGGCTGGACTTAATCTTGGACTGAGATTTTAAAATGTGCCAACCCTTTGTAAGAGTTAATTTCTTTAAGGTCTCAGAGGTGGCCCCGTTTGATTCCAGTGTGACCTCATGGAAAGGCTGTGACTGTAATATGGAACCAATCAAACACAGAAAATTTAGCAGATGGGGTAAGAGGCATGAATCGGGACCAGGGAGTAAAGACCTCTCAGATTTCTTTTGATGAGAAAATTGACACGCCAGTGTTCTGACTAGTGTTCCAGCCATGCTGGAGAAACCAACGGTGAGTCAATAGAACCCAAGCTCGTCCATGTGTATGTCAACTCTGTACTTATCTTAAGTCCTATGCTATACATTATTTTGCTGCATTATTTAAAATTTAGGAAGTTACCCATGCAGCCAGCCAGACTTTGGCTCTTTTAGTTAATTAAAAAATTATCTTTTTTTTGGGCCGGCCGAGTGGCGCGATGGTTAAGAACTCGCTTGGGATGCCAGAGGGCCCCGGTTCGGATCCCACATATGAGGGCCAGTGACACTGCCCTCCACAGCTAAGATGCTGAACAACAGCTCAACCTGGAGCTGGGCTGCCATGAGTCGCCGGCGACGGCGTAGGCTGCAGTTCCTGTGGCAGTGGATTGCCATGGGCTACCGTGTGTGGCCAGCAGCCAGCGTGAGCGGCCAGCAGCCGCAGTGAGCGGCCGTCCAGAAGCCGGCAACTGATCTGCCTCGCCAGAGAAGAGCGCAATGATGGTGCCAACTTGGGCCAGTGAAGCAACATCCTCCACAACTAGATTGAAGAACAAAAACGACAGCAACTTGTCTGTTCCCCTTTCCCCAATTCCCCAGCACTGTTCCCATCCCCCCAATTCCCCAATAAAAATCTTTAAAAAAAAAATTATCTTTTTTTACTGAATTAAAAAAAAATCACTTACATCTTCCATAAAATCAAAGCATTCATAGAACCAGAGGTTCCCATATCAACTTTACTTTTTTGTTGTTGTCTTTGTCATATGGACAAGGTACAGATCAATTTTGTGTTTTCTAGGAGAGTCCCTGCTTGTTATTTTAAAAACGGCACTATCTTGTACCCCTAGTAATATCCAGGGAATGTTGATTCTTTTTATACCTTAATTGTTAAGGAGGTCCCCAAATTATGAATAGGCCACCTTTCTGCAATTATATAAACATCAAATCTTAAAGATGTTTTCTCATAGAAACAATGTTAAAGTGTGTGGTTAAGGTCCTAATTAGATACCAGAAGCTTTTTAAAGTCATTATAGTTTCTACAGTTATATAGTTCTATGTTATATAGTATGTAGAACTATAGTTCTACATTATAGTTTCTTGGGATTCCATATATAAATCTCCCTCATGGCTAACAACTTTGAGAAGGAATCTCCTTCCATATCACACTCTCTTCACTCCCCTAGATGTTTGAAACGCCTTCATGGCCTTCCCAGGGGATTGTTTGCATACGTCAGGGACGTGTCTTTTCTCTGGATTAGGCCACCATTTTAATTCCCTTTAAGAAAGCATTAGACCGGGCTTCCTAGTTTGGATGGAGAGATACTCACAGTGACAAGTAAATGAACAAACAAAATAACCCAATAGGCCTGAAGTTTCAAGTCACCAAAAATGCAGAGACCAGCCAGGGGATGACCGTGCTGCCCTTTCGTTACAGCTCCCAAGGCTGTAATACCACGTTTTTAAGTGACCACACTCTGAAGTCACCACAGCTGCCTCAACCCTTTGCTTCCGATTTCCTCCTTGTTCTTTTCAAATTTCTGAGATGATGTGAATCCTGCACCCCAGCCGCTCGGGGATTTTGTTCACAACCAGGCATCTGCATCCAAGCTGGGGAGAAGGGTCCGAACCCTCTTTCATAGTCGCTCCTGGGCATGTGACCAGGACTCACAGCATCCACTTGGAGCCCCATCGCCTCACCTGAGGCATGTTTGGTGCTCAGTACCACTCCCTCTGTTTTCCAGGAGCACCATTACGTGGCATGCAGGCAAAACTTTGAACACGCTTCTCATGCAAACTTTATAGTATTGGATGTTTCTGTGGCTGCTTCAGTAATGCGAGATTCGTCATTCTGAGAAAGGTGCAAACAGATCTTTGTTTATCCTCACTAAGAACCCTAGGTGCAACTTACTACTTGTAATGCCATTTTTTTTTTCTGCCAGAAAGAGGCAAGTATCGTTAAATATCTGGCAACTTCTTTGGGGGAAATTTGACCTGTAAAAGGCTATCAACCTAAGCTTTCCTGGAATAGGAATATGGGGATAGAGATGCATAAATGGTTAAAGTCAGTACAGTGCATTGATTCACTCAGATATATTTTTTAGGCACTGAGTGTACAGTAGTAAATAAAAGAGACAAAACCTTTTGGTTTCATGGAGCTTACAATCTAGAACTTATCAGGGGCCTTAAGCTTTGAGTGGTTGGTACAAACTGGTGTTTTGGAAGGTTCTGAGAGGTCACCAGCTGCCACTTTTCCCTGTGAGTCATAGCAGGTCCTTCCTACTTTTCTTGGACATGGTAGGTTTTTTTTAAAGATTTTTATTGGGGAATTGGGGGGATGGGAACAGTGCTGGGGAATTGGGGGAAGGGGAACAAACAAGTTGCTGTCGTTTTGTTCTTCAGTCTAGTTGTGGAGGACTTTGCTTCACTGGCCCAAGTTGGCACCATCATTGCACTCTTCCCCGGTGAGGCAGATCAGTCGCCGGCTTCTGGACGGCCGCTCACTGCGGTTGCTGGCCGCTCACGCTGGCTGCTGGCTACACACGGTAGCCCATGGCAACCCACTGCCACAGGGGCTGCAGCCTACACCATCGCGGGTGACTCACGGTAGCCCAGCTCCAGGTTGAGCTGTTGTTCAGCATCTTAGCTGTGGAGGGCAGTGTCACTGGCCCTCATATGTGGGATCTGAACCGGGGCCCTCTGGCGTCCCAAGCCAGTTCTTAACCATCGCGCCAGTCGGCCGGCCCTGGACATGATAGCTTTAAGGAGCGTGCACACCCCTGAGTCTTGAGCAGGCGGGAGAGAGGCAAGTGGGAGCATCTCACGCAACTTGCTTTTGTTTTTACATGGCCCCTTCTTTTCCAAAGTGCAAAACTCCTTCTCCTCTTTTAGCCAGAACCCATTTCCCTACTTCATGGATAAACTCATTGGGGTACCCCAGCACCCTATGACAAGAAGAAGGCACATCCAGTTTCTTTAACAGTACCTATTTTTACTAGATAGTAGGGCATTCTCTTGCTGTGGTAGAGGTCACGGTGGCAGATGATTTGGAGACCAAGAGAAGATAGACAGGAAAAGTCAGAGAAGGAAGCTCAGTGAGCTTTCTGTTGGCTGTTGGTGTGGGACAAGGCTCAGCTACTGACTAAGCAATGGGGTGAGGGCACGGTTCATTAACTAGTAATGGGATGGAGAGAGTCGGGTTGGGAGGATGGGTTGACCTTGATGGTTGAGCAGGGGAGCAAGAGATTGTAGCAGCCTAAACAGTTAGCATCAAGGTGAAGGAAGGGGAAGGGATGCTTCTAGGCAGGACTGGCAATGTTCAAAGAGAGCAATTAAGCATTGGAGTGGAAGCTTTGATAGCCTATGTTTTTGTTCGTTTGTTTGTTTGTTTGTTTGTTTTTAAGAAAGGGATTTCTGTAAACTGGGAGAGCATCACTCTGAGAATACCTGAACATGGCTGCGGTTCTCCAGGCACAGTTTTCTTGGTTTCCCAGGTCCATGCCTGGTTCTCCTGCAGCAGCATCACAGAAGGAACGCTGGTATCCCACATTGGAAGTGCTAAAAATGTGAACTTGACTCAAAGATAAACTGCAAGCCATCACAGTGTCTCATGTTATGTCATTTAAAAATTGTACCTGATTTTCATGATCTTCAACCTATAGCAATAAGTAAATGGTACACGCATCATCCTCAAATAACACCAACAGGAGTATGATTTTGGAGCATAACCCAATTCTCTAGGTATACCCAAAAAGGCACATGTAATTCTTTCTATACATTCATGACTTAAATTTTTTTCTATTTTTCTACTCCCACACAAGAACAAAAGAGTATAACTTTTCTGGGGTTTTGAACAATAGGCATAGCATGAGAATAGAGTATTTCTTTTTGATCTTCAACATGAACATTTTAACTTAAAAGAAAATACATGCATGCTTTTCTTTCAACTAAAATTAACTATGACTGAAAACACAGCACGTCTCTGAACTCACTATGTCCTTCTTTCTCCTCTCTGACTTGGTCTGTCACTTTGTTCCTTTCCATGCGTTCCCTCTCCACCCACTTTGCTCCCTCCAACTCCCCCCGCCCCCAACACACACACACACACACACACACACACACACACACAATTTATCCCAGGCTAGACTCCTTAGGGGGCATATTACAATGCAATTTGAGTATCAAACTTCTCTTGCTTATTTTTCATTCAGTCAAGGAAGATAAGTTGCCATGGTCTCAGCTTTACTATTCGTTTTCCTTAATGCATGATTCAATGACTTCATTTAGGTGAATGTATTTTTGACTGATAAATTTATAGCTGGGTAATCTAGGCTTTTGAATACATTTTGGCAACACTGTTTTTGAGACTAAGCCACATTTCTCTCTCGTTTTTTTCCCCACGGTGGATGCAAAACAAATGAAACACAGCCTCTTGTAATGACTGTAAAGATGAGCATTTAAAAAATATAGACACTTTGAAATTACCTTTCCTTCAGTAGGCACTTACAAACATTATGCTATGCAGACTATTTTTATTTAAAATTGGTATTTAAAGATCTGAGAGGAGGGGCCAATGCAGAAATAGTCTAAATAAAATAGGTACATGGCTATAGATGAAATGTGTAGTTGAAGCTTCAAGTGAGGTAGTTGAGGAAACAAATTAAGCTATGCTCAGATGAAGTTCAAACAGGTAACGGAGAGGCAGTAATCACTGGGCTACAGTCAGGTGCCAGGTAACACCATTTCGGTCAATGATAATGTGATAAGATTACAATGGAGCTGAAAAATTCCTGTTGCCCAGTGACAGCAGCTGCCATAACATCATACCAAAACGCATTCCTCAGCGTTTGTGGGGGTAGAAGATGGATAAGCGTGGTGCCTGCTGGGAAAGTTTCCTGGAGCCTGATGTAGGGGAACCACTCACAGAGGCAACACACTGCTGTACGTGCAAGAGAGAGATGCCCCAGGTGACAGGGGAAGGCAGGAGAAGGGTCAATAACCAGACCTCCAGGGCATGTAAGGCTGGGCAGAGTGGAGTCAGGAGGCTTCCCTGAGGAAGTACAACTGTGCTGACTCGGCATTGATGAGCTACCCAGGCGAAGGGGAGAGGGGGTGGAGCAGGCACTTTAGGCAGAAGGGACGAGCTGTGTAAAGTCAATGAGGCAAGATACCTAATGTTCAAACATTAGGGAATAAATACCGAGAGTGGAAGGAGACCAGATTAAGGGGAGAATCAAATAGCAGATCAAGAGTCTCTTCTGTCCTGCTGAGGAGAACAGTCCAGTGCCAACGAGACCAAACTGAGGACTGATGATAGAATGATAATAATACCAAAAATACAAATTCTACCTCAAATGTACATGTTATGTTATTATTATTTTGAAAAACGTCTTCAGGAATATTCTCGTTTGATAGAGATAACCTGGCAAAGTGTAAGCAGGGGTAATAACACTATCAAAATTAGGGATGAGGAAAATACAGGAATTTCAGGAATTTGGCCAAGGCCACATAACTTGTTTGGTACTAGATCAGGGCTTGGGACATGAGCCTGGGACTGTGACTGGTGCAGCATACCGCCTGCCCATGTCACCAGGACACCTTTGCTTAAAGCCGTCTCCATATCCTGAAATCCAGGCCAGTCATCTTCTCACCAGTGGCCTTGGTCAGATGGACTTTTATTTGGTAGCCTACAGTAAGGATCAAAAGCTCATAACGTATAATTCATTCTCTTCACACGAGAGAAAAAGAATAAGGAATAATTCATAATCATTAGTAATACTACATTAGTAATTATTAATGACTTATGATTAGAAATAATATATCTTACTTATATGTTATTAGTAATAAGAAGAAGAACTGGTAACAACCGTGATAAATACATTTATTTCCGGAGCAAAGCACCAAGCAGAGCACTTTACATTTACTTTGCAAACAGCCCCATGGGACAGATACTGCTATTGCCCCCATCTTACAGGTGAGCAAACTGAGGTTCAGCAACTTGCTCTGGTCACACAAGGGATAAGTAGAAGCACGATTCATTCTGACGTTTGTCTGATGTCACAGCCCAAGCTCTTCAGCACCTTGTGGAACTGCCGTTCTCATGTACTGCCACTTGATTTATACAACGCCTGTACTATGCCACCCGTGAATTATTGGTATTTAATAAGCCACATGGAGACTTCTTTTTCTGTTCCAAGAATTCTGCTGTAGGAGCTGCTGTTCTTTCGATAAAGAACCCGCAACCTATGATATTTACTAACTACTCCTTAGTCCTGCTATTAGGAGAAGGAGAAGGGATGGAGGGGAGGGGAGGGGAGAAAGAAAGACCCACATGTCTTAGACCTTAATGGAACTTGGCTTACATTTTTCATTTTATGCTTATTTATTTGTTTCTTTACTAATTCAGCTTCAGGGGCTGGGCTGTAATGGAAATCTATTAGAAACTCTGTCCCTTGAATAAAAACCTAATGTACAAACCAAAAAAATGATAGAAAGCTGAACATACTGAGAGCCTGTTAATTTTTAGTGGTGTTTGATCTTCAGGTTTCGCTCCTGTTCCTAAGAACCCAACAGAATATAGGGCTGTCTTCTTGCATTTCAGTGTTTTTGCAGCTGTGTTCTCTCTCCCTGTTGTAGAGAACACACTATCAGGTAGTAAGATGTGACAAGACGATGGAAATGAGAAAGCGAAGCCCGTACATGGGAAGGCAGTAATGAACCGGAATGCATATTTAGCATCGTCTGTCATTGTTTACAAACAATATAATGATTCCTGATTGTAGAATTAAATTCCAGGCTCCTAATTTTTGAAGTCAATCAAGCAACCCCGGCAGGTGCAGATGAGCCGAAGGACTAACCAAGTAACTGTTCTGCTATACAGACTAGAGCTGGAGACAGCGAGAGCATCTGCTGTCAAAAGCTGATTGGCTGTTAAAGATTAAAAAAAAAATCAATATTTTTAGATGCCTTAACCATTGACACAATTATGGAATAATGGGAAAGAACTGGATTTATAAACAAAAAAAATTCTCCACTCTAATATACCCAGCTTAGACAATCCTTTGCTTTTCTGAGACCCACTTTTCTATTTTGTAAACTGGAAATAAGGAAGCCTGCTTCATGGAGTACCTGCTTTTCATCTCCACTCCTAGAAGTCACCATCATCTCTTGCCTGGACTTTGTAATTGCCTCCTAACTGGCCTCCCTGCCTTCATTCTTGCTCACCTGTTCTCTAGAGAACAGCCAGAGTAAGCTTGCAATAAAGACAAATCATGTAATTCACCTGTTAATATCAACCTTCTTGATGCTCTGATATAAAATTCTAATTCCCAAATGTAGCCTTTGAGGCCCCTGTCTCTCTCTGTCCAATTCCATTTTCTCCCTTTGCTCCTCTTTTGGCATATTCAAGCCACGTAGGTCTTCTTTCTGTTCCTTGCATGTGTCATCTTATTCCTACCTCAGGACCTTTGCATCCAATGTTCCTTTTGCTTGTAATGATTTCTCCATGATCTTCACAGGCTGGCTTCTTTTAGATATTAGGTCCCCACTGAAATGTCAACTTCCCTGAAGATGACATCAGACCATTCTATCAATTGCAACCTTACTTATCCCAACTCATTCCATCATACCATCATGTTTTATTTTCTTTGCAGCCATCACTACCTGACATTTTATTATGTTTTAATTGTTTATTTACTGGAATGTAAAATTTTTACTGGAATATGAAATCCCAGTGGCCAGCTGTGTACTCATTGCCTAGAGAGTATCAAACAGAAAGCAATCAAATAATATTTGCGTGCCAAGTGAGTAAATATGAAGATCAAATGAGGTATAATGAATGGAAATGGTTTTATACTATATTAAGTATTGTACAAATACTAGGTCTTGTAATATCTTCTTGCCTGCTAAGGCATGGCTCTTTTCAAGTTTTTGTCAAAGTGGAATAAGCAATAATTTCTAACTATCAAATGGGAACTTACTTTCCAAAAACTTATAAATCAGTGAAAGACAAAATTAGCACAAAGAGTAAAATAACATTTCTGATAAAAATTTTAAGATGACCTGTATACATTTGCTTAGGTTTCTGTTTTGCACCATTCCATTCTGTACAACTGCTCGTATATGGATGCAAGTCTGTCATATAGAATTATTGAAACAAAGGGATTTTTATAGAATTAAAGTAGAAACATAGGGGACAAAAAGAATTTGAGATAGTGTTTATGAGGAGAGAGATCAGGATTTATCAATTTGGATATTCTATAGGCCCATAAGAATTCCCAAACTGAACTCATTTCTTTCATCCTCACCTCACCTCCCCAGCCTCTTCCCCTTCCTGGTACCTTTTTCATGTACCTATTAGCCATTTGTATGTCTTCTTTGGGAAAATGTATATTTATTTCCTCTGCCCATTTTTAAATCGAATAAGTTTATGCTATTGACTTATATGAGTTCTTCATGTATTTTGGATATTAATCACTTGTCAGATATATGACTTGCAAGTATTTTCTCTCATTCTGTAGGTTGCCTTTTCATTTTGTTGTTTCTTTTGCTGTATAAAAGCTTTTTAGTTTCATGCAGTCCCACTTAATTGATTTTTGTTGCTTGGGCTTTTGATGTCTTATCTGAAAATCGTTGCCAAGACAAATCATCAAGTTGCTTTTCTCCTATGTTTTCTTTTAGGAGTTTTATGGTATCAGATTTTATGTTTAAGACTTTGATCCATTTTTAATTAATACAGTGCCTATCAAAATTACAATAACATTTTTCACTGAAATAAAAAAATATCCTAAAATTTGTGTGGAACCACAAGAGACCCTGAAAAGCCAAAGCAGTCCTGAGAAAGAACAAAACAGGAGGCATCATACATCCTGATTTCAAACTATACTACAAAGTGATTGTAATCAAAAGAGTATGGTGCTGGCATAAAAATAGACACACAGACCAATGAAATCCAATCAAGAGCCCAGAAATAAACTCCTGCATATACAGTCAATGAATATTTGACAAGGCAGCCAAGAATACTCAACGGGGAAAAGACAGTCTCGTCAATGAATGGTGTTGGGAAAACTGGATAGCCACATGCAAAAGAATGAAACTGGACTCTTATACCACTCTTTGGCTCTCTTTTATAAAAGCTCTTTCTCATCTACTCTTCAAAAGTTAATGAGTGTGTTACTAGTGGCCTAATTATAATATCAGTGCAGAGAGAAGGATATATTTAATAACCAGAAAGCAAACAATGTAGAACCCAAATATCTCTCACTCTAACTTCCCTGTGGTTATCACAGGGATCATTCTGTTTATTTTCCATCCCCTCTGGTCTAGAAATCATTAGTGCTAATTAATATTGGTCATACCCCTTTGCTTTTATTGCTTTTTGGATACATCTGTCAAACTACTTGGAGGACTGTTTTAAGTGAAGTAGGCATGGAGGTCTCCACAATTGAAGGATATTTCTCCCTATACAAGAAGGGTGAATTGGGCGATCTTATGAAGTTGTGTATTTGTGTGTAGTTAATGTGATTTAACAAAAATAGGAGAAACATATATAAAGGAGTAAGAGTGAGCTATCATTACAGTGCACAATTTGTCCCCTCTTTCAGCAATTCTTGTTGCTCTTAAAATCACTGCAGGTCAAGTATGACAATCCTTGCCCCAGAGCCAGAGGAAGACATATATTATGGACTCGTACATCAGGGATGTTTTCCTAAATATTACCAATCTATGCAAATAGGATCAATTCTTTGGTAGACAGCCCGTGATGAGAGTTGAAAGTAATGACATTGATTAAGTGATATGAAGGAAGGCAGGCTTTAGGTCAAAAGAAAAGGAAAAGAAACAAGAGATTATCTGTATTACCAATAAATTGAAATTGCCTTTCAAATATGTCATATATTGTGATTAATATTAATCTTGCCATTTGAGTATCTAAAGTAATTCAGTTATCTTTTCAAAGCCTACTATTCAGTCAGCATTGGATATATTCTAGGCACTGTGATCATGCATTTAAAAGAGATCTGGGTTTGAATTCATAATTTGCCACTTGTCAACTTTGTAACTTTGGATCAGATAATTAAGCACTTTGAGCTACAGTTTCCTCCTCCATAATAAGGAAAGAAGAATAATGTGTATCTAATGGGATTATTTTAAAGACTAAATTAGGCAAAATGGTGAGCAAAAATAACAGGCACATAACAGGTCCTCAATAAATTATATCTATTATTATTATGCTAAGTTTATGGTTTTAGAGGGATAGCTATTACTTTATTCACCATTGGGATCACTATATACAACAGGTGGCGAGAGAGCCTTAGTATGTCTCCTGAGAGTGTTAGTAAAATTTGTTGGGACTAGTGCCGCAAAGAGGCTGCCATTCTAGAGAGGAAACAAGTCATCCATAAATTAGCTTGGCAAAGTAGTAGTGCTTACCCCCTAAAGCACTGGCCAACATTCATGCAAGAATGGCACAAGTGCTCAAGACTCTCGTTGTAAGTAACGTAAAATTAACTCTCACTAAATTAAGCAAGAAGAGAGTTTCTTGGCTTATAACATCATAAGCCTAGGAACAGAGCCAATTTGAGACACTGCTAGATATGGGTTTCTGCCTCTTGACTATTTCTCAGCTTTGCCTGTTTTGCTTGCCTTCTTTCTGCATGAATGTCCTCCAACTGGTAGGAAAGATGGCCACTGGATGTACACCCTCTTAGCTGAGCAACCTCCCACATCATAGAGCGTATATTACCCATAAGTTCCAGAATAACAGTCCCAGTGAGGACTCTGATTCATCCGGCTTGGATCACATGCCCATGCTTAAATCGCCCACTTTGGTTGGGAGGTGGGAAGCTCAAAATTGGGTCCTATGTCCTCCCTTTGTGGCTAGGCATGGTACCATGGTTGATAGCCCTCCTGGGACAACACACATTAGGGAAGGGTAATTACTTAATTAGTAATTACTTATACATTTATTAATTAGTAATTACTTATACATTTNTTAATTAGTAATTACTTATACATTTATTAATTAGTAATTACTTATACATTTCATTCTAAGAGACAAAAGACCATTAGATATTGGACTGAGCAGAGTTGTCAAGGGACTTGTTGTGTAAGGGACTTGTTCAAGTTGATGAAAAACGGGTGAAGAAAATGGAAAAACGGAGTGGCCCAGATGAAGGGGATAGAAGATGAAACGGGATCCAGATGGACTGTGGGACTTCCCTGGGAAACAGGCACATGAGAATTTTGGAGCAGGAGTCATCAAGGAGGACCTTAGCTGGGACTAAGAGAAGGAGATACAATGAAGAGGAAGAAAACAAGAAAAGGGCAAAAATGACTTGGAAAATGAAATAAATGTGTCATTAAGGGACCCTTAAAAGAGCAAGGCAGTAGACCAGGAGGTCAAAAGTCACAATTTATTGCCTTATACAAACCATTGCATTGCTGTATTTAGAGAGAAACCCCATAGGTGAGAAACCTGAGCTAGGAGGGCATGCCTGAGCATCACCAAATTGGAAAACTATGTGACTAGAGACGAGGGATTGAATGGTTAGGGAGGTTCATTTTTACTTGTATAGTGCCTTTAGGAATTGTTTCATATGTATAAAGTAAATAATTATGAGTGATGATCGATGAAAAAACATGTATATATACATATGCAATTTGTCAATTTTGGATAGGCCTGTGGATTTTACCATTGTCTCTGTTGGTCAGCATGTTTTTGTCACATGCGTATTAAATGTCTAGTGATATTCCTAAATGTTTTCATTCCAATGACCTTTGCATGTCAGATTTTTCAGTCCTTTTCTTTTTCCAGTGGGAGGTTCACTGTGTCTCACACACACTCTAAACAAAAAATGACTTTCTATATACATCATTTGTCTTTTCTCCCATTCGTTTATCATGCAGGTATTTCCTGAGCATCTACCATATGCCCTGGAACCCTGGCCTGTATGTGCCCCGGAGTGTGCATTAGGATTCAGAAGGGGACAAATACAGGCCTTATGGTCTCGTGTGGGAAACAGGCACTAAACAAATAAACCTAGAAACACATCCGTAATTACATAAGGTGATGGTATGAAAGAGACAGGCTAGAGATTGGGACTGGCTAAAGTGGGTTGGGGGATAGCTAGGTTAGGCCCACCTGGGAAAGTAAGGTTTAAGCCAAGCTCTTGAGGACACAGAGCTAAACAGATGAAAATCTGAAGAATAATTGTTACTGGCAGAGGGAAGAGCAAATGCAAAACCCTTACAGTATGATAAGAAAGGGTGACAGGGCAGGAACTCGGGTGATAGCTTTCTTTTATTTCTCCTCTTAATGCCTCCATTCGAGCACCTGCTCCAGCAGGTCAAGGGCTCTGTCTTTCTTTCTTTGCATCTCGGGCAGGGCGGGTGTGTGGTTATTAAGCTGTTGTCTCCCGGCTCCAAACCCACCCCTCTCTACTGTATTGTATGACACTGACGCTGGGATCCAGTTAACCACACTTTTCGTTTGTCCAGCTGGCTTCCCGTGAGGTTCTATCCATCGGACAGGGAGACTGTGTGATGTGAGGCGAGGAAGGACCCCTTGCCTGCTTCAGCTCATAAGCATCAGCCCGTCTCTTACTTCCCCCAGAAGCAGTTGGTCCCAGTCCCTGAATTTGTTTTGTTCCGGAACCTTCAAGCCCCTTCAGGGATACCAGCGCCAGTAGCAGTATGCCCTGTTCAGATGACTGGGTGCCACCTCCACAGGACAACTCTTGCAAGCCTCCTCTTTCACTTGTATTGCCAGCACTAAGAGTGGTAGCTGCCTCCTGCTGTCACTATATTTGTCTCTTCAGTGTCACCCCTTTTTTTTTTTTCATTTTCACTCCTCCAATATCTATGTAACTAATTCCTTCCATTAAATTCTCCCTGTTAAGGTAACAGGTGGAATATCTGTCTTTCTCACTGATCTGACAGATGCATGGATGGTTTAACTGTCTGCTCTTGCCCCAAATTGCCCCTCTTAATGAGGAGCTCCAGCTGGGCCCTTCAAGGTCAAATGTCCATGAGGGGATAAAGGTCAATCACAGCAAGAAATGATGATTGTCAAGCCTGAAGATGCATTTTTCCCAGAAGCTCGCACAGCCCACCTATTCCCAATCTCCAGTATGCAATATCTTTTCCAAGGTTAGCAGAATTATAAAAACATCCATTTGGCCATTATTGACTTTTCAACCGGGATGCTAAGAATGTCTTCCAGCAGCCCCAATAAATTAAATCTGGCCACCTAGCTCCCAGACGGGCAGGCTCCTACATCATTGACAGAGAAGACATTTACAGCTGTGGCTGTAAATGATGTGCATTGTGCTCACACCATTAGCAGGTGGGCAGATTGCAGAGCTGCCTTTTTTAAAAATGCATAAGCACTTTGTGAGTTTGCTAAGTCATGTTGTGCTCAGCTCAGCTCAGAATTTTCATAGGGGAGAAATATTCTGTAGTCTTTCCTCTTTTACTTATTCTTTATGGGTAAGGACTTCCACCATTAGGGCTGCAGTGGAAAGGGACCATGTGCAGTCATACCATTTGCTTGCTTGGTCCTCAGTTTTTCAATGTTGTAAAACGTTGGAAGATTTGGATTTTAAGGACTAGGGCAATTGAGTTTCCTGCCCCTCCCCATTTAATCCAAACTACAAATTCCTCCCAGCTCTGGGTTCAACTTAGATGGTGTGTCTTCAGGTACACTTTTATTCTGGAAGACTCATCCATTTGATTTGTGAAATTCTAAGCACTGCACTGCAAAGGAGCTTTCCTTCAAACTATCCCCTGATCACACACTGTGTGCGAGGCACTGTCCACGCCTGTGGTTAGTCTCTGCTCCCACACCAAAGTCAACCATGACTGAATGCTCGGTAGACAGTTTTCCTGATGAGTCCAGTTATAACATCAGTGTCCTTCCTACTATGACGCTCCAGCCAGACCTAAGAATTGGTTGTGGAAACACATAATAATCATATCTAACAAGCTCCTGATTTGTTTTGTTGATCAGTGTCTGGCTTATACTAGAACAGAAAGGTATGAATGAATGGAATGCTTATTGGGGGCCCCAAATCATGAAACACCTTTACGTGAACTATCTCATTTAATTTTCCAAAAACCCCTGTGAGGAAGATATTTTTCAGATGAGGAAACTGAGGTAGAGAGGTGATGTAATGTATCCAAGCTGACCAATTGTGGGTCCTGACTCTGGAACCTGAAGTCTGCCCTGCTGTGTTATCAGCTTGATACAATTCAACATGTGCATTTGACTCATTCATTCATTCATTTATTCATTTATCAAACATTGATCAAATCTCTTATGTGCCAGTTAACAAAAATGATATAATATCCAACAAATTCAGAAATGGTTTATTTTAAAATGAGGTGGAGCTATTAGGCCCTTTGAGTAACAATTATTTAATAAACCCCAAAAAGGCAATAGATTTTTTTGCTTTTTTAATATCAATAAATCAGACTTTTCTTGGAATGAAATGGTTTTTCTCCCCACAGCTGGCTAACCAATTGTATCCTATTTTCTCCTCAGGATGGAGAGAATGATTATAGGCAGTATTGAGCAACCTCAGCAAATTGGGGGCAAAAGTATGTTGCAATTTGAAGTACCACAGTATCCATGAGGTTGTTATTTGCTATCATTGGGAGGGATTCTCAACTACCCTGAGTTACCTTTCATAGATTCTTCCACACTTCCCAGGCCTGGCGGGCACAGGCCAGTGGTCAGTGGGAAAGGCGAGGGTGAAAGTGTTAGCACTCATGCGGGTTACTTCTCTGTTCCACTTTCAAACTTCTGCTTGTGGTGAAGTTCTTGGTGAGGGGCGGGGTCAGACAGACCATGCTCCCAGAGAGGAAATGGGTGGTTATCTTCTCACATTCGATGATTTTTCAGATTTCACTGTAACTCTTCACACAGCACCTCCAGCCAGACTGCAGTAATCCCACCTTCTCCCTTGATTTCAACATAATATATCAACTTCAGAAGCCATCTCATGAGTCATCTTGCCAAAATGGTAAAATATTCAAATGTTCTGATAAAACACTGAAGCATGTGGTAGTATGACAGACCCCATTAAAATTAAGTTGTTCAATTTCACTTTAATAGTGATAGCGCCTAAAATGCGTGAAAAATCATTCTTCTATTTGCCTGGAAGCTGGAGGACCCCAGCTGATGTTTGAATCCATGATCATCCCAGCTGTTAAGGGAGGAGATAGCTGCCCGTGTGCCAGGATGTGGGCTTCACATGCAGTGGAGTGCTGCGTGCAGGTTCTACACGAATACACTGGGCTCCCTCACACGATGATGTTTGCGTTGTTAAATGGCTTTTAGAAAAGCTTTGACTTTCCCTCTAAGCCCCCTGACTGAAATGCTTTACCACGGGGAGAGTAGCTCTTGAGCAGAAAACCACAGGTCTTGCATTTCTGTGGGTTCAGCAGGTTTTATGAGCAACGTATTTTGTCTTCTTGGTTTAAGGTAATAGGCAGGTATATCCCAGCATACATTTCTCCTCCTCCTCCTTTCTGCCTTTCCTCTTTTCCTCTTTTTATTTATTTATTTATTTTTGTTTGTTTGTCTTAAGGTTAAGTTCAACATTTGAACTTTTCTCAAAAACGATCAAACTAGATCAACTCTGGATTGGTGTCAATTACATTTTTTTGACCCAATTAATTGGAGCCATTTCTCCATCAAGTCATATTAGTACGGGGAAGGCCGGGTGTGGAGACGGCGAGGCAGTCTCCTTCTGAAGGAGAGAAACCATCTCCTGGAAATCAGGGCTGGCAGACAGCAGCCCTCCCCTATTGCTGTGATTTTCAGTCACCAGCTGGCACGTGTTGAATGGTCTCTGTTGCATGGAAGATACGGATTTGTAATAGCCTAGGATAACTAGCACATTAGTGCCATGGCGATTCCTTCTGCCTAAATGGATTGTTGCAGTGCATTTAATGGGGATATAAATTCAGTGATTACTTAGTCCCATTTTCAAAAGTGGTTTGGAAGAGAGGGTATACATGAGAGACACTCTTGGAGTTGTGATTTACGGGGACTTTTTTGTTTTACTCCCTTTGGAAAACTGTATCAAGGTAAGTTGCTATAAATCGTTAAATCATCTAGCTATGTAGAGGGCAGGCACTGTACCAGAAGACAGGACATAGCTTTCCATATACTTCCCATCCTAGGTTTCCTCTACTTTGATCATATGTGAAATGGCAATAAAGTGTGACCTTATTACAAAGTGGCTCGTTATTTATGAGAATAAGATAGCATGCACATCAAAATTGGGTCGCCTGTAAAACATATAAAGATGCTACATTATCCTTGTCCCCAATACTATTGTGGTATCATAAAGGGGTTTTGTGTCCCTTTATTTTTTTTATGGCTTAAGTGCAACGGACTGTAATGAAGTGCCCAGTGCATAATATATGAACAGCAAACAGTATTGGGTTTGTGACTCCAAGGAGACTGTGGTTGTTTAGAGGGTGGGAAGCTGGAAACAGTGACTGATATTTAGGAAATGGCTTTGTGCCATGACTGTGAATTTTCTAGCTCAAGGAGCCACCAACTGTGTATCTGAAAAATGGCTTCCGTGCAGCGAGTCAGGACTCAGGGGAACAGGGAGAGAAGGAGTCACAGTGGCTTATGTGTAACCTAGTGGATCAGGTAACTAAAAAGTCCCCTGGTAGCTTCAGGTATGGCTGGATCCAGGTACTTAAAGGTCATTATGCAGATCCAGTCTTTTGCTGAATTTCTACACTGTTCCCTGATCTATTTGCTGGGGTTACAACAATGGACACTTCACTGTGCCCACCTTAGGGACTCATGATATAGTAGCTGAGATGCAGAAGGCAAAAAAGAATTACAGGAGAATGTGATATGTGCAATAATAAAGACACACGCACAAAAACCAACCAAACCATAATTCAGAGGGAAAAAAATGACATCTTTTCTGAGTTAGAGATGAATAAAAACTTCAGAGTGAAGTTAAACCTTGAATGTTGTTTGAAAGGAGAAGCAGGAATTTTATGGACAGGGATACTGAAGAAAACTGGTTAGTTGCCGTGCCAATGGTATTTGGGAGGTCTGTATTCAAATCCTAGCTCTGCCACTTACAATTTGTGCAAAGTGTGGCAAGTCGCTTAAATTCTCATGGTCCTAGTTTGCTTCTCTGGAGCTGCTGAGTTCATAGAATTATCATGAGGATCTGACGAACTGATGGGTGTGCAAAGCTTACACGGGGACTCTCACAAAGTAAGCCCTCCCTGACTGACAGCTGTCATTCCACCGTTACCCAACTGCTATCACATGGAGCATTGAATTAGGATTTAGCATCAGCCACAGTAAACTGGGCTCGCATTTACTGCGTGCTTACTGTGTATGAAGACGTCACTTGACTTACCTAAACTCTCTCATCGACAACTCCAGGTAGTAGCAAAATTGTTATCCTCATGTCACAGGTGAGGAAACCGAAGCTTTGAGAATTTAAGGGTCTGCCACCATAACAAGGTTAGTAAATGGTGTCGCTGAGTGTCCTTACCCAGGGCTATGTGACTGCAGTGCCCGTGGGTTTAAGCATTCTACTGTATTTCCTCTTACACCACGTGCCATTACTAACCTCCTTGCCTCACGGGGCATGGCTTCTGAAAACCACCCCTGTTTCTAAAAACATGCCCGTGGGTGCTTGTGCGCGTGTGTTCAGGGGCTGTGCTGCGACTCCAGCACATTATTTAATGTTAATTATTAATGGCTGGCATTAATCGCTTGGGTCCTGTGCTTCCTTGCAGGTGAGCCTTCTAGGTGGTCATCCTCACATTGCGATTGCTGCTGCAAGAACGGCAAGGGTGACAAAGAAGGGGAGAGTGGCACATCTTGCAACGACCTCTCCACCTCCAGCTGCGACAGCCAGTCCGAGGCCAGCTCTCCCCAGGAGACGGTCATCTGTGGGCCCGTGACACGCCAGACCAACATCCAGACTCTGGACCGTCCCATGAAGAAGGGCCCAGTGCAGCAGATCCAACAGTCCGAGATGCGGCGGAAAAGCGATCTGCTCCGGACCCTGACTTCCGGCTCCAGGGAGTCGAACATGAGCAGCAAAAAAAAAGCTGTGAAGGAAAAGCTCTCCATTGAGGAAGAGCTGGAGAAATGCATCCAGGATTTCCTGAAAATCAAAATTCCAGATCGGTTTCCCGAGAGGAAACACCCGTGGCAATCTGAACTGTTACGGAAATATCATCTATAGGGGAGGGCTGGGGGGTGGGAGAAGTAACAAACGGGGGAAGCATTTCCAATTCAACCTCCTGAAAGAAATTCCTATTCGAAAAGAAAACCAACTAACAACACACATTTGTTAGAACACAATGCCCATTGATACTCTACTGCCTATTTACCTAGTTCACCTTAACACATAAATCCACAGGGTAGATTTCTTTCCGGATGTGGAAGTATAAGAAAATCTTTTCTTTTCTTTTCTTTTTTTTTTTTTTGGTTATTTGTTTGTTTGTTTATCTTGATCCGGTGTGCTTAGTATCTTATATACAATGAGAGCCAGCTACATAAGAGTAGCTTGAGAGGCCTTGGGAGCCATATATCCCAAACGGGGTTTTCTCTCACCTTCTACCTCCCTCTTGTGAAGGAGAGAATGTGGTAGAAAGAGAGCTGGCCTAATGGCATCATGTTTGATTTCTGAATTTTCCTTTTCCCTTTGTTTAGGGAGTAAATGGGGGAATGGCAGATTTATATGACTTTTCACTCAACTCGATTATGTGCCAGTTGATATGGACTCCGTATGCATGAGGATTTGTGCAGCACAAGCACAACCAAGTCTGTATATAAACGCAGTGCACATGACCCCAGGGCCCGGGACGCTGGTGGGGTGTGCCCTGGGCCTGGCAGCACTCTCTCAGAGCACTTCAGCAGATGAGCCTCTGCTCTTTTCTTAAAACCCTTTTGGGAAGATTTCCCAGCCTCTCTCTTGGCAACACTTTCTGACATCGAATAACCCTCTTCATCAACAAATTGTCTTATTTCGAAATTAACATGCTCAGACTTCCTTGTACTGCCTCGCTCTTTCTCTGGACTCAGAGAGGGTGAGAAGAGCTGTTCAGACATTCTTTGTGTTAAACATTCACATCCACAAAAGTCACTACCAAATGGCCCCACACTCAGCCTTCTCTACCCCGAGCTGAGCACTCCTTCTCTCACTTTTCTGAGTTCTTACTGCCTATGTTTTACTGGTGTGGCCTTTCCACATAATCCACATTAAATTCTCTGTGTTCCCACATGGTGGTAAAGGTAAGAACACCACTCAGTTCACACTTGAATCAGGGTCCAGCCTTTTCTTTGTTGAAGAGGGAATTCTACTCTACACACTTCCTAATAATTACTCATAACTTTTTTAACCCACAGTGCTACATTGTTACTTTCTTGTAGCCGATTGTGTTTGCCTTTGGGATTCTGGGATTTGGCTGTGTCTGTACTAGGATTGGCTGTCATTGCTGTCATGTCTGTGAACAACCCAACTAGATAGCTGGAGCTCCGAAATTAAGGCTTGGGCTTTCTAAACTATCTTTCTTGATTACATCCTTGACCCGTATTGACACAGCCAAAAATAAACTGTTAATAGCCATCCAGCCATGTGACTCTGTATTCTATTAATGTACCAATAGCTCTTTCGTAGACTTGTGGTAAATGAAGATTAAGAGACCAGGTTTTATGTTTTGCTTTCCTCATGCATTTCAATGGGAACTGAAAAATAATTTGTCAATCATTAATTGTGTGCCAAGCACTCCTAATTATTTTTAGTGTGTGTGTGTGTGTGTGTGTGTGTGTGTGTGTGTGTGTGTGTGCATATGTATCACAGGTAATAAAGGCCAGTGGGTGATGTCTGTAGGAGGGGAAAATAATGACCAATTGCTTCTTTTTGACAGCTTTCATTGATGCACATTTATTATGTAAGAGTTTCGGTCTTGATTCCTGTTATTAGTGCTCATTTGTCTATGGATATCTTTCTGAACTTTTGTAATTCTTGCCTTTAAACCTGTGCGACACACCCAGCCAATGTTTCCTTGTGACGATTTGTATGGAGTTAAAAGTTTTACTTAAGTGAAAATGAAAGTTTTACTTGGGGAGTTCAGTTGTCGAGAGAATTATAATTTATGAATTTAAATGGTGTTCTTTTATGTATTAATATATTAGCAGATGTTTGATCTTAACTGCAACATAGCTTTGTAAAGCCTGCCAGTATGTCTTCATTCTTTTCAGTGTTTCTTCACACCGCATCAAAATACCATTCTCCTAATAATAGAAGATCCTGCAAAAATAAATCCCATAAAATAACCCCAAACTCACTGTGCTCAAATGATTCTTGTAACCCTAACTGGAAGTGCTTTCAAAGAGTTGGGGCCTAAATAAGGTGGCCTAAGTCCCAGCTACCTTAAATGTTAGACCTGCCTTTAATGGAATCAAGATAGAAACACACTTGTAAGAATTAGAGAACTAGTATTCTGGCAGTCAACCCATTACTTCAACTATATACTTTAATTAAACACTTCAAAGAAAAGGTTCATGGCATTATTTTGTCCCTTGACCTGTCATGAATTTTTTTTTTCTGCTGAGGCATTCTTTATACCCCTACTCAACAAAACTAGTGTTTGGAAATCTGTTTAAAACAACAACATTTTTCATCTGGGCCAACTCTAGCCTAACACCCACCCCGACTAGTCCAGAGGGCTCAGACAATAACACAGTGTTCATTTGCTTGGCTGTTGGTATAGAGATGAATACAGACCTGTTCAGTAAAAAACTCTGAGGAGGCACTAAGTAAATGGAAATCTTCAGTCCTAGTTTGAGTGGAGTTATCAAGTGACATCTCCGTGGCCTGCAACATTGGAAATGAGTTCTGGGTAAGTGAGTTATAAGATTAAATGCTAGTGGTCCTGGTAGTCAGTTTGACTCATGCCTGTTTCCCTGGACTTAAACTTGTTTTAAGAACATTTAGTTCAATTCTGGGCAGAACAATATGTGGGGCTTGCCTCTTGAATACTGGTTATGACAAGGACCATAAGTTGCTGATATGAAGATGCTAATCGCATCCACGGGGTCAGATGAATGAGGAATCATACGTGTAGAGTCCCACCTTAGGTTGCCTCCCAGGAAATCCTGCAGTGCTAAAATGCAGTGAGCGTGGGGAGGTCCTTCCCTCCAGGTATGTGGTTCTCCTGAAGTCAGAAACATTATTTGTAAAATTCTCCTCACTATCGAAAGGGGAGTGATCTGTGCTGATCAGGAAAACGGGAAGACAGGAAAATAAACCTGTGAGATCGTGGTGGTAGTGTGCTCTCCCTGCCTCTGCTGAGAAAAACATTGCACTGAGATGTGGCCATAAAACAAGAAAGTGAAGTGGCTTCCCAAATATGCAGTGATGTTATCCTTTGTAATTGTAGGCACAGTTATCTTACTGGAAATGCATGCATGGTGAATTAAAATAAAAGGGGAACAATGCACAAAACTGTAAGTGTTCCCTTCACTCTTTATTCCTCTATAGCTATGTTACCCCCAAACAAGTGATTTGGGGGGGGCACATTTATTAATGGGGAGTCAACATGGAGTTTTTCACTCTTCAGTTGTTTGATTCAGAGGCATCCTTATCCATAGACACAGATGTGAGTCGTTCATTCTAGGTTCCTTTAGTTGCCACTGCTTGCGCTTCTGGATAACTTTTGCTTCTCTGGATTTTTTACTCCTCTCTGATTATTCTTTGCCTGTACTGAGCAAAACATGCTCCAGTGAGAAAATTAAAGGCATATATGGTGTTTTGCAAAATTACTTGATGCCATCTCCCATAATGGAAGCCAGATTTCGATTCTCATACATTTTCCTTTGCTACAATTTCAACCCTCCAACTCTGGAGTTATCATGGTAGATTAATCCAGAGCCCTTAAGTGCTAGTATTTCTGCCATGCCCTGGAAGAGAATATGCCATGGAATTTGACTAACCTTGATCTTCTAGGTGATCTTTACTAAAATTAATAAGACACTTTCCGTGAACTTTTAGGAGGAATTATCTGCCACCTCCACCTGACATAGCAATTTATAAAGGAAAAAAAAAATAATAAAGGCCGTTATTTTTCCCCCCCAGTGACTCTGTGGCAGATAAATGTTTTTGCCAATTTGCATGCTGGGTTATAGGTTTAGCATGGACCATTTCTCTCTTTAATGTCTTGATATATTGGTATCTTGCAATCTTTGATGGCCCACTGTTCCAATTTATTTATTTTCTTTTACATTGTCAAAAGAACACACGAGAGAAAGAATCGGAGTTTCTGTGTTCGAAGTTCAAATGGAGTTAGCTGTCATTTGTACAGGACTGCACAATGATTAATATCTGCAGAGAAATTAGACCACATGAAACCTGCTGGAATGAGTTTGATTTATATTGCTTTCATCAGTTTGCTTTTAGATGAAATGGTTATTGCTCTCTACCCCTGCTGAAAGAAAAGAGTCTTAAACTCTAATAATCACAGCACTGTGATGCAAACACAGCGCTTATTTGCTTTAAATGTCTGTTTTTCTCATCTTGCCATGTACGCTGGAATGGAGATTCTCTTCCCAGTGACCTCTCTTACAGTGTTTTTCAATACTCAGCATGCACATAAATCATTTGTAACAGTTGTAAAAGTGCAGATTCCTTCCTCCTAACCCCACAGCATTTGATTCAGAAACTTCAAGTAAGGCCACGTAATCTTTACTTGGGGCTACCATCCTTAATGATTTGGATGGGATGGTCTATGGACCTTACTTTGAGAAATTCTGCTACTTACGGACAAGGTAGCATTTCTCTCACTTCCTCTCCTTTTCTTTCCACTACAAATAAGTCAAAACATGGATTATTCATGATCTTAAGAGAATAGGCCCAAAGGAAACCATCCCAGGACTAGGATAGAATAGAATTCCATGATTCCTTAGCCTTTTATCTATCAACCATGACCTCTTCTCCATTTTGTGTGTGCTTGTTCCTTTTATTTATTTCTTATCAAACTGAAAGCCTCCATTAATATAGCTTTATCCCTGGGTAGATGGGAGCACATCTCTGAGTGAGATGCATCCTAATGATGTCCAGCAGGGAATAAAAATAATGACCTTGCCCTAGGAGAGTTGTTCTGTTCCAGGCCCTTATACAGTTGGAGTAAAAGGAACTTGTGATCTATAATTTAATGATATGTAAGCCCCAAAGGTGGGTCCATTAACTGCACATACAAACATCACCAAAATGAATATGAAATAGTCAGTGAATTTAGTCATATCTCACCCATAAAATCCTGAGTCATTGAACTGTTAAGTTTGTCCAATTTGACTCAAGGAGGACTTATGAAGCTCTCAGCGAGTTGAAGATCCTGAACCCCAACATTAACTAAAAACTTCAAGCAAAAAACCCATGAGGGAGAATAAATACAAAAGAAAGAGATAAGGAATAAATTCAACATAATGGTCGTATTCCATGTGGAATGGCACATTGATCATAGCCACTCCGATCATAGAAAAAGTTTGAAGGGTTTCATTGATCCAGTTGGTCCTGTCCATATTACAGAATAATTGGAGAGGTACCAATTTCCCACACGCTACAAGAAATAGAGAACGGATGGCTTACATTCATGCCTATCATGATCATCAGTGAATATTTAAGTAAGCCTGCTGCCAAAAGAAAGTGGAAAATGGTTTGTGAAACTCATGAACTTGAACGACTAATTAAGATTATTTGCCCATGATTTGGTGGTTTTTTTAATGTTAAATTTGATTCTGCTTGCTTCTTTTATTTCCCAAGTGGAATCCCTTTACTTGCCTCAGCTTCCTAACCTTTAAAAAATGTTCCTCTTGTTTGTGAACAAATTGTGTTGTTTATTGGGTAAAGAAATTTTAGTTCTTTAACTGCCATCCTTGCTGTATTTATTTTGACAAGGCTAAAGAAAAAATGTGTCCTAGCCCAGCAACTATCAAGGGGCTTGTCCTGGGGCAGAGCGGTGGTGACATTGCTGTTCATCAGCATCCAGAAATCACTTATATGCCATGTGGAGGACTTAGCAAGTTTGCTCTTTTCTCCAGCAACCTCTTCCATCTTGTCAGTTTATTCTTAGAATTGACCTTTAGCTAATTTACCTGCATTTGCACAATAAAAATCAACATTACTTCAGACTCTCTCCCTGATGATGTGGGCTCTGTCCATTACAAGTGGAAACAGGATTAATACACAGCCAAGGAGTAGAGAAGGGTTGCTTTCTAATTACACCTGTGTGTGTGTGTGTGTGTGTGTGTGTGTGTGTGTGTGTGTGTGTATGCACACGTGCAATTTTTAGGTCAGTGTTGAGTCAGTGGCTAATGTTCATGTAATGCTATCTGATTTCCTGGAAAAAGTTTAAACTTTGCTTACAAAGTTTAACAGCTTTTAATTCAGCACAATAGTTTTTCTGTACTTAGTCTGTCAGTCCTTGAAAATGTTGGGTAAAGCTGGTCTCCTGATGCGAAATTCAAACATCGCAGATTTCTGGGTGAAAATCAAACTCATTTTCATTCATATAGTCACTAGTGGTATCTTACTCAGAGAGAGAATGAGAGAGGGAGGGAGAGAGGGAGAGAGAGAGAAATGAGAAAAAGAAAAAAGAATGCATTGAAATCTAAAATAAGATATGCATTGATTGTTAGCAGTTTTTCTCAGTTGTTCTCAGTTGCAGACAGTGGTCAGTGGTTTACCCTTGTGCAGGAGAGACAGAAACAATTTCAGGAGACACTCTACTCTGACTTGTGTGGGAATCTGCACTGAGGCAGGGGCTCTCCTCCCAGGCACTTTTGCCAATGCGTAGGGACATTTTTTATTGTCCTGACTTGAGAGGTGCTACTAGCATCCAATGGGGAAAAGCCTAGGGAGGCTGCTGAACACCCCACAATGCACAAGACAGCCCCCCACAAAGAATTATTCCACCCTAAATGTCAGTAGCACTGAGGTTAAGAAGCCCTGAGTTAAGGGTTGGCTCCAGTTTTTCAAGGCATTTTTCCCATGGAGACAAGAACTTCTGGGTTAAGAGATAGGATGAAATGCAACAACAATAATTAGTGCCACTTTAAATCTGCAGATAGTTTATTTGAAGCGAAACACAATTATCTCTTTACACAGATGTGAACGCTGAGATGTAGAGGAATAAATACATCATATTTTCCCAGAGATCCAGCAGTGATGGGCAGGCCTGTGGGGTAGGTCCCTGTCTTCTGCTTCCATCTGTTTCTGCCTCTGAAGAATGACATTTCAGTGAAGTCATCCACCTAACCGCTAAATGCGTTCATCATAAAGCACTTTGGAAGCATTTTCAGTTCACATGACCCTACCTGAGATGTTTTTCAAACTTATCAACAGTAGACAATGAAGTGCTCTCAGAAATGGAACAGAAAAGGGGGAGCAAGAGTGATTAGAATAGGCCAATGATTTCACTGCCCTTCACTGCTCATTGTGGTCTTTGCTTCTTTAGGTGGAATAGCCCCTCATTAAGATGACATTGAGATCTTGGAAAATATGATTCTCAGACTCACCATACAGGTGGCCCCTAGGCCCTTGTTTTGAAAGATGTGACAAGTCTAAGCACAGGCCCTGGCTTCTGAACCTTATGATGTCATGTGTATGTACTGACTTTATTACAACGCAAAGCATATTTGTGTCTTAAATAATTTGACATTTTTCTTCTAATTTATCATGCCACCCTCCCAGTAATGGATCAAAGGTCTGATCACTCTACCCCTATTGTATATAAGGGGAACCGAGGACCCAGAGCGTTTAAGTCAGCATTCATTTATCCACTTGTTCATTCATTCATTCGGCAGGTATTTGAGTGCCTGGCATTTCCAGTCTGTGGTGAGGTTCTGGGAGGGAATCAGACTTGGGAGATAGAGCTGGAATTCGGATCACCTAAATCCTAGACTAACATTATTTTTTCCTATAGTTCTGATCATTCTAGATTTAGAGTTTAACTATTTAAATATAGTTACTGATAATGTATATTAAGGAATTATTATTATGTGCCCAAAATGCCACTAAGTGCTTTATATAAAGCCTTATTTCATTGAACCCTATAAAATAATCCAATGAAGTAGGCCCAGTGACTGCCCTGTTTCTACAAACGAGGTCAGTGAGGCTCAGCTAGCACAACTCGACAGCGGCAGACCCAGGTTTTCATCTGTGCTTACTGGACTCCAGAGGCTGATGGCTTAACCACCTCACTATATAATCTTTTCCTTCTGTTTTCTGTATTTCATCTGTTCCTCACTTCTTCTACTCCAAGCAAAGGTAGCGAGAAAGAATCCATCCTGACATCCTTCCTGGAGTTACTAGCTATTTTAAATTGCAAATTCCGTTGGACAGGCATCTTCCTCAGAGATGAAGGAAAGGCAGATTTGGACAGGTAGTTTCGTCTAACACACACTGTGCTTTAAGGCACAAGCCTTATCAAAGGGCAGTAAGAGTGTAGACCAAGTATCTGGTAGTACTGATAACCCTAAGAAACCCAAAGCGGCAAGATGGCTTCCATGTCTAGAGGACTGCAGCTACTGTTGCTGTGCTGTTTACAGGTGAGCAGGGCAAATCTCATGAGAGGTAACCTAGGTGTATGTGCCCATGTGTGTATAGGCTTGTATCTGCTATTTTCACCTTTCAGCTTTTTAAGCAATCTCGGTTTTTGTTCAAGACAGGTTAGAAATCCAAATATGACTGGCTGCCCCCAGCCCCTCATCATTACTGTTCTAAGTTGGAAAAAAGAGGCAGCTACAGGAAAGAAACTGCATTGAAATATGCGTGTGTGTATGACAGCAGTGTGTGTATGTATGTATGTATGTTATGTATGTGTGTTTATAAAATGTGCATATTTGTATATATGTTTGTACATCTCTCTAAATGTATATATCTATATCTATACATATGTATACCACACATAAACAAATTTTATAGTTTGAAACTGGAATCTTGAGTTTGAGGGACGATGATGATGATAATTTTTATTTGGTTTCCTAGACAGTTTAATATAGTTATGTTTTCCAAAATTCCCTTCTATTATGAGTGTATGTATTTATTTATGGTGCAGAAAATATGATTAAAATACCTTGGTTTAACATCTATAGATACAAACCAAACAAAAGTGCATTTAAGGAAAAGCTAAGCTTGTAAAAACGGGCTTTGTTATTTGAACCATTTGTTGGAATTTCAAACTCTGTGTTTTTAAACATTTTTATTCAAAAAAAAAAGAAAACACCTCACCAAATGAACATGAATGATGTTTAGGAAGAAAGTAATAAGAAAACATAGGTCTATGAAAGCACAAATCCAACGGTTGTCATGCTAATGGTACTTCACCTACCTATTGGTCAATTTACTATCTCCTTATTGATCTCACTTCCTCATTCACGGGGGTCCCTGTGGCCCTACAGGATTTGTAGGTCAAGCTGATTATCTCTTTAATTATTTTAAGGCTATAGTAAATAATTTATAATATGTACATTGTAAATATATACTAAAGCTCAAGGGTACATTATAATAATACCCAAACACTTTCTAGACTCCAGCAAATAACCCTTTAAGCTTGTTTATACAGATACCAAAACAGATGCTCAAAGAAGCAACAACATAAAGTGAAATGAAAAAAAAAATACTACTTATCTGTTTTGGCATCGTATAGACATAATAACCAAAAGACTAACATCTGGGCACTCTTGAGGACACAGTAAGTTATGCTCTCATCCTAGTTATGTGCTTTGCATATTATGGGGAATGTGGGAAGTGTTTCTGGTCTACCTATGCAAACAGAGCTTTCCTGGTGCTCCTTGGAACCAGTGTGTCTGCACACAAGCCCAAACCATCAGAAACTCAGCCTGGCTCCCAGCCCAGGGCTCTCCCTCCCAGGGACCTGTGAGGTTTGCTCATACAATCAGAAGCATTTGCACTCTAATCCAAAAGGGTCATTTAGTTTTTTCCATCGCCTCCCTGTAGATGCGATCTTAAAAGCATACAAAAGAAAATTAATTTTGAAGCAATTAAATGTTTTAATTAGGTTTAAGGACACTTGATAGAGCAGTTGTTTTCCCCCCAAAATTTTGAAGCAAAGGGATGTTTTACATCATCCCTGGCTTCAAGTTCCTCTATCATTTTCCTTCATTTCTTTCTTTCTTTCTTTCTTTTTTTTTTAATTTTTAATTCCAAAGGAGAATCTTGAATCAGGAGAACTTCCCTTAAAATATTCTGCTTAGTTTAGAGAAGGACAGATACATGTATTTTTGTAAGTCATGGGGCTGGAGAAGTGGGGTGCCAAGCCCCTCATTCCCCTGTTTCTGATCTAAGGAAATGGATTCCTGAATTAGTGGAGTGGTATCCTACTTAAAATACACCGACACGAGCTTAGGGGAGCTGCGTTTCTGAGAGTCCCACTGACAGCTGTTAGGAGGATCTCCTGTAAATGGGTCACCACTTAGATTAGTGATGGCTTCCAGGTTGTTTCTCTTATAGGAACTTAGTCTGTAAAATCAAGAATCTTTGTGTAGGCTGAAGGCATTGAACTAATGACCTCAGTTGAATTCCTGTTCCCTTCATCTTTCTGAGCCAGCAGAGTACTGGGTCAAACCTAACAAACAAAATAATTGGTCCATGTTAAATTAACATGTTTAAATATTATCAGCATCACCCTGGACACTTATGAAGACCCTGTTGCTTAGGTTACCCTGGAAATCATCAATATAGTTTTCCGGGGATTCTCAAGCTCCTCTTACATCCATCCCTGAAGCTTCGAATGCAATGTCACCACAAATAGGGGAGTCTGAATTTTTCTGGGACTAACGCTGAGTGGTGATCCATTGGCGTTTTGCTCATGTTACTTCTTCCTGGCCTCATTCACGTGCTTCATGACTTGGGTCAGTTTGCTGAATATTGATGTATATCAAGTGACACCCACTAAAATTACCTCTTCTCCTTCCCAATGCAGTTTGCTTGTACATAAGTGTAATGTCAAATTGTTTACAGGTCCTCTTTGTGTGTAATTGTGATAGCAGAGTTAGCTCAAACTTTAAAGGAATTTGTTTCCTGAATGGTGTTAAAATGAATGTGCTTATTACAGTATCAACATCGCTAATTATGGACTCAACAGGATTGCATGTCTGTATGTTGTCAACTCCCAGCCACTCGGTTATTCAGCAAAAAGTCTGTGAATAGCAAATATCCATAAACTGCTGTGACTCTGATAATCCAGTAACTGTTATTACCTTGGTATGTAACACTGTAGAATTTAGCCTGCTGTATTTCTTTCTTACCTATTTGTTTTTATGAGAGAAACATGGTAAAAGATAGTACTCCTAATCGTCCCAGTGGAATTGCACACCATTTTGGCAATCATTGGTCCACCCACAAGGCAACTGCCTATTGATGGAACAGTGACCCTGAGTAACATATAAATATACACATACATATCTATGTATGCAATATCTACGATGCTGATGACTCACTGCCAATGGAAACAAACTACTATTTTCTTTGGAATCATTGATGGATATAAAAAAAATTAATTTGCTATTAACTGCTTTCATATTCTGTTTAGTTGTTATAATATGGTAAATGATACAGGTACAGTATCAGTATTGTAAAATTGTGTGGTGAAAACTACAAGAGTTATTCTGTGGATATATATTTTAAAAGGCAGACCAGAAACTATATTTCAGATTCTTGTGTGAATATAATTACAGAAATAGGTAACTATTTTTTATGTGTTTCCATAAATGACTCCATTTCATATACATTGTAATTTAGCACCGATCATAATAAATCATTTGGTAACATTTAGTTGTTATATGTATATATATATTTTTTTCAGTATACATAAGAGACGGATGATTCAACATTATTTCATGCTAACTCAAGAATTTTAGATGAAAGGTAATTACCATTGCAATTAGTTTATTTCTGGTTTGTTGTGGCAGCTTGCTGGATTGTGGTGTAAAAAGAGAGACTTAATATGTTGGTTATTTAACATTCTTAGAATGAGATTACAAGGAGTCAAGGCTTTGCCTCTATCTCTTAATTGAGTGGCTTTACACTGTTTCTCGAGCCTATTTAGACTTCAGTTTCCTCATCTGTAAATAGAGAATAAAAACAATAGATACCTCATAAGGTTCTTGTGAAAATTAAATTAGATAAGCCAAGTAAAGCATTTAGCACAGTATCTAGTACATTAAATAAATGCTTAATAACCCCATCCATTCTTTCTACTATTATCCAAAATGCACATTTTAAAGAGGAGTTTGGCTTCAACACTCTGAATATTCAGCTTTTCTCTTTAGCTTTTTAGGGTGTTGCCTATACAGCTAAGCACTCAGTATGTTTTTTAATCAAAAGGGAAAATTGTACAGAGAAAGACGAGAATGCCACCCCTTGGAGGGACTTTGGGAATAATTCCACCTTTTGCTGCTGAGAGGTGTATTCAGCAGAACACTGGTTCCAGGATATGTGCTGAAAAAGGGGAGAGAATTGGGTGATGTACAGACTGGGAAATATGACCTTTGTACAACCCCCACTTTGTCATTTTAAAATGCTCCTTATCATAGTTAAAGCCCTGGGAGTTATGCAGTAAAGGTACTTTCCAACTTTCTTTAACCAGCATCTCCAAGACTTCTCTCACAAGGATGCTTCTAGTTTTGAAGTACAATTTTGGGAAATACTAGTTTAGCTCAATGTCCCCCTTGTCCCGCAGGGAAAGCTGAGACCCAGACATGGGAGGGGATGCATGCAGATGTGGTGGTCCTGGGTCTAGAACCCCATCTATCCCTCAGGCTAGGACACCTCCTCCCAAACCATGCTCCCGTAGATTGACAGCAGTCACGGCAGTGTCCTGAAACACTTCTCCTAATTCACAACATCTGTCCTGCACAGACCCAAAGTAAGAGTCCCACGAGGTAGGGCAGGCCAGGCAGGAGGAAGGTGAGGACCCCAGTGCACGGGAATCCCTAGACTAAGTCACCCCTGAGATTGCCCAGGGGCAGGCGTGGGCCTGCTTGGGCCTCTCTAGCTATCATTAGAGATATTGGGCCATTGGGAAAATCATGACGCATTTTTGCGTTGAAAAACATAGAAAAATATACCATGACTTTCCTGACAACCCAATAGACGCTACTGTGACACAGATGCTGGGTCATGCTGTCCCTCAGACCGTTAGAGAAATAAAAGTTTAGATAGATGAAATGGGAGGGGAATTTTTCCTATGAATCCTTATATGGGTGGCCATGGACTTGTGTTCAAAAAAAAAAAAAAAGAAGAAAGAGAGAAAACCCTTGTGTTGAGAAATTGTGAAGTCAGTGACCTTCAGAGCCTAAGAAATTACTTAAGTAGAGCCAAAAATGTCATTAGACGCAGGTCACAGAGGAAGGCTTTGCCTCCACTGTTCCAGAATATAATATAGACCATCAAGGATCAACATCAAGAGGAAACATTGTTTGCAGGCTTACAGGCTGCAGCTTGAAAGAACGAGCAACAGCGAGGAATTTATCGGTCCCCTCTGCTCTGCTTAGTACAGCAGCTCGATTCTCCACAAATCAAAGGTCCCACAAACACTCCCTAGAACCTCTGCAATGTGGGTAGTGAGGACATAAAGCCGCTCTCTCTACTTACCTGGGAGCCCGGATGGAAAAGGAGGTGGAAAGACGCCCCCTCAAGCTCTTTGGAGACATTTGGGTGGAGCATGTCCTCATCAATCTCAGCACTGTAGTCACAAAGAACCAGTGACTGCGAACAGCCACCATCAGAAAAACTCATCCTTCTGACAAATTGAGTTGAACAGGACTTGATCAGGATCATAGTGTTCGGAAGGAGGGCAGTGAAATAGGGAAACACACTACGTTCTCAGACAATACTTCTCTCTCCCCTCTAATTTCAAGCCAAAGGCTGCGTTCCCTCCAATGCCTAAATCTTGACCCCAATGGCAGCTGCCACTGAGACACATTACTCTATGCGTTTATCCCAAAAGGGGTGGGGAACAACCCCCTGGCCAGGCAGAACACATTTGGCTTCAAATAGGCCAGACTCACCTTGAAGCCTTAAAGGTAACAACAGGTCGGGAGCAAAGGCCCAGGAGGGCAGGTTTTCCAAATGCTCAGACGCCCCGAGAGCCCCAGGTACATCCAGGGAGCTACAGTGTAGTCTCAGCAACCATGTCTTGAAAGCATCGAAAAGAAAGCCTGGGCACCAAACTCAGTCTCAGTCTTCAGCTCATTTTCCCCTTCCTCCTGACTCACCATATAACGTGTCTCTAGGGGAACAAGAAACAAAACGCTGTAACGTGAGGGTCGCCAGTACTTTGAATTAGACTGCTGTTCCTCTGTGAGTGGGCCTGGGCTCCAAGGTGCTGTCTGAACCTGTGTGCTCCCTGGTGGATAGGAAGCCATTCTTCTGATGTCTCCAAGACACTGAATCGCAAAGCCACATGCACCCCTACACAAACAGAGCGTTTCTTCTTTCCATCTCTCCTGGCTCCTCCAATTTCACATCTCTGCATTTCTGGCTATCTCTTTTTATTCTGTCTTCTCTTTGCATGTCTGATATGCAGAGTAAACATGTTGAATAAACCACAGCACCCCTTATCTGACGCCCTACCCCCACCCTCACACTTCTGACTAGGCCTCAGCTTCCTCATCTGGTCTGTACATAAGGACTTTGGAGGAGATACTTCTATGCACCATTGTGCCACTCTCTTCTCTACTAATGAATCTTCACCTTGGCCTCACCAAGGCCTCCCACTTGGGGGTGTGGGTAGGAGGGGGCCACAGGAGCCTTTGGTGGCCCCCACAGATTGACCGTTTCAGATTGTCTGAGAGGAAACAGCTGGTCCACCTAAGAGAGGACGAAGGACAAGAAAGAGGTAAGTTGGATGCTGGTGGAGCCATCAAACTGTACTGTCCCAGGGTTATTACAAATGGATAGACTCTCCTCTTCCCTCTGACAATGGACCCCCCAGGCGGTGAAGTGGTTACACAAGCCCTTTTCCTGCTGATTTCCGCATGTGCCCAGGTGTAGGGACGCATCTCCTGCCTTACCCAGAGTGGCAGCTTTTGTTTCAGCAAGCCCGGTGTAAATCCCCATGTTACTGTCTGTAGATAGTTGAGAAGGGATTGGGAAAGGTGGATAAACAGTAAAGGAATTTGACTTAGAGATGGAAGTGCCATAAGTGGCAGTACATTGGTCTTCCTCTCCCTGGCCCCTGGGAAAGGGTGTCCCTTCAGTGCCTGGAAATAATAAACTGTCCGATTTCTTCCATATAAGGAGATGGATGCTCTACTCTCTCTGCCACATGATATTAAAAATGCGAGAGGGTATGAAAGGGGAAAAAGAGATGTCGATAACAATCAGGTCTGTTCTGTTTTTTGTCTCTCTTTTCTCTGCCGGAGCAAATGAATTGCATGGCGCTTATTTTGATCTACTGTCCAAGGAGCTGCTACCTGCAGGTCGCTTTGCAAAGCCCTGTTTCTATGGTCACGAGGGGATGAAGTTCACACTGTCATCTAGCACCTTAAGGCTTGCAGTGAGTATGCTTATTCCTCTGAAGTTTCCAACAGCAGAAGGGCAAGGTCAGGATTTGGAAAGGATCGCATCATTTTCGTCTCGGAGCCGTCCTTTACATAACTTCACACGGGTCTGTATGGCTATTGGGAACCTGGCACTGATGTTTATGAGGCTTGGAAGAAATGCTGGAAATAGAGCAGAATAGAAGTTTAACCAGACAGCACAGAAACATGTTCAGTGCAGCTGTGTCCCATAGTTTGTAGTCTTCTTTTATCATTTATAAATAAACGTCAACCAAGACAAAAACACACAAGGGGTATCATCCGTCTTCCGTTCTGCGTTCTGCTCTGGGTAGTGGAGACTCCCAGAAAAACTAGCACTCAGGAGGCCCCTTGAAATCACGTAAGTCAGCGGTTCTCAACTGAGTCCAACCTTACCTCCCAGGGGATATTCGTAATGTCACTGTCACCACAGGTGTGGTGGGTGAGGTCTTGCTACTGGCATCTTGTGGGTAGAGGCCAGGGCTACTGTTGGACATCCTATATAATGCACGAGACAGCTCCCAACAACAAAGGATTATCCAGCCTGAAATGTTAATTGTGCTGAGGTTGAGATGCTGATATGAGTGGAAAAGAGTGTGTGTGTGTGTGTGTGTGTGTGTGTGTGTGTGTGTGTGTCTGTGTGTGTGTGTCTGTGTATTGGGGAGGGGCTAGTCTCAGCTTAGGCTTCCAAACAGGTATGTAGATAAACAGCCATTGACAAAGTTTCTTCATGACTAAGGAAATTTCCTTGATGGAGGGTAGATAATAGTTTAGTTCATTCTACATAAAACTCACATTATTCAAACCAAGTGGGAGCACACATATATTTAGACTATGCCAAAGTTAATCCAAAAATACCACCCATGGCAGTCTTGTGGGAAACAAATAGATTGATTATCCCAAAGAGGCAGTTTGGCAGATGCCACCTAACTCCTTGTGAAGACAGGGAGAAGGTCCTGGGAGAAAGAGCCACTGAGCTGAAATGACCCTGAGCAGGAGCAGACAGTGAGAAGTGAGGGAAAGGGAACCCAGATTCTGTTGGCTGCACTCAGGACTCACGGGGGACCCTAGGCAAGTCCATTAATAACTCTAGAACTCTTTCTTCCTTATTTGTAAAACAAAGGACAGAGAAAGAAAATGAATATTTGTTATGAATCTACTATTTACTAGATACCTTTATACTTTCACTTATTTAATCCTCATCATAGCTTAATGAAGTAGATATTGGTATCTTCGTATTACACATGAGGCTCAGAGAGGTTAAGTCACTTGCCCAGTGTCACACAGCTAGAAAGTAGTTGTGCCAGGGTCTCAATGTAAGTGTCCTGATGGCTGCTATTTGTCACTTTTCCATAGATCCTGTCTCCTCAACCTGTAAAATAGGTGATGCATGGGGTTTTCTGGTTTAATGTACACAGCCTCAGAAGAACAGTTGGCATTTCATAAATGCTGAGCCTTATTTGTTATTATTATCATTATTTTGACACTCATGTTTAAAAAAAAAATTCACTGGTAAGAAATGGCTGCTTAGTGGTGCGTTGGTTAGGAGTTGGCTTGGGACACCAGCTCTGAGCAGCAGGGCCTCAGTTTGGATCCCACATGAGGGCCAGTGACGCTGCACCCTCTACAGCTAAGATGGTGAACACCGGCTCAACCTGGAGCTGGGCTGCCATGAGTCACCGGTGGCGGCATAGGCTGCAATAGGCTGGCCGGCAGATGTCATGCGCTTTCGTGAGCTGCCATGAGCCATCGTGAGCCACCATGAGTGGTTGTCCAATGACCAGCAAGCGACTGCCTCACCTGGGAAGAGCACATTGATAATACCAACATGGGCCAGTGAAATGACATCCTCCACAACTAGACTGAAGAACAAAAGGACAGCAACTTGTCTGTTCCCTTTCCCCGATTTACCAACGCTGTTCCCTTCCCCCAATTCCCCAATAAAATCTTTAAAAAAAAAAAAGGCTGCTTAAAAATGACTTCACTCATTATTATTATTAGATACCAGCTATGAAGCAAATGTACCAAGTTCCTTTGGAATGAAAATTCTCCTGATGTCTCTTTTCCAGATGTATCAAGAGAGGCTTGGGACTTGAAATCCTGACCTTGGGACAGGAATCAGGCTTGCAGGGTCTCTCCTGCTCTCTGGCAGGCAGGTGGAAGTCAGTAAAGCCACTCATAATGCCACTGAGCTAAGTGCCTCCACCAATAGGTCAAGAGTGGCCTCTCTCCTTGGTCATTGGGAGAGATATTTTCTTTTTTGAAATGCTCTCCAGGGATTCTCAACAATTAGAGTAAATGGGCCAGTGTGGCAGGATGAATATTTCAGTATCAGTGCTAAAATCGGGGGAAATTTTAGTGTGGGAGACACACTGGGACATTAGTGGTGCTTAGAGGCTGCCCCTTGCAACTTTTTAGACTCCTGTAACCCACTAGCACCCCATCCCACCAGCACCCCCTTTCCGCCAACACTTACCAGCTGCCTGAAAGCCCCATCCTTAGAATCACACCTCCTGTCAAGGCCTCCAAGGCCCCTGTTAGAATGCAAATATTACTGGGAGTAATAAATGCATGAATATATTAGCACATATTAACACTGTGTTTATTAGATTAGCCGCCCCTCAGAGAGCAGACCCCTGGGGGATTGGGAGCTATTTTGCATTTGGATTCCTGTGGAGAAGGACCGCCCAGCAGGGTTTGGTCTCCACTTGGAGCTTAAAGGAGATGTTTTAGCACATCCTTTGATTTTTACAAGCCTGCTCTAAGCTTGGCCAGAAGCCAGGCCCAGAGGGGTTAGGAACTGGTCCCAGGTCCCAGGACTAAGAGAGGAGCAGGGCCTCCACTGAAAGCTTAGAATTCTAAATCCAAATTCTGTGCTAGTAGCTCAGTTGCTTGTTAGTATTAATAGGAAGGCAGGGCGTGCCGTGGCCATGGTGAAGAAAAGCGTGGACTTGGTGCTTAAGTTTGAAGATTTGGGTTTAAAAGGACAAGTTACACGTGCTTTGCCTTGGTTTAAAGAAGATGGAGATAAAGTGGGAATGCGTAGTTCAGAGGGTGAGGCCCGGAGGGGAGGGTTGGTGGGCTCGGGTCCTTTTTCCAGAACCTGCTGTGACTTCATTTAACGCCACTTGAAGGGAAGCAGTGTGCCTTGGGTCTGGGCTCCTGGTCCTTTACAAAGGGGGAACCCCCAGACTTTCTCCCCATCGTCTCTCTCACAGGCTGGGGGAGGGTGAGACTGGCCTTATCGGAGATCTGCCACCCCCTTTGCACCCCTGCCTAGACCCCACACCACTGTGACTTTTGTATGTGTAACAATCTGAAAAACACCTAGCATGAGGGAGGCTGGCACTTGAATCTATGGTTAGTATATGTAGATATATAGCTAAATGCTAGAAAAATGTCCTGGACTCCAATTCAAATACAATGGGTTTGAGACCGCATTCAGACAGGTACTAACTGTGCACTCAGGCCCACCTAACATCTATAAGGCCCAGGGCAAGGGTACACGTGGAAGTCAGCACACCATATGTTGAAATGTTTAAAGATAATAAATCAACCTTAAAAACTGTTAAATAAAATATATTCTGTCACCCTAACTTCACCTTCATAACGACAAAATTAAATTGTATAAAGCTTTGGCTTTTATACGACCAAATTTCTGCAAAATACCAAAGATGACTGAATTTAATTATTCTTGCATATGTCTTGGTGTTTTGTTATTAGGCCAATAATATTTGAATGAGTAATAAAATAAAGACATGCATAACTAATTAATTATTATTACTCATTCACTCCATTTTTCCCTTGATTTACTTCAGCCCAAGCACTGACAATGCTGTGATAAGATTTCCCCAAATAATTTGGTTTTGTAACAGTAACTCTTTAAAGGTTAAAAATATAAATGTAAGGGCCGGCCGAGTGGCTCAGTTGGTTAAGAGCTCGCTCAAGAGTTTGAGCTCTGAGCAAGTGGTTCGATGCTCGGCCCGAGCTGAGCAGCCACTGAGCTGCCAACAGGTAGCAGGATGGCTCAGCTAAAAAAAAAAAAAAAAAGAAAGAAAGAAAAAAAAAATATAAATATATCCAAAATGTCCTCAATTTAATTATATTTTCCTCAAAAAAAGTAAATTACAATCAATGTAAGAAGTCATGAAATATGAAAATATTTTTCATGTGTTTTTAATCATTTATTTCTAACTTATAGAAAATGGTTGAAGTTAAAAAGAAAAACTCAAATTATGAATAATGAACATTAGCACATAATATATAGTTATTTAAATTTAAAAACTTGTGACAATTTTAATTGAAAACTTAATTACCTCATTAAATAAGTTTATGTTAATTAAACTATTTACAATTCTAACATTCAATCGTCTAGTTGACATGGGAAGAATCAGCAGCATGCAATGGGAATTTAAGAGTAATGTGAGTTGTTTCATATTGCAGACTACTTCTCTGCCCACCAAGTTGCAAATGCTGCATTGCGTAATTCCTAAGTTCCTGGGGAACTAGTATGAATTGGAAAACAAATAAGAGGTAAGAAAATGGACCCACTCGAGGGAAAGAATACTTTGTTCTCAGGAATCTGATGCTTTCAGAATACCTGGGAGGAAGGATTTGATGAGTTTATTTGCCTTTCCTTTTACCTAAGTACTTCTGCTGCTCAAATCCTACACTCTCTGAAGCAGCCAACACCAGCAGCAGACAACCACAAATGCTCACAGCTTTTGGACATAATTGCTTTTTTAGAGGGAATAGGGCAAGAGAGATGGAGAAATGTTTCTTTGGCCCAAACAGTATTAATCGGGAGAGGGGATGTTTAGGATTTAAGGTCACACTGTGCCAGGTCTGGGTGCTGACTTCTGGGTGGGAAGGCGCCTATGCATTCTTGAATTTATTTTGTGTGTGTTTTGTTATGCAGGTCCCTCCAACGCATGGAACCGGGAGCAGGGCCCCCTCCCACCTGGGTGTGAAGGCAGTTATTATGTACAAGAGTTTGGGGCAAGTCGTTTTGTTCCGAGAATTGCTCCTCTCAGTTGAAAAATGGGAACATTACTTCCTGATCTACTTATCTCAGTGTGCTTGAGAAAAGTAAGACAGTGTGTTTGCATGCCCTTTTTAGAATATAGTTATAATTTTAGTAAAAGCTTGGTATTGAAGGAGCATAAGCCTTTACAAAAATAGCTTATTGCTTGCCTAGATGCCTTTTTCCTGTGTATGTATTAACAAAGGAGTCCAAATGAAGTAAGTAGATGTATTATTATCACTACATATCAACTGTTAATCAGCTAGGAATTTCTGTTAACACAGGCCTTCAGGCATAGGATTCTAGGAGGGTTTCATTCTTTGCCTTACTGATACCCTAAAGAAATAAGAATTCTAATATCTGTACAAAGTAATATGGAGGTGGCACTCAACTCATAAAGTTGTCCTGTAAGTGGTCGGCTGTTCATTTGCACATGACAGCAACATTATCAGTTCCATCTTGCAATGAAACAGACCATTCAGTGAAATCTTGCCTTCTCATTTCTTCAGATTGCTCATTTTTTCTAAGAATACTTTCCAGGTTTTCAGAACATATTTAGTGCCAGGCCCTGGGCTAAATTTTTACATGTAATATCTCATTAAGTCCTTATCATAACCAGGTTCTATTATTATGACCCCCTTCCCCATTCTAACATCAGAAAACTGACTAAACAATTTGCTCAGGATCTGAGTGAAAGGACTGGAACCTAGGTTAGTCTAATATCAAAGCTCAAGTTGTAAATGATCACAATGTACCGTCCGCTTTAGAGATTGTCGAAGACGTCCATCCAGGTTCCAGGTTAGACTCACCTGCCATTGGCTTCTCTGTTGGGATGAGTGATATTGTCCTGATAGCTCTGGGGTCCAGAGCCCTTTAGAGAAAATCTATCTGACCCCGAAGCCTGAGTTGGCAGCATTCTGGCTCCTCCTGGGTGTTGCCAGTTGGTTTGGGATATACAGAATGAGTGCTTATTCTGAGAGCCATTGTTCAGGACACCGTACAACTGGGATGTGAATGAAAGCATCAGTGTGTTGTTTGGGGCACAGCTGTGTAATCAGAGCCACACAGCCTAGATGGATTTTAGCTAATTCATTCAGCAGAAACTTGCAGCTGGAATGTGATAGAACACAGCCGTCTGCTGTTGTGCATGCAGACCAGCCTCAGCCACATTCCCTGGACGCCACTGAAACAAATGCCCTACTTTGTAAAGCAGCACGGAGTGGTGGCACACCGAAGCTAAGCTGTTTAACATTTGCAGACATTCACGGTAATATATCTGCTGTCAATATGCCCGACACATATTAGGGGGGATTGTGACAGCATTGCTGACACACTATTGATTCATGGCACAGGCTGTTTATCTGTGACAAGAAAACATCAGTTGATATTGACAAATCATCTGAAAATACTCACCTACTTGCACTCTATCAAGTTGAGTGAAATATACAGTAAGCTGACTGCTGGTAGTCAAGACGGATCCACAGGAAGATAGCATCCAGAAGACATTAGATATTCTCTGTAAATACACCATGCAGGTTTATTGATGATAAAGGAATCGTTTTCTCCCTGTAAGGCCAAAGACTGAAAATCAGTCATATTAATAACAGGAAAGAACAACAAGCGAATTTGGAGCTGGATTTGTTTACATAAATCTGCCCTACTTATTGACCTTAAAAAAAAAATGAATGTAAGAAACTGCCTGGTGTACAAAGCTAGGTGGGTGAAATATTCTAACATAGTAGGGAGATAAGAGTATGACACTATTTTTTTAAGAGCCATGCTCAAGGTGGAAGATTTTTACTTAAACCAATATTTTGCAAGCATATTACAGGCTTTCCTCACCATTTCCTGTTGGAGGTGGAAGTCAAAAAAGACGTTTATATTGCGATGCATATTCTATCCAGCTAGAGTGTTCCCTACAGGTGACCTGGAAAAAAGATTGCCATTGGTCTGAAATGCTGTTTCAAAATATGTACTCACTCATTCAACCAAGAGTTACTGAGCACCTACTTGTGCCATGCACCATGCTAGGTGTTAGGGGTATTGATGAGAGCAAAAGACAAGTCCCTGCCCTCATGAAGCTTGCGTTTACTTTGTGAGGAAGACCAAAATAAAGTAAATATAAAATAAGTACACATAGGGCCGGCCGAGTGGCGCGATGGTTAAGAACTGGCTTGGGATGCCAGAGGGCCCCGGTTCGGATCCCACATATGAGGGCCAGTGACACTGCCCTCCACAGCTAAGATGCTGAACAACAGCTCAACCTGGAGCTGGGCTGCCATGAGTCACCGGCGACGGCGTAGGCTGCAGTCCCTGTGGCAGTGGGTTGTCATGGGCTACCGTGTGTAGCCTGCAGCCAGCGTGAGTGGCCAGCAGCTGCTGTGAGCGGCCGTCCAGAAGCCAGCGACTGATCTGCCTCGCCTGGGAAGAGTGCAATGATGGTGCCAACTTGGGCCAGTAAAGCAACGTCCTCCACAACTAGACTGAAGAACAAAAGGACCGCAACTTGTCTGTTCCCCTTCCCCCAGTTCCCCAGCACTGTTCCCATCCCCCCAATTCCCCAATTAAAATCTTAAAAAAAAATAAAATAAAATAAGTACACATAAAAATAACTTCAAGTTGTGAGAAGTAACATGCCAGAGACAAAATGAGTGTGAAATGGATTTCTGCCACGTGCAGCAAGAAAGTCCTGACTGTAACAATGCACTGTGTTGTGCATATCTAAATGTTCCCTAAATCCTCCAGGAGCCCAGACCCCCCAGGGTAACACTGGGTTAGGGCAGAGAGCTTGTATTTATTCAGTGACTACTATGAGCCAGCACTATACAAGGCACTCTTAAGTATATTAAGGATTTTGAGTAGCAGCTTGATGGGGGGGAGGGTTCAGGATCTTCTTGAGTTTAAAACCTACCATATCCTCCCACTGTGACTCTGGGAAAATCACGTAAACTTTCGGAGCCTCAGTTTTCTCATTCATAAAGTGGAGATAATACCTTCCTGGATCATAGTAAGGATTAAATGAGATAATACACTTAAAATATGTGGGGTAGAATAGGTAATCGATAAATTCCTTGAGTTTGCATAATCTTCTGTACTAAGTACATGAGTGCTAAGTACCATTATGCTAAGTCTGAGGTTATCAAAGGCTATGCAATTTAGTTAAAATGTTCAGTATTTTTCAAAGGTTGAATGAATGGGGATTTGGATGCTCATCTAACTGATTAGGTCTTTACTCTTTTAATTATATTTAATGTTATGTCATGGCACTTCAATAGCATATTTCTACTAACTATTCCTACCAACATCACCACCCCCTCTGCCATGGTGTCCACCATGACCAGCTCCACCACCACCACCACCACCGCCATCACGCTACTTCTACAAGCAGCTTACCTTTGGTAAGCCCTTACAATGTACCAGGTACTCTGTGCTAAGCCATAGAATCTATCATCTCATTTAATTCTCACAACCACCCCATGTGATATTATTATATTAACCTCTCATCTTATAGACGAGAAAATGGAGGCAGGCTCCAGGTGAAGCCATTTATTCAACTTTAAGCAGCTAGTAAGGAGTAGAATTGGGATCCAGATTTCGGTAGCCTGACCCTAGAAATTTCTCCCAAAACCTGCGTACACAATGCATAACCCAGCTGAGCTTTTCTCAGGCATTCTGTTGCTCTGATTGAGTTGCGACTGCAGCCGCAGGAACCACAGGCTGTCTGGCTACTGTGATCATTGCTAGCTTGGAATCAGCTGGCCCACCTGGCCCCTGCTTGGCAGCAGCCCAGGCTTCCTGTTTTTTCTTCAGGGAGTAGCTTAGGTCCAGGGAGAATCTGGCTCAACAAGTGCTAATTGATCGTGTTGTGATAAGGAAAAGGCAGAAGGAAGATCTGTCAGTAAGGCAAAGATATGTTCTATTAAAAAAAAAGCTTTCTCATGAGTTACTAATGAAAGTCAAGAAACTGGTGTTTCCTTATTCCCCTGTTAAGGATTGATTGAACTCACACATCTGCCAATTTACTGAAAATAACTCGCAGTGTCATTAAACGAATTTCCACGGAGTCCAATTTCAATCTGCTCTATCTCTTTGTTTATAGCCACTATTTTCTGGGATACTGCAGGGAACACTCTTTCTCTCCAATAGATCTAATACAACCAGGAAGATATTTTGCTGAATTTATAGGAGTCCTTTTCCCTAGCTTGTCTAAATGTCCTTAGTTCAGTTGCCTATTGTTTTTGATGGTTATTTTGTGTATGATGTTAGTGGTGTGGCTGTATGTCTTGTGAATCAACTTTTTGTCAGTGATGAGTCTATGAAATCTGTGATAAGTCTATAAGATCTCTGAGGTTTCTCTGCAGTGGGACTGCTTCATACATGAGAAAAAATGTTACCTTATAATAAGTTCCTTCTGGAGTTTTAACAATAAAATTGCATTGGATAAGGACTAAGACCTAGGTCCTGTCAAATTCCAGATTAGGATGGGATTTGTTTGTTTGTTTGTTTGTTTTTTAGCTGAGCCATCCTGCTACCTGTTGGCAGCTCAGCGGCTGCTCAGCTCGGGCTGGACTCGAACCTCTGTTGCTCAGAGCTCAAACTCTTGAGTGAGCTCTTAACCAACTGAGCCACTCGGCCGGCCCAGGATGGGATTTGTTTTAATGAGACATTGTTGTATTTTGGATGAGAGTGTTGGAAAATTAACTAAAGTGATTCATAAACTATTACTCAATGTAACTTGGAAAAGTGTTTTCAGATACATCATTTATACCTTCAAAACCAACTGGCTTCTGATTGGTTATTGGTATGACAGTCCCAAAGTGATACAATATGCTTTACCTAGTTTTAATGAAGTCTTGATTTCCAGGAATAATAAAGTAGTCCTATAGTTGCTTTCCCAAATTGGAATTAGTCAACGTGTTTCCCAGGGTGACCAGTCCACACGTCTTCTACATTGAGGAGGCCAGTGTTTGTGGTCATATTTTCTCATTCTACACATAATGAAGTTAAGACATGATAACTTGTCTGAAAACTTACATATAGTAAGTGGTGGTGCTAGGATTTTAATTCAGGTCTTTGAGACTCCAAAGTTAAATTTATTATTATTTTTTAACCCATCATTCTATTCTGGCTTCCTATGATGAAAATAAAGAACTCACATATTTCTAATGCTCTATTTAATTTATAGAGAGAAATTAGTTTTTGGACCTTAAATGTCTCCCTGACTCCCAGATGTTATAACTTCTTTGCTTAAAATCCCTTTCATTTTTTTAAATCAAATATTTACCATATATCTGAGGATATGGAGGTAAGACATGATAGTTGCAGTCAAGAATCTCGTAGTTCACTAACCTATGTCCTGTTAAAAATGCTGTGTCAAACTTTTCATCATTATGTTTTTTAAAGAATACTGCAATGTTTATTCTGTGCCTTTTATTTCATTGTTGACACGTGACTAGTAGCCTCTTCTATTGGGTTGTCGGAAAAGTCATGACTCATTTTTGCAACGAAAAACAGAAAAAACACATCATGACTTTTCCGACAACCCAATATGTTAGACCTTTGTAAGTCCCAGATCAGACATTTAAATGATAGAAAATATTGCTTCACCATATTGACATTAAATGCTCTTCATTCTCTCCACACTGTTTTTTATAAAAGTTTGTCCTAAATTTTCATAAGAATTTTATTTGTCTGAGGAAATATTTACATAGTTATTAGCATATAATCTAGTATAATAGTTGTCACGATTTTCACTGGAGCAGCTAATCTAAATGGAATGGTTAAGCAAAGGTGGATTAAGCACCAGACAATTAAGAAAGGGAGTTTTGGGGCCGGCCAAGTGGCAAGTTCGCTAGGAGTTGGCTTGGGATGCCAGCTCTGAGCAGCAGGGCCCCGGTTTGTATCCCACATGAGGGCCAGTGACGCTGTGCCCTCTACAGCTTAGATGGTGAACAACGGCTTGACCTAGAGCTGGGCTGCCGTGAGTCGCCAGTGATGGCATAGGATGCAGTGGGGCTGTCTGGCAGCAGGTGTGAGCTTTCATGAGCTGCCATGAGCCGCTGCGAGCAACCGTCCAATGGGCCGTGAGTGACTGCCTCACCCAGGAAGAGCACAATGATAATACCAACATGGGCCAGTGAAGCGACATCCTCCACAACTAGACTGAAGAACAAAAGGACAACAACTTGTCTGTTCCCCTTCCCCAATTCCCCAACGCTGTTACCCTCCCTCAATTCTCCAATACAATCTTTAAAAAACAAAACAAAAAAAAGGGGGTTTTGGAAAGCAGAGAAAACGTGATATTGTTGGCAGAGATAACTCCTTAATAGCTTATTATTGTAGTGCTCGTGTGTTCAGCCTTGTATATCTCATCTTTCAGGAATTTCTTAAGTGAAAGAGCTATCTTTTTCTCTGTAGCTTTGAATGTTAGAATCACCGACAGGGATATAATTGAAGCTGACAACAGCTTGCAAATTTTAGTTTTCAAATAAAGTGTTTTATCTGATGCTTGAGTCTTTGAGAACCCAAAGTAATAAGAGCATTTTTAGAGACACAGGGGAGAAGTATGGAAAGAGGGCGGACTTTGTAACCAGAGAAGCCGGATATGAGACAAATCTCTGTCGCTGAGCTGTGGTGCCCTGACATAGCCAGGTAAATGTCTCTGAACTTCAGTTTCAGTTTGCTCACCTATAAAGTGGGAAAAATAACAATGGCAATGTCTGTTTTCTTGGATGGTTACAACATTGTTGGATGCTATGGAAACCTATTCTTACAGCTATTCTGTTAAGTTGAGCACGTCTCCATTTTTCAAATTCATCAGCTACTCAAGCTGTATGCAATTCCAATTTCCAGCACCTAGCTAGCGCCTCACAAATGACTAGAACCTCTGTAAAATGATAGCTATTATTACAATTCAACATAAAAGTTTCACTGATGGTCCTTAAAGGTCTCTCAAGTCTAGAACACCAAGCTTTACATTACGTGCGCTTGTCTAGGTCCCCCAGATTGGCTTTATTTTATGGATGCAAGAATTCTATCTCCATACGGTGTCTTTTGGGATTATTTGGACTGCGTATACCTGGCCAGTCATACTCAACAAAGAAGTCAGTCCCTAGGAAGATGAGTGAGGGTTCAACCACTTCTAAAATCAAAATATTTCCAGGTATAAACAACTGAGCTATACCTTGTACCCTATCTGCAATGCGCTCTCTTATTTTTCATATTTCCTCTAATAACAACTATATATGACTAACAAGGTAATATAGTTTACTATCTCTGTCTTTTTTTTTTAATACCATTTATGGCTTTGATATATTTAGGGATAAAGAAAATGATAAAAAATGTGTGCTTAAAACACAATCGCCAGGTGGGATGTGTTCCTAAAACACAGGAGGACTTGGCCCGAGGATAGTTCTTTATGATTCAGACCCAGAAAAGAGGAGAAGGCAGTAGATATAAGACGTGCAGTGTCATCAGAAAAATTGGCTTTTGCAGTCGTGGAAATGGTCATGAATGGGAGAGAATGTAGGCCTTCTGCAAATGACAGGTAAACCTTTTCTCACTGCTGTTGCCTACCAGCCCCCATCAAGCTCCAGAACTCTCAGGGACGTCTGCGAAGCACAGTTGGATTCTCTGTGCGTAAGAGCATTCAGCATTATAACTGCAGGCGTGAGACCTTCATGAATGCTTCGGGAAGGAGCAACTTGATTTATGTGAATAGAATCCCATGTGCGTGCTCTCCTATGGGCACAGCATTTCCATTTATATCGCTTCAGGAAGGTTTAATCTTAAGACGCAGTTCACCCATGCCATCTCGCTTGTACGTTTTATATCCTTATTTACCAATATATTGCTCTTACTCTTTGGTTTATAAGAAACATTAGGAAGCTTCATGTATAACTAGGTATTCATGGGAGGAAACTGCTATAAATACTATTTTTTTTTCATCTTAGTAAAATAAAGAAGATTCTAAGAAGCAAGTCTCAATATTGCCTTCAATAGCTGCATGGTACCTAACATATGGCTCCATATTTGAATCCTGGCTCCACCACTTGCTCAATCTGTGTATCAGTTACCGCTTAATTAGGGACACAGAACAACCATTAAGTATTAAGGACTAGGAAGCATACCCTACCCAATGGTGGGTCTGGAGAACAAGAGATCCAAAAAGAATCAGAGAAAAGTCACTGGCACAGGTGGACCAGCATGGGCCAGGTGGGTGAGTTGGACCCTGCAGGAAGTGAGGCTGGTCCAGCTGCTGGAGTGGACTGTGAAGGGCTGCCGTAGAAGTCTATGAAATGGCTGGCTCTTTGTGGGTGTTGCTTCTGTAAGATTTCAGTGAAGCATCAGTGGTAAGCCTGGAGTTGGACCCTAGTCAGAAGGAAGACCTGGACTTAGACTGGAGAAAAGTAAGGACACGCATGAACGCTCTGCATCTCTCTCTAACCAACAGGGACCTCTACAGTAAAAGGGCTCTTGTCGCTTTGTCACCACAATTATATCTAATGTTTCTTGTGGACAACCCTAACCTGGACTTATATAAGGAAGGGAATTCTGGGAAACGTAGTTCCAGCATAGCTAAGTTGACATTACAAAACCAAAATTTTACATGATTTTAGGTAAATTACTAACCTGGCTAAACATCTTTTAAAAAAAAATCTATACAGGAAACATAATTGTACTTACTTTGCAGCATTATTTTACAGTTAAATGATATGCTTTACGTAAAGCATTTTGCACAGTGCCTGGAACACACTAAGAGCTCAAAAAATTAGTTATTTTTATTTTTACATCTTGGCAGGTGCTGCTTATGCCCTCCCTTGCCTGTTCCATCTATCTCTGTTTACCTTTGCCCTTGAGTTTTTTGGTTTCTTTTGTTTTCTTTTGTTTTGTTTCGAGGTGGTGTCAGCTTTTATTAAGCAAACATTCAGGGATAGGACGCTCTGCTATCTCTAAGGCTGCTCTAGAGAGGGTTGGCCCTGGGTTCAAAAAGATATTATTCACATCGAAAAGATAATTATCTACTCTCTACTATAGTGGTTTCTAGAGGATGAGACCTTTTCACTAACCGGCAGCTGTGGTCACCTGGGAAGGACCCTTTTCTGATCTCTGAACCTCATCTGTGCCTTGCACAAAAGCATGCATGCTTGAATGGTACAATCTGCTTAATGCATCATAATGCCATGGTCACTCCACACAAGATGACTGCTTTCTTGCTCTCCTGGAGGATGTTCATGCTGCTAACGATTTATCTTCCCTCCTGTGCTCAGTCTGAAGAGATTCACTGCTCTTTGCAGCTCGTTTGGCTACAGCTAGACCAAGGGACCTAGCTCGCCAGGGGGAAACTTAAGTTTATTTCATATGCTCCTGGATCTACAGGTGGACTTTACTGTCACTGCAGGTAGTGCCCCCATAAAGATAAATCAAATACTAGCATTAACCTTCCCCCAGGTCAGAACACTGGGGCAGGCAGTGACCCTCAATAGCTTGGACCTCCAAATGGTTCTGACTGTTGTCCTGTTCAGACTAGATTGTCTCAGACAGTCAGAGCTGTAGACATCTGAAGGGGCAGCAAAATTGTATTGGTCAAAATTAGCTTCAAGCTGTAGAAACTGAGAAACTGGAATGTAGGTACCCAAGAGCAGCAGTGGAGTAAAAAATGTGAAGGGGTCAGGGCCAACTGTTCAGACCCAGTGTTCTTTGATTTTCTAGGAAAAAGGCAATGTGTAGGTACACCATGAGCCAGTGCAGCCTAGAATTGGCCCTTTTCACATTAATTCCACTCTTAGTTTTCAATTACATACTGCAGCCAGAAGAGACAAATGAAGACCTCTCAAGATTTTAGTGGTTCATCTTCTATTACAAGTGCTCTTGACCATCACACCTTACCATATTTTCCAATCCCCATGCCTTCCCCCATCGCCCCAACATGAGTTCATAGAATTCTCTTACTAGAATTCTAACTAGTGTGATAGTTAACTTTATGTGTCAACCTGACTAGGCCACCCAGATAGCTGGTAAAACATTATTTCTGAGAATGTCTGTAAGGGTGTTTCTGGAAGACATTAGCATTTGACTTTGTGAATTGAGTAAAGCAGATGACCCTCCCCAATGTGACTGGGCACCTTCCAATCCATTGAGGGTCCAAATAGAACAAAAAGGTGGAGGAGGGGCAAATTATCTCTCTCTGCTTGAGTTGAGACATCCATCTTCTCCTGCCCTTGGACATTGGGGCTCCTGGTTCTCAGGCCTTTGGACTCAGACTGAAATACATCACCAGCTTTCCTGATTCTCTAGCTTGCAGATATCAGACTGTGGGACTTCTGGGCCTCCATAATTGGATGAGCCAATCCCTATAATAAATCTTCTCTTCTGTCTATTATCTATCTGTCTGTCTGTCTATCTATCTATCTATCCATCCATCCATCCATCCATCCATCCTATTGGTTCTGTTTCTCTGGAGAACCTTAGCTAATACACTTTGTATTTGTTCAATTCTTATGTATGAATCACACTATATCTTTACATGCTGGTTTATATTTTTCCACATAATGTCTAATTCTTTTATCTTTGTTGGAATCTAGTCCAATGCAAAAACTTTATCTCTACAGGTCAGCTGTATTGTAATCTACTCTAATATGAGGATTAACAGCTCTATCTATCAACTGCATTGTAATCTAACTCACTGTTAGGCCTGTAGCTTCATAGGTCAACTGTATTGTAATTGTCTTCAGTGTGGAGGCTAAAGCTATAAAGGTCAACTGTATTGTAATCAACTGCAGTGAAGGACTAGATCCTCATTCTGTATCTGTATTTAGTTTACTCCAGTGCAACAACTACATGTCTATTATATGAACAAATTTAGGGTCCAAGAACCTGGAGCCCAACATTGTTGATGAAATTGTTACTATCACTTGGTGTGCCAAGTGATGATGTCATAAATAAAAATTTAAAAATCTGAATGCAGACTTGCAGAAGGTAACACTATTAATGACAGCAATACAAAAAAATCAATGCAGCTGATAATAAGATTTCTAATTTGCCTCTATCTAGAAGAATCTGTTCTTTCACCAGATCTTTTAATAGCCTTGAAGTAGCATCTGTGATTACTTAAAATCAGACCTGCATTGTTTAATCTGCAGCTTTAGTTCTCATTTGTTTGATTATATACATAGAACTAGCAAAGATGTTAATGTGAAGGTAGATACATTTACCTGACACCCAACATGTGGACAAAAAGTAAAAAGGCTCTATCAATCAATTAGATGGTTTTGGAACCAGCTGTACACACAATGCCAACTAGCTGAACATTTGGAAACATCTGGCTAATTGACAGAATGTTCTTTTAAACATTTAGATGTTTGATATCACATTGACTTGATGAACACAGCCACTTTCAAGATTTGGGGCTTCCTCATTTAGTAGAAACAAGTCTGTGAATCAGTATCTATATAAAAAATTAAAAGTTTTTGGAATTAAAAAATAATTCATTCTTTAGTTGAAATCAGATTTTATGTTCTTTAAAATATTTTTAGGAGAATATAAGATCTATCTTATAAAAACCTAACCTAAGATAACATAGGAGATGACCTAGATGACCTTGGGTGTGGCCATGACTTTAGACACACTCAAAAGAGTTGAAAGATGTAACTGATAAGCTGAAAGAGAAGTAATTGATAAGCTGACTTCATTAAAATTAAAACTTCTCTGTGAAAGACAAGCTTAAGAGAATGAGAAGACAAGCCACAGACTGGGAGAAAATATTGGCAAAAGACATATTTGATAAAGGACTATTGTCCAAGATATATGACAAACTCTTACATCTCAACAATAAGAAAAACCCCAACCTGCTTAAAAATGGTCAAAAGACCTGAATAGACACCTCACCGAAGAAGACATACAGATGGCAAATGAACATATAAAAAGTTATCCGGCATCATATGTCATTAGAGAATTACAAATTAAACAAGATACCACGACACACCTATTAGAGTGGCCAAAATCCAGAGTACATGCTGGCAAGAATAAAAAAGACAAGAAAAACTAAACTTAAAAATGTTTTTCTCCTCTACTCCAGGTTCATCATCAGCTAAGGAGTGAAAATCCTATGAAAAGAACTTCTCACAAAGAGAATAAATGGCTATGTAATCATTACATAACCATCAAATAATAAAGTACAAAACTAATGAGTCTTTGCTTCCAAACTCTTGCTCCTCCCCTGCTGTTAGGAAGCAGTGCTGTTCTCTTAGGCATCCAGGCTCTAAGCGTCCATGTCATCTTTAATTTCTTCCTCCCTGCTTTTGGCTTTCAATCAGTGGGTAAGTGCTTTCTCCTGAATCAACTTAGAGGTATATTTCTTATGTATCTTTTTCCTCTCCCACTGAAGTTCAAGTTCAGATCATATAATTTATTTTCCTCAAAGATAGTCTTCAACTTCTTTTTTTTTTTTTTAAAGATTTTTTATTGGGGAATTGGGGGGATGGGAACAGTGCTGGGGAATTGGGGGAAGGGGAACAGACAAGTTGCTGTTGTTTTTTGTTCTTCAATCTAGTTGTGGAGGACGTTGCTTCACTTGCCCAAGTTGGCACCATCATTGCGCTCTTCCCAGGCGAGGCAGATCAGTCGCCGGCTTCTGGACGGCCGCTCACTGCAGCTGCTGGCCGCTCACGCTGGCTGCTGGCCACATACGGTAGCCCATGGCAACCCACTGCCACAGGGGCTGCAGCCTACGCCGTTGCCGGCGACTCATGGCAGCCCAGCTCCAGGTTGAGCTGTCGTTCAGCATCTTAGCTGTGGAGGGCAGTGTCACTGGCCCTCATATGTGGGATCCGAACCGGGGCCCTCTGGCATCCCAAGCGAGTTCCCAACCATCGCGCCACTCGGCCGGCCCCAACTTCTTTTTAATTATAAGAATAATGCATGCTTTTTGGGGTAACAAATTCAAATAAAACATGTGAATACAGTTAATATTGAAAGTTTTCTTTTCTCTAATCCCACTGCCCAACTGCTATGACTGTTAAAAATAGTTATTTTCTGATTTTATTATGCACATATATTTATATGTACCTTTATCTATCAATATAATACATCTATATAAACATACTCATAATAATCACAAATTAGGTAATATTTGAGGAATTACTATGAGCCAGCAGTGTGTTACACATTTTACATAAATTTTCTTATGCAATCCCTGTTGTACTATGTGATAAGTAATTGAATATGCCTGGTAACTCCATAGCCCCAAACTTTACTCTTAACTGTACATAAAAAGTATTCTCTGTTGTCATTTTTAATAAAATTATGATGACATTGTACATGTTATTTTGCAAGGTCCTTCTTTTTAGTTAAGAACAGATTAGTGATATCTGATACCTCATTCTTTTTTTTTTTTAAGATTTTATTGGGGAATTGGGGGAGGGGAACCGTGTTGGGGAATTAGGGAAGGAGACCAGCCAAGTTGTTGTTCTTCCTACTTCATTGTGGAGGGCGCCGTCACCATCTGGCTTCCTGTCGGCAGCTTGTGGGCTCTAAGCTCAAGGTGCTGTGTTCAATTTTAGTTACGGGTGGGCTTAGCCACCATCCCATGTGGGAGTTGAACCAGCAGCCTTGTTGCTAAGAGCACATGCTGTACCCACTGAGCCATCCAGGTGGCAGCTCAGCTCAAGGTGCCGAGTTCAGTCTTAGTTGCGGGTGGGCGTAGCCCACCATCAAACAGGCGATCTTGTTGTTAGACCAGCTGAGCCATCCTGCCACCCGTTGGCAGCTCAGCGACAGCTCAACTCGGGCACAGCGTCACTGGCCCATGTGGGAATTGAACTGCAGCTCTGTTGCTCAGAGCTCATGCTCTTAAGCAAACTCTTAACCTACTGAGACACTCGGCTGGCCCCTCATTCTTTTTTAATAGTGATATAGTATCCTTTTGCATGGAAGAATAATTATTCAGTTAAAATTCCCCTATTAACCCATGTCTTGTTAGGGAGACCACTTTATGGATGGGGTAGAGGCTTGATCACTGCACTGTATACCTGAAGCTGATGTTGCATAATATTATATGCCAACTATAATTGAATATATATATGGTCATAGGATGTGGAGTTTAGTGTGGGAGTGGAGTCAAGGGAATTGTAATAGATATGTATGATATGGGGGGAAGGGAGTGGGGCGGCAGATTGGGGGAGGGGGGTTGTCACTTTGAGGGGTAAAAAGTATAACTATTGCACTGTGTTGTACAGCTGAAACTAATTTTAAAAATGTTTATTTCACAAAAAAATAATAATAATAAAATTCCCCTATTAATAGACATTTAAGGGCCAACCAAGTGGCACGTTGGTAAAGAGCTGGCTTGGGACGCCAGCTCTGAGCAGCAGGGTCCTGGTTTGGATCCCACATGAGGGCCAGTGACACTGCCCTCTACAGCTGAGATGGTGAACAACAGCTCGACCTAGAGCTGGGCTGCCGTGAGTCACCGAGGATGGTGTAGGCTGCAGTGAAGCTGCAGTGGGCTGCCATAAGCTACTGTGTGTGGCCTGGCAGCCAGCGTGAGCAGCCGGCAGCTGGTGTGAGCTGCCAAGAGCCGCCGTGAGCGGCCGTCCAGAGGCCAGCGACCGATCTGCCTCATCCGGGAAGAGCGCAATGATACTACCAACATGGGCCAGTGAAGCAATGTCCTCCACAACTAGACTGAAGAACAGAAGGACAGCAACTTGTCTGTTCCCCTTCCCCGATTCCCCAATGCTGTTGCCTCCCCCAATGCTCCAATAAAATCTTGTTTAAAAAAAAGACATTTAAGTGATTTATTCTTTTTTCTCTATTATAAAAAAATGTGATAAATATTTATGTACACTTGATTTGTGCTTTTGTCGGATAAGTGCCTTTGAAGTGAAGTTTCAGTAGGTTCTTCTTTGGCCACCTTTACTTTCTGCCCCCTCAAATCTGCCTCTCTCATTCCTTCCGGATTTCTCACCATGGGGCATGGTTCTCATCCCACCAGTTTCCTGCTCTGGGCTCCTCTGGACTTTTGGAAAAAGTATAAGCACTTTGCCTCTTTTGGCTATCAAAATTTCAAAGTTTCAGGTACTTTCCATCCACATTCATTTTACTCAATTCTCTCTTACCCACTCAGTGCTCTGGTATTAACTGTTTCCAGTGCTAACTTAGCTTGGTTGGAATCTCTTTCACCTTTCCAAACACGGCTCCTACTTGCTTCCAAAATCCAGCTCACTCACTACTTCCTTTACAAATTCCCCTAGCTAGAAATGACAGCTTCATAATTCCAATTTCCCAAAGCATCTGATCCATATGTCTGTTGGCACACCTATTAGGTTCTATTTTGTATTAACACTGATCTCTAATGCATATTTCATCATTCTCTGAAGATTCTGGGGAAGAAAAGAAGGGAAAAGAAAAGTAAATCTTTGTAGGCATGTTTCATGTCTAATACTTCCTATATTCCCTATGGCGTGTAGCACTGGCTTGTAAATTTAGTGGTTATTTCATAAATTAATTTGCATTTAAATATGAAAACCATTTTACTGTTTCCCTGAGCGTCTTCCTCTACAGAGATGGAACCCTTGAACACGATGATTTGAGCTGCTTATTTTTCTATGAAATAAACATTCACCCACCTTTCAAGGTGGGATTTTATCCATTTTTTTGGTGGCTTACTAAAAACTTCTGAAAACTGAAATATTTTGGCTGATGATATCACATGTGCCTTTTACACACATTTTATAGAAAATGGCCCTGTTTACATTTCCTCGTCTCAGGCAACCATATCCATGCCTCACTCCCTACGCCCCAGGAGACTGGACTGGAGATGAACACTTTATCTATGGACTAGCAACCTTGATGATGGTCAGTAAACTATGGTCTATTATGGATTTTAAAAATGAAGTAAGCCAATCAGGTTCTCCTTCAGATTTGGAATTGAGAACAGTGAGGCTGAGATCTTATTTGGAAGGCAAAAATTTACTGCGGGAGTGCATCAGGACGCAGAGTTATTAGAAGGCATAAAAGATAACCCAGTAGAGTCATGTATTGGAGGCTGGTCCCTAAAGGCAGCTGGTGTTACTGGCAGTCAAATTTACCCTTGAAAATCCCCCTAAAGGTGCCACGTGGGGAACCAGCATACTGTTTCTTGGTGAGCTCAACATTGCATGATTTTTCTTTAGCTTTGGAACAGATGATTGCTTCTTTAGTAGAGCATCAGATAAAGTAGTTGGCTTGCATTTAGGGACCATGTTTTACTGAAAATATGTATCTTTACATACTGGAATTGTACTTGCTGCAGTGAGGATCATGATATCGAAGGCACCTGGAAACTGAAACTGACTGAGAGAACAGTTTCAGAGCACCTATCTTATGCTCGCTTCTGTGCATATGTGTGAAGCACTGAGAGATGAATATGCACAAGATAATCCCAGGGCATCATTTGGCTCTGTGGTAGAGAACAGGGGAAAATCCTGTAAAGGGAGAAAGGGGCAGAGTCATGCAGAAAGAAGAAAAATTATCATGAGGGGGAGGCTGTGAAGCCCTTGAGGGGAGACAGGAGAACAGGCAGCCCCTCGAGCTGACTTGGATTTGGACCTTTCCACTCTCCTGCTCCAGGTCATGTCTATCTTTACAGTAACCTCTCCCGCTTCCTCAAGATAACCTGATTGGGTTTCTGTTCATTACAACTGAAGTTATCCAGACTAGTCGTTGAAATGGTAAAGATACTGCTTCTTGATTTCTTCTCAAGTTTGTCTTGTATCCATACAAATGCTTCTCGATGGTAAGCTGAAGAACACCTATGAAAAATATTCTCCATTGTTTGCCTTCCAGAGAAATTATATATTGACATTTTTGGAGCTGGTATGTTTGCATAGAAACACCAAAAGAGAACAATTCGTGTTTGGACAAAGTGTGTCATCTGCCTTTTTTTTTTTTTTAATACATAGCGTATCTAGTGTGTTTTAAAGGCAACCAAAGTTTAAAGGTGGTTCAGACCAATTTCAGTATTTTCAGCCATAGAGAAATCATATTTTGTGCCCCTTTACTGCATTATCAGCAGAACAACATTCACAGTGAAATGAAATGCTTTTATTATTTTTTCCAGGGAAAGCAAATACATCATTTCAAATTGTCAGATGATAGTCAGCTTTGAATAAGTCCTGTTCCCTCCTCTTGGTGAGAAGCCCGTGCAGCGAACATTCTGGGATTTAATCAGCAAATAGTAGCAGAGAATTAGCTTAAAAAAAATAGCTTCCTCTAACACATCTGCTGCTCAGACAGGCACTGTGTACTGCAAGGAAACATCAGACCTCCAAAGAGAAAACAGGAATGCAGCCAGGGACAGGATGGCAAATCGGACTGCCTTTTGCAACATCTGTTGAAAGTGGACAAACTGCCTGGCGATGTGCAGCCTGGATTTCAGTGATCAACGACAGTGCCAGCTCCTCACCATAGGGAAATCGGTTTCCAGGTCTACTGGGGTGGTGCCAAGGAGAACAGAGAAAATTCTTGGAGTGGGAGAAGGCGAGTGGTTTTGGAGGTGCTTGGCAATAAAAAAGATCTTTGTGGAAAACTTAGCGATCTCTCTCCTCCTTAGAGAACATTGGTCTTGTGATTTGTGCTGCAACTGTTTTTCTTCATTTGCCAAAAGCTTAGCTTGGAACATACACACACACTCACAGTTCTACTGGGAGCTCCAACTGGCATGTGCTGCTTCATTTTCAAGGAATAAAAAGAGGAGCCTGCTCTCTGAGGCACTTTATAGTGGAAACATGTCATCAACCATCATAGCCTCTTTTGTTGCAATGTCTCTTTTCTTCAAACCAATAACTTCTGTTTCCCATGAATGCACGTGTCCCCTCTTGCCGAAAATGAAAGCCAACCCATTTCTGCTCTCCACTGGTCAGAGCCATCACACTGGCTTATCACCTGCATTCAGACAGATCCCGCTGGTGACTCTGGAAACCAGAATCCAGAATATTCACAGATGGGACTTGACCGATGAATGAGGAAGACAAGACTTTATCAAGGGGCTAATTTGAACTTACACACATAATTTATAATCAGAAAACGAGCCAGAAGACAGAGAAACAGGCCATGAAATGAAACATCTATAGACCTGTAATAACAGTAAAATCTCACACTCTGCCAACTCTGGGGTGTTCTGTGTAGATTTTCTCATGAGTCCTCAAGAGTTGCCTAGGAGGAAGGAATGACTATGCTCATTTTCCCTCAGAGAGATTGTGTAATCTGCCTAAAATTAATGTACTTGGTAAGTAAGAAAGTTTGTATGACTCCAATCTTTTGCAATATATTCTACTGGCTCACCAGTATGTTATCAATTGTTCATTCAATAAAGAGTGATTGCACACCCATTCTGTGCCACTCCTTTGCCCATCACTGGGACACAGAAGTGAAAAAGAGAAAAAAAAGAGAAAACTCTACCCTCATGGAGCTTACATTCTATTGTCAAAGTAAGAAAGCCCCTGAGATGGAATCTAATGTAATGTAACCTAATCTAACCCAGATGGGGAACTGAGCATACAAGTTTTTCTCCCAAACTTGGAAGGCATGTTTACCAAGTGGTTACCAAGAACACAGGCTCTGAACCTGGGTTTGAATTAGGGTCCTGCTGTTTCCTGGTGACAGTCTGGTTTTCTCCTCCTGTCAAATGGGGTTCTTAATAACAGTACTTGCCCCATAGGGACATTTTTTTAAGACTGAAGGAGATAATGCATATGGACTGCATGGTACAGCCCCTCATACAGGGCAAAAATTCAATAAAAGATTGCTATAATTGATCATAGTTGTGATGATGATAGTGAGAGAGTTAGACAATGATTACAACAATAAAGAGGCCAACATTTTAACTCAGAGAGAAGAAGACCTGAGGCAGAAGAGACAATGCTTACATTTTAGAACCCAGGGCTCTTTCATAGGGGAAGTGTACCTAGTTTCAAAAGAGATTTTTTTAAAAATAGGTTAACCTAGAGTGCCAGTTAACCTGAACAGTTTTCAAGGCTGGTGACCACAGCTGCAGGAGCCCCTTTTCGTGGCATCATCTCAGGAAGTCCTTCGCCAGGAATGTGCCTCCTGGAGAGACACAGGGACAATGAAGAGATCCAGCACTGATCTGTGGAGCAGGAGGGCTCAAGAACTGACATTCGCCATGTAACAGGGAGCTTTTCTTCCGCCTGTTCACTGCCCTTCTTCCTCTCCCGAAAGGAGGTGAATCTTAACTGTTTGAGAACCCAGCAGCCTATCATGAGATGCTAGATGGGAAAGAAGGCGGTGACATGGACACTTGGGTTTGAGATGTGATCCAGAAAAGGTTTAGGAATTTTGGCTCAATGGATGGATGTAAATAAGCCTGGGCATTGAGATTGCCTTGCTAGGTAATCATGATCACATTTACACGGTTGTTTATGAATTTGCAAATTTCAAAAGCCTGGATTGACTTAACATGCTCCACTGGCATAACTCATAGATCCGACCCACTGTCATTTAAAGCAACACAATCTGGCGACTTCTACACTTGTTAATTAATACATCTTTAGGTGTTGGAGGTGGGAGATTTTGTGTTATTTACATTCCATAAGAGTTATGGGACGAGGACAAATTCACCTTCATTGCAATCTGTGAACACCTTTGTTCAGATACACAAGGAGACCTTGGTGAAGCCTTTAACCTCCCTGTGTCTGAGTCTCCCCAATTATGAAATGGGAATACATCTGTCTGGAAACTCTTCTGACACTGCATTAAAATAATCAATCTGAGCCCTCCAGTTACAATACATGTCTCTACATTTTCAAAGAGAACTGATGGCCCACTTCATTTTCTGTCTGTATTATAGTTTTAAATCCCTCTATCTTCCCTGTCAGACCACATGGGACATCAGTTTAAGAATATAAATGTATTCCATCTCCACACCTTCCTTCCACAACCCTTTGCATGATCTTTAATTGCTTTTTTTTCTTTAATAATAATTTGAGTAACGTTTATATGCCAGGCTCTGCTTACCTGGAAAACTTGTTCTCTTTTTGTTCTCTCTCCTTTCACATTTATAATCTGCTTCAGGGTCAGACCCATAGTGGGGAGGAGGCTAATAAGGGGAAGAGTGCAGTCTCTTACATGGATGGTATTTTTGTAATAAATAAACATTTGATTTTAAAATAGTTTTATATTTAAAGAAAAGTTGCAAAGATGATAGAGTTCTCATATACCCCTCACCCTAATGTTGTCCCACATGTTAACATCTTATATTACCATATAGAACATTTCTCACGACTAAGAAACCAACATGGTCACATTGCTATTAACAAATTCCACACTTCATACAGATTTCACATGTTTTCCTACTCATGTCCATTTTGTGTTCTGGGTTCCCATCCAAGATACTACTTATATTTAATTGTCATATATCCTTAATTCCCTGTGGTCTGTAAAAGCTTTCTAGTCTTTTCATGACCTTAATGGTGTTAGGGAGCATTGGTCAGTTATTTTATTCAGTGTCCCTCAATTTGCGTGTGTCAGATATTTTTCTCACGATTAGACTGGAATTGAGTTTTTGAGAGGACCACACAGATGAAGTACCCTTCTTCATATTTTTTTTTTTTTTAGATTTTTGTATTGTTGAATTGTGGGAGGGGAACAGCGTTGGGGAATCGGGGAAGGGGAACAGACAAGTTGCTATCCTTTTGTTCTTCAGTATAGTTGTGGAGGACGTCGTTTCACTGGCTCATGTTGGTATTATCATTGTGCTCTTCCCAGGTGAGGCAGTCTCTCGCTGGCCATTGGACGTCCTCTCATGGCAGCTCACGGCAGCTCCCACCAGCTGCAGGCCGCTCACACCGGCTGTCAGCCACTCACGGTAGCCCACTGCAGCCCCACTGCAGCCTGTGCCAGCACTGGCAACTCACGGCAGCCCAGCTCCAGGTCAAGCTGTTGTTCACCATCTTAGCTGTAGAAGGCGCAGTGTCACTGGCCCCCATGTGGGATCCAAACTGGAGCTCTGCTGCTCAGAGCTGATGTCCCACACCAACTCTTAACCAATGCGCCAATTGGCTGGCCCTGAAGTACCATTCTTATTATATCATCTCAGGGTAGGTGCTATGCACATGACTTATTACTGGAGATGCTAATCTTGATTACCTGGCCAAGGTCATGTTCACCAGGTTCTGCATTGTAAAGTTGCTTTCCCCCACTATTTCCAACTTTATTCTTTGGAAGTAAGTCATTTAGTCCAGCCCCCACTTGAAGAGGTGGAGCGAATGTGCTAAGCTTCACTTCCTGGTGTTTATACATAAATAATTTGGAATTCTTTTGTAAAGAAGATTTGTTTCTTCTCTACCTTTATCTATCTATGTATCTATCGATCTATCCATCTAGCTATCTTTATCAGTATGGCTTCATGCATATTAATTTTATATTTTGTATTATAATACTGTATTCATTATTTATTTTGCTGCTTAATTGTTCCACCTTTGGCCATTAGTAGCTTTTTCATATTGGCTCTTGTGTCTCTTTGATAAGCCCCTATCCTTTTGATTTTTGAATGTTCTTTACTTTTACACACTAGGCTCATCTTGTATTTTCCTGCCCTGACCTGAGAATTAGCCATTTCTTCAAGGAGCCCTGATTTCGTTTACTGGAAAATAGTATTAGAAATCAGGATCTGGGTGCTCAGTGTGCTTATTGCTACTGGGATGTCACAGATTCTATGTCTCTCGGTAGCTGATATAGTTTTATTCCAACATTGAGTCCTCTGTGCATTGGAAGCTTAACTGATTCTTCTCTCTTGGAACATGCTGTGGGTTCCTCAGAGGCCCCTCTACTAGAATTATCCAACAATGGTTACTTTACTGGCAGTGGGGACCACTGATGATTTTTAAATGTGGCATGATAATGAAAGCTGTCTTCTAGTAACATTACTTGCATAGTAATTTGGGGGATAAAATTGAGTAGTAAGAGAATGGAAAATGGAGGCCAGTTAGGAAATTGATGTCTTAGGCTTATGGAAAAAAAAAAAGTTGGGATAAGGATGATTACTGTAAAAATCAAAAGAAGGGAGAGGAATATAAAAAATATCTATTAAAAGTTTTGAAGATCTGGGTGTTCTCAGCTACTTCCTGCCACGGTTCTATACTCTAAGGATTTTCTGAAACCCAATTCTGCTATTACTGCAATATGTAAGTCGGCACAGCTTATTACATTGGATTCTCAGGCCACTTAGAGTGGGAAATTCAGAGTGGTTCCTGTAGTCTGCAGCTCTTGGGGCTCATCTCAAGATGGGTTGCTCACAGCTTCTTGATTTGAGTAACATAGGACATTTTTCTATTTCCATTTAGTCAGTGGATGGATCTAGGCAGGAAGTATGACTGGACACCAAATGATGGTTTCAAATTGCTCTTGTAATACTCATCCTCCATTTACCTATTTCCTGTATCTTCTAAGAGGAAGGATGAAGAAAAGTACCGGAATAAAACATTTATAATTTTGTGAGGGTGAGAATGTGCCATGTAAGAGCTTAGGAGTCTTAGATAGTTCTTCATGAGGGAAGAGTTTGTAGCTCTTTAGCCCAAGTGTGAAAAAAAATTTTTTTTTAAATAAATTTTATTGGGGAGCAGTGTGTCTTTCCAGGGCCCATCAGTTTCCAGTCAAGCAGTTGTCTTTAGTCTAGTTGTTGAGGGCGCAACTCAGTGGCCCATGTGGGACTCAAACTGGCAACCTTGGTGTTATGAGGCTGCACTCTAACCACCTGAGCTAACCGGCCGACCCCCAAGTGTGAAAATTTTTTTCTGATGGATATAGAGGGCTTTGAATGTCTATGTAAGGAGTTTGCATTTGCTCCTCTAGGGCCTCTCTTGCTACTCAAAATGCAGTCAGTCCTCAGAGCAACAGAAGAAGCATCACCTGGGAGCTCACTGGAAGTGCAGAGTATCAGGTGCCATCTACTGAATACTAATCTGTATTTTAATAAGGTCTCCAAATCACTCATATGCACACGAAAGTTTGAGATGCAATGGTCTAGACCACTGATCCACTAACTCGTCTGTACAGGAGAATCATTTGGGGGGTCTTTACAAAATACTAATGCTTGGGTCCATCCCCACATATTCTAATACATAATAATTGGTATTGAATGTGACCTGAGTATTTGAATTTTTAAAACTTCCCTATATGCAGCAAAATTTGAGAATCACTATTCTAAGTCAATGGTTCTCAATTCTGGTTGGACATTAGAATCACTTGATACAGTTAAAAAATATATTTTGGTCCCACTACCTGATGGAGGAAGTCATTGTGTGACTGCCAATTGGTTTGCAAGCTGGAGCCGGGCAATCTAAGGTTCCTCACACCCTTCCCTGTCCACCTATCTCCTCATGCCTGACAGTACTGCCTCCCCTGGCCATCATGAATGGCATGCACAACCAGTTCAGGTTCCTAAAGCTGCAGCCACTTTAACATCTAAGAGTCAGGCCACAGTGTACTTCTTATAGAAGGGGAAGACCTTCCCATACAAGTTCCTAGTAAATATCTGTCTATTCAACCTTAGACTTCTGCTGCTCCCGCGGTATCCACTCATAGGGTGGGCACCTGATGGAAATATCTGTCTACAACAGGTCCACTCATATGCCTGGCAAAGGAATAAATTCACCTGTTGGGTATGTGGGCAGTTGCCCCTCTTTAGTTCATCAGGTTGCCATGGTGAATATCTCCACTCCAAGGAGGGGGTTAAAAGGCCATAAAACTGTACATAAAGGAAGAACAAGCTAGGACTAATACTCTTAATTCATCTGATATTATCCATACTGATTCAGAAACTGGGCCTGTGGCATACACTATCAATAACAGTGGGCATACGTATTCTTCTTCTGTCAAATTACACAGGAAGCCCACCAAACTACTGACCAGAAGGGCACTAAAAATACTACCATCAGAGCTATGGGTTGCTACACTCAGATTTGGGATGGGTTCATGTGGCTTACCCTCGGTTATGGATGTTAGAGCACCTAGGCACCCTTATATTGGGAACAGGAAAATCACTCTAAATGGAACCTACCTAATTGCCTCAGGGATGTAGGATGAATATCACTGGAACTAGGTAGTCATCCTGTCACGTTAGAAGGTAGCAACTGGTCTGCCACTGACTGGTCACACTGCCCAGGTATTTTATTTATTGGGTAGCCCCAAATGGGACCCAAAAATGTGGCACAAATCTTTGGCTGTGTCTCCCAACTGCATAGTTGGACTCCTGAACCGTGGGCTTTTCCTGGGCACAAGTTTTTTTACTGGCTCACAGTAACAAAACTTGCCAACCTTCCTTTATTCAAGATCAGTGGTCTACTGGTTTGATCATTGGGTCACTATTTTTGTCTCTTCCATTGTTCTGGAGGACATTACAGCATGTATAGAAGCCCTTACAAGATTCACCCAACAAACCTTAAAGAATAGCTGGCAAAGCCGGTCTTTACTGAGCACTGAAATGTCTCTAATGAGAAAAACTGTCCTTTAAAGTAGGATGGCCCAGTGTAGTGTAGGAGCTGTCCCCACATCACCAAGCAATTCACTGGATACCAGCTGGATGTCCTATAATTCAACTCATTTCTGACACTATCTACCCAGGGATAGAATCAGATTCTACAGGTTTAGGGCTCAGTCCTACAAGGCTCCCTGGCCCCCAACCCTGCACTTCAGAGGCCAGTTGAAAATACATGTTGTTACCTATACGTCTGACTGACTGGTTATAAATCAGAGGTGTCTACGATCCCCTCCTCAGGTTCGAGTAGTTTGCTAGAGTGGCTCACAGAACTCAGAAAAATGTTGTTACTAGATCACCAGTTTATTATAAAGGGATATAACTCGGGAACAGCCAGATGGAAGAGATGCATAGGGTAAGGCAAGGGAAAATGGCACAGAGCTTCCATGCTCTCTCCAAGGGCGCCACACTCCCAGCACCTCCATGTGTTCACCAACCCAGGAGCTCTCCATACCCCATTCTTTTGTGTTTTTATGGAGGCTCATTACATAGGCATGATTTATTAAATTTATGGCCATTGGCGACTGACTCAACCTCCAGCCTCTCTCCCCTCCCTATAGATCAGGGGGGTGGAACTGTAAGTTCCAAAGCTCTCATCTAGTGGCTGTTTCCCCATTCTTAAGGCAGGTCACCTCATTAACATAACAAAAGGCACTTTCCCTCCAGGCCCATCACTAAAGAAATAGTTAAAGTTTTAGGAACTCTTTGCCAGAAATGGGATGAAGACCAAATATATATTTTTTATTATAAATCACAGTATCACAGATGGCCATGGGCATTATTGCGGCTTCGCAAGGAGGAGCCTTTGTTATTATTGAAACAGAATGTTGGGTGTTCATACCTCATGAGTCTGCTAATGAATCATCTTTATTAAGTCACATGAGGACACAGGTGAATGCCCTAAGGGATCCAGCTCCCAGCCTGGGGGATTTAGTAAATCAATGGTTCCAATCCTGAGACTCTAAGCAGTGGTTCGCGACCTGTGGGTCACGACCCCTTTGGGGGTCAAACGACCTTTTCACAGGGGTCGCCTAAGACCATCAGAAAACAAAAAGATATTTACATTATGATTCATAACAGTAGCAAAATTGCAGTTATAGAGTAGCAACAAAAATAATTTTATGGTTGGGGGTCACCATAACATGAGAAACTGTATTAAGGGGTCGCAGCATTAGGAAGGTTGAGAACCGCTGCGTAAAACAAAACAAAACAAAAATACCTTACTTTCATTATCATTATCTTAATCTGCGTTTCCTCTTGCAGGTGCCTGCATTGTTTTTGTATTGTAGCATCTGCCTCCAATGCAGCCAAATAGCTGCCAAATGACCTGCCCCTGGGCCAATGAAAACCCTTGCCTACGCGCAAAGCATGACTGCGGAAGAGGCGGGCATATACAATTGTAATATTCGGTTAGCAGGGAAAAAACAGTGCAGGTGGTCATGGAGAGGACGGCACTGCCAGTTGACCCCGGAGCTGGACCCTGGCAGCACAAGGCCCCTCATCCCTTCCCCTGACCTTGGAGTGTGCCTTTCGCGGTTCCTCGGATCTGCGGGTCATTCCCACAGCCAGAGCCACTTTCAAGGACGCAGCCTTGAGAGAGCAAGGAGTTGTTGAGATCCCCTGGATGATGTTTGTGACTGAACCCCATTACGGCCGCCTTTTAAACTTTTAAGATTCTGACCAGAGGGTGTGGAGATCTATCTACTCGACTTGCAGATGCCCAAGGCAACCGTGAGGAAGTTCCTTTGCTTATTAAACCTATTTCCTACCAACCTGGAGGCTCTGTACCTGTCCTCCGTCTCTCCTCTGTCTCTGTGTTCGGGACCAGTTTTTGAACCAACACCACCTGAGAGTATTATTTAGTTTTGGAGTGGGATTTAGTAGCTCTATTTTAAAGCCTGCAAAGTACTTCTAATACACGGCCAGCCTTGAGAAACTTTGCTTTTAGACTTCTGGAGGCCACACCTGGAAACTGTTTTCCCAGAGTGGAATCGAGGCCTTGAAGGAATTAAATGACTTTCCAAGAGGAAACTGACCAGAGTTGAGGACTCCTAAATCGCTCTGATGGCAAAAGGCGGCTCACTTCCCATTTTCAAGATGAACAGCACAATATTGTGTAAGTACTAAATATGATCATTTCTCAATAATCTTATTACTTGTTTGACTGCACTAGGTAACCTGAATTCTGCAACATTTGCAAATTTGAAAAGCCCCAAATTACCAATACATTCCCCATTACTGCTTGGAAGCCAGGTATTATGCACGGTATTGGTTAACCCCCTCATCTCTGCACATTCCAAGTTTTAAGGGTCCCCCAGGAGATTTCTTTCCACTGCTCCAGAGTGCTACCTACCAATGCTTCTTGGTGAGCTTGACTTCTCTGGTTGCCTGCTGCGACTTGGAGACTAAACACTCTTTTCTCAAGTCTGTGCAATCAGCCCATATTCTCCTTATAAGCACTAGTTTCAGCTCTTATTATATTTTTAGAGTCTTCTAATACACTCTGATAAATGCTCTCCTCCTCAGGCCTTGGCAGGAGCAAGGATGATGGATAAACTGTTCCAAGGAAAGAGAAAAATGTTCTCTCTGATATCTGCCATTGTGACAGATTACATAAATAATGTTCTAAGGCTAATCGGTACTAAATGAATTTTATATTTTAAATGTTCTCTGCAGCCATCTAGGTTTGAATCACATTGCTTTATCAAAATCATATGAGGGCTGCCTTGACTTGTGAAATCTAGCAAATAAATACAGAACGCCAAATGGTGCTAGGCATGTGTACACGCGTTATTAGGGCATTGCTTATTCTGCAAGCTCATAAATCATCACTCGGTGTGAAATGACTTGCCACAGAAAAATGAGAGCTGTGTCCTTGGTCATCAACATTGGCTGCTGGGAGAGGTGTTGCATTCTCAGTGTCAGACGACTGGGGCTTCAGCTGTTTACTTCTTGTTCATGTTTGATTCTTTTTGCCTATATTGAAATAGAGGGCAGAATTCTTTGAGGCAGAGGTTTCTGAAGTGTGTCTGGCGGGAAATTTTAGGGCGTTCGTGAGCAAATGTTTTGATTTGGGCAATTGCAATATTTTTCCATCTCTGTAGTAAGTCTGCTCATGGAGTTTACTTCTTTCCTTTTAATCCAGAGGCTCAGAAGCAGGAAACACTAAAAAAGAGGAATGCAAGAGTAAGTGATAAAGTGAGGAGCTAAAGGAAGAAGGGATCTAATGCTCAAAGGGAGGTAGTAGACCCCAGGGTCCTACTGGAGATACAAGGATTTAGAGATGTTGTAATGTGTGTGTGGAAGCCTTTTCTGAACCTCCCCCCTTAGGGTTCTATCTCCCCTTGGCCATTGGGACTCCGGTTAAACAACTCTGTTCCTGATGTGTGTACCCACCCTTTGGTGCACCTGCCCTTTAGAGAGGAGGGAGAAGGATGAATGGAGAGACAGATGATCAGTGATAAAGAAACGTTCAGAGATAGGAAACTAGGTCATGAAACTGCAAGATTTTTAGAATAATTGGAGGTTCGAGGCTACACAACTCTGGAGGTGTGTATGCTAGAGACATATAATAGGGCAACCATGGATATATTAGAGGGATCTCTGTATTAATAGTGAACAAAGATATAATCCTCCTCTGTGTGTTTAAGTCACTCTATGACCTGAGACAAATATCTTCCTTCTGCTCCTCAGTTTTCTCTTCTGTAAAATGCAATCAATGGTGAGATTTAAAAAATACGTTTCATAGCCATTTTGTAAAAAAAAATATGAATCTAATATGATGGTTTTGTTGTTGTTTTACTTATTTTTAAAATTACCCAAAATTCATAGTAAATGAAATTGGTTTTCCATTTGCTTTTAGGTCAACTTAAGTTCAAATGATTCTACTTGAAGAAAATAATGTCAGTAATTATAGTTGTTAGTAATTACAGTAAGAGTTGATGTTTTAATGAAATTTATTCTGTGTCAGGCTTTACATATATTTGATTGTCATTTGATCATCACAATTTCCATACAATGTTATTATAGTCCCACTTCACAGGTGAGGACCTGAGGCATAGAGGATAAATATCTTGCTCAATGTCACACAGTTCATAAGTAGAGGAAGTCAAGGACTGAATCCAGACACCCGGGGCTCCATAGTCAATGTTACTCTACTATAACAATGTTACTCTACTCCATCAGTCATTCTACTACTACCTCTTGAAGTATCAATACAGAAAGAAGTATATGGCAAAAAGAAGGCAAGTGCCACACAAGACACCTGCCTTAAACTTTACAATGGAATCATGAAATTTTGTTTCTTATCCAAAGCTTTGTCTAGTAAATAATGTGGCTCCTGAAAAACATTGCAATCGATAAACAAATGAATGAATTTGTTTTCTATGTCACATCAATGGCATCTTTCTAAAGCTTAAATTATATCATGTTACTCCCCTGGTTAAGCTTTTAGCGGCTCCTCATTCAGGTTGCCATATCAAGCAAATCAAAATACAGTGTCCGCAGTTAATTTTGGGTGTCAGATAAACAATGGATACTGTTTCAGTATAACTATGTTTCAGACAATATTTAAGACATACTTACGCTAAAAATTATTCACTGTTTATTTGAAATTCAAATTTAGCTGAGCCTCTTATATTTTGTCTGGCTACCCTCTTCATTGCCCTCAGAATAAAGTCCAAATTTTTTCATTTGCTTTAGAGTTTGTAATCTGCTTACAGCTTATTTCTCCACTCCAACTTCTTCCACCATTCCCCACTTAGGTTTTGTGTTCTAGCCATGCCTGAACATTTGCAGGTCGCTGAACATACAGTTTCTCTAGCCTTCTGAACCTTTTCACATTGCTGTTTGTTCCCTCTTCAGACCATCCTTCCCCTAAATCTTTTGTCATTCAGATTAGATGTCATTCCTCCTATGTCTAAGTTAGGGGCCACCATGCCCTGCTGTTCTCCAAGCGGAGTTCCTAGTACACTGTGGAGCAGTTACCTACTTACTTGTTTATCTCTCTCTAGGCTTCAGCCTCTTTGAAGTCAGGGGCCATAATTGGCCTTGCTCACTGCTGCATCCTTATTGCATGCGCAGTATATGGTATGATCGGAAGCAATATTTGTGGAAAGAAATAACCACAAATGTATAACTATGGAGAGAAAGTTTCAGATCTCCTTGGCTACTTCGTTGATTCAGAAAAAAGAGGCTGACAATATATACATGATAAAATGACTGTTGACGCATATCTCTGTTCTGCATGTTTTGCTCATGCAAGATCCATAATTCAAATGAACCCATCTAATGTTAGAGATAAAGCTTTAAACATTTTTTTTTCAGATGAAATGTATATGATGGGTTCCTTTTAGAAGCAGCATCAAGTCAACGATTCATACAATTATGTTTTTAATCATCCCAATGTGCCATTATAACTTCATAGCTTATGTATCAATTTCTACAGATTTTAACATCAAGATGTCGTTGGTCCAGTTGATTCTATGTCTGGTTATTGGCAACCTTTCCATAGTCTGAATGTATAAGACAATGATAAGTACTGCAGAAGACGCAGGCTGTACAATACCTAGTGCTGAGCAGGTCAGGCATCTTGGGAATATTCTTGGCAATCTCTTCCCCAAATTTAAACAGGTCAGTGGGCAATCACTACCACAGCCAGCTTCACAGAGGGCTCTCTTAATAGTCAGTTGTGATTGGGTCAGGCTAATGTGGACCTGGCTCCTTCACCACACAGCTCACTAAATAGGGAGAGCTTACCAAATTGTTCTGCTTTATCAAGGTCAACTTTCATCCAAATCAACATGTTTTTTTTTTGGTTTTTTTTTTAATCATGCATTCCCAAAATGGCATGTAAGCAGACCATGCCTGAAGTTTCTTTCTGGAGGGTAGTGCTGGCTTCAAAAAATGAGCAAGAGATTTTGAGTCAAAGATTGCTCTAAAGACTTTCTGAGTTTGTTACTCTCTCAGCCCCATTTACTTTCTTTGTAAAATAAGGCTAATGATACCTACTTACGGAAAAATGTTGCTTTAGGTTTCTAAGTTTTAAAAATTTTTTTGACTTTAGCTAAATTTATTGAACATGTTGCTTGTCTGTCTATGGTTTTTTTTGTCTGCCTACCTATCTGTTTTTCTCTTCCACTCTCAAATGGACACACAACACTGGGAAATTTGAATGAAAACACCTCTGCTATCCATGGATCAAATACTGGCTCAAAAATACAGCCGTATATGAGCTGAACATGGTGTGACAATAACTTTATTTTACTATTTTAGGATGTATAGATACCAGCAAGCCTAGCGACACAAGTCACTTATATCAATTCTAATTGTTACTCCAAGTGATGTGAAATGAACATGACAGATCTTTGTGGATCCTGCTGTTTTGTGAATTTGTAGGCCTAGGAAGGATGACCATGCAGCTGATGGTGTTATAACCAACTGTTTTCTTAGATCTCCATTTTTCTTGCAACGTTTAAAAACCTGCTGAAAACACAAGTGTCTAAAATTCTATCATCAGATCCCTCAACTGGGAAAACACATGTCTCACAATGTCTATAATAATTTGTTAATAATAATGACAATTTGGAACTAGCATCAAGCACCTATGAGTAGTGGAATTAATGGCTGTGCTTTCCACACGTTGTCACTGAGGAATGTCATCAGGACCTTGCTCTAACACAGCTGTGTTCTGAGCAGCTGCCAGCCCTACCTGGCTGCGCTGAGGACCAAGTAGATTCATACCTGGGAGCATATCCGAAGCTCATTTATGGCTTGTTGCAAAGCTCTGAATTATGGTATATATGTACAATGGAATATATGTAGCTAAAAAAAAAGTGATCTAAATGTTTTGGTATTAGAAGATGTCTACAGAAGATTCTATTTGAGAAAAAGTTTAGAGAATTTTTAGTTTATCCAACTTACACATATGTGCATGTCTAAAGAAATATCCAGAGGGAGCTACTACTAAGTGATACAATTTGGGGTTATTGTAAGTATTTTTATATATTTTGGGGAGTTTAAAAAAGTTCACCATTATCAGGTATAATTTTCCCAAGATAGTAATCCTGTACATATTAAAACAGGAGTGGGTACCAACCTGCTGTTGTTGGCATTGAGTTTATTTCCTGCCATCCTACTTTCGTTCCCATGGAGTGATAGCCTTGAACTTTATGGATCGACTTCACTTTCCGGGGACTGGACCATGGTTAGGCCAAGCCTATTTTGTTAATTCCACTGCTTTCTCCAGTGACTGATTCAGGAAACTGTGTAAGGTAATAAGAACATGTCGATTTTTCAGGCCACAGAGATGGGTTCAGGATTGGGCATCTGCCTGTTTGGAACGTTGAGGTGAGAGTAAAGTTTACTGGTGGTTTCTGGAAGCATTTCCTTATTCCTAAAATAGAGATGTAGGGAGGGGATTGTCTCTTTCTCTGGATTTTTTTTTTTTTCGGTTGTCGCTGGGCCATTTTGCTTGAGCATTGAATCAGAGCTAAGAGACTTGAAAATAAATGGAGTAATGGACCCAAAATTAAGCACTGTAGAATCTTATTTTACTCAGTTCCCCAAGCAGATACTTTTCCTGTAGCTTAATAAGCAGGTTGATTTTCTTGTAGTGGAAAGCATTTTAATGGATTCATCTACTTGGCAAGTGGCAAGGATAGAGAGTTATTCTACCTTCATTCAGGCATGTCAAAAAGGTTCTTTAGGGCCGGCCGAGTGACGTGGTGGTTAAGAGCTGGCTTGGGATGCCAGAGGGCCCCGGTTCGGATCCCACATATGAGGGCCAGTGACACTGCCCTCTACAGCTAAGATGTTCCCCTTCCCCCAATTCCCCAGTGCTGTTCCCATCCCCCAATTCCCCAATAAAAATCTTTAAAAAAAAAAAAGGTTCTTTATCAGCTGTGGTGATATATCTACATATATATAGCATATATATATCACATATATCATATTTCTATTACATAAATACATTCACACATGTGTATAACCAATCTCATGAATTATTTATATCAGTGCTGTAGAAGTATGCATGCCACGTATGTACTTTAAAAACTTGTGGTGGCCACATTTCAAAACGGAAAAATAAACAGGTGAAATTAATTTTGATAATATGTTTTTAACTCAATATAGCTAAAATAGCTTTTAAATATTTCATCAATAAAAATAATTAATACTATTTTACATTTTTTTGTCCTACCCCTTTGAAACCTGATATGAAATCCATTTGAGGAGCTGTACTTGAGGGCTCCACAGCCACGGGTGGCTAGCATTATTAAGCATCATCAGTCTGTCTCCATGTTGGTGTCTCCCAAGGGCACCCAGCATGGGCTAATTTGGGAGCTTATTTGAAATGAACTCTTAGGCCCCACTCCAGCCCTACTGAATCAGAATCTGGATTTAACCAGATTCCCAGATGATTTGTTAGTACACGAAAGTTTGAGTAGTTATTATTTTTATTTTTTTATTGTTAGTGTTGTTGTTATTTTGTTATTGGCAGAAATAAACCATTCATACCTATGTTCTCAGCCACACTAAGCTATACGGCTGGCCTATTGAAAATTGAAGAGGCAGTCGAGTTATCCTGCAGACAGAAGCTTGAATGTAGGCCTAGTTGGAGCTAATCCAGGAACGACACTGACTCTTGATGCGGTATACGCCTGGTGCTAGTCCTGAATGGATGCTACAAGCCTATTAGTAATAGAAAAGATGAATGGTAAACCCCGTGTGAATGGCACAGCTGTAACGTCTTGATGTTGTCCTAATCAACAGATTTATTTATACAGTCTTATTTTGCATGAGAAATCTCTGATATGGGGCTGTTGGTAAAATATTTACAGATCTCCAATTTTTCTTGTGGAAGGAAAGGGCTGTAAATTGAATTGAACAATGTAAGGTCTTTATTAGGCCCTCATCACATGCCAGGTTTGATTCCTGTCTGCTTTGCATTTTCCCCATGCTCAATTGTATCAACTCATTAGATGATAATTCCCCATTCAGTAGAACAGGGAGACCAGTGGATTTTGACAGATAGCATGGCTGGTTCTGCATTTCACAGTAGGCATAAACCTGGGTGCATTTGTCTCCATAGTTTTTTTCCTTTTCATCCCCAACTTTATCCTAACAGATAATAAACCACTTCATGAGCAGATGTGCCACTTATTCATCTAGTTCTGTAATGATAATGAAGAAAATTTAATCTGGAGTGTCTGTGGAAGATGAACTAAAGCCAGATTGGTATGAATAATAAAGGCTCTGTTGAAATGTTGGGCCCCACATGAAAAGCCAACCATTACGCACTTGACAATGCTGTCTTTGATCCAGCCCAATGGTGTATAGAAACAACCATTGCTTGGGGGCTGAACTCCACGTGGAGCTACTGTTTCTATAGATGTAAACATTCTAAGTTGCTTACAGCATAAAGGAGAATAAAGGATAAATTGTCTTGCAGCTGGAAGCAACATCTGACGTTGCAAAATGCTACAACTATGTTGGAGGGATTGCTTTATTCAGACAAGTTTAAGACATACTCAGAAATATGTGTGGCTTAACATTTTTGTTACAAAAAACAAACTGAGATCAATTTTGACTCCACAAAGCAATGAAAAATCATCTCTTACAGGATAATGCTTAGCATGAAACCTGCTGCACATTTGACCTTTGTTTTAGACGTGACAAGGTAGCTGCACTTGACACAGAGAAACATATGGACTCTGTAGCTAGGAGGCAGGTGTGTGTTCAGTGAACTCCAAACAGAGCTTTGTAGAGTCGGCCGAGTGGCTCAGTTGGTTAAGAGCTCACTCAAGAGTTTGAGCTCTGAGCAACAGCGGTTCGATACCCGGCCTGAGCTGAGCAGCTGCTGCTGAGCTGCCAACAGGTGGCAGGGTGGCTCAGCTAAAAACAACAACAACAACAACAAACAAACAGAGCTTTGTCTCATAGGTTGTGTTACTTTCTCATTTCTTGCCGAATTCAGTGCACCGAGACAACAACTTAAAAACGTTGGGAATGTAGGTTCTGTCCCACATTCTCAACATGTTCCTTATTTTCAATAGAATCACCTTTCATCTGTGTGCTTTTGTATCTTTGGGAAATGTGGATAAGATTATCGATTTCCCTTATGGATCTATTGACTTGAATTATTATTTCTTATTTAAAGGTTGTAGTTTCTTGGTAGATCTTTGTTGCAGTATCGGGCACCTAAATAATTCTGTCCTGCCCAAGCGATGTAAAATAGTGTATGTTGTGTGTAGAAAATCCTGGTTTTGAGCTTTGTATGCAGTGCCTTTCAATAATTCAATTAACAAATCCTATGGGGAACAGTTCATAATTATTTCTTAAAAGTCAACACGGTTGTAAAACAGCTTGCCAATATAAGCAGAACAGGGAATTTACAATAACAGGTCCATGCTGTACTTAAACTTTTCAGTGCACTTAATATTTTTAAGGTGTCCAAACCCATAGCCCCAAGGAAAACATTAAGTTGTTTCTCTATAGAACAAATAGAATATTAAGTTTTGCCTCAGGAAAGATGTTTTGTGTTCAAATCTGCTAAGTGATATTTATCGGTATTGAATTCTTCATATTTATTACGCCACTCACCTTCCTCCCAACTTACTCCTTCTCTCTTGCCTGTTTTCCATGAATGGCTTCATCATACACCCAGACGTTTTGTCTCTCACCTTTCTTCTTGCAGTTTCAATCTAACCTTACAGAATTCGCACCTCTCCCTAAACTCAGTAGGTTCATGATCACCACTCTTTTTTTCACATGCTGTTTCTTCTGCTTGATTGAGTTCCTCCTCCCTTTTTTAATCACCTGTCTTCCTCTGGCTGTCTTACCCCCAATCTGACCTCAGATGTCCCTCGATTTGCAAAACCTTCTTTGTTTTACCTGATTGGGTTTATTTGTGCTTCATGTCACGTGGTGAAATAAAGGCCCTTCCTACTCCGCATCACAGCCCAGCACTTAACTTATCTGTCTTCAGGGCTTTTGGTGAGTCCTTTTGAAGACACACTGAATCCTATCAATCTTTGTATCTGAAATCCCCAGAGGGTTCTTACTGGTTGGGAAGGATGGAGGAGGTGTTCTTTATAGGAGACATATGTGAACCTCTGTTGAGGAAATAGAAGCTTTAATAATAACACAGAATGAAGTAAACCACACCGGTAAGCTAGAGCCTTTTAAAATTCTCCCCTACCTTTCCTTTTATCTTGAGAGGTTTGAAAATTTCCTTAAGGCCTAATGAATGTGAGTGCCCAGACATAGGCTTATAAACCTTCCTTTTGTTCATGTCATTAACACTGCTAATTGTTTTGGGGTATCCTGGCTGATCCTCTTTATCATTACTGACTGAAGCTTTTCTTGGCCCCAAAGGGAAGGAATCTGAACTCTTACAGAGATTAGACAGTTTGGAATCTTCAAAGGCAGGAAGTTTACCATTTTCTCACCAAAAACCTAAGTGTCGGGAAATGACTAGAGATGTTTTCCATGACTATGGTAAACAATATAGAACTCTTGAAAAGATTGACACTGAAAGGCACTCTTCTTAATGGGCATGGGAGGATGGGGTAGTTGGTGATTGGGGGGTAATATATATTTCTTTGTAAGGAGCTTGAGATGACACATAGCATTTTTTTTTTTT